>NW_025727758.1:1461471-1779205 GCF_021461385.2 Schistocerca piceifrons
TACGACTATCTCCTTTCCGATGCACTATTCCTTCTTTACTGCATCCCTCACGCCCTCACATTGACGAATTTACACAGGAATTGAGTGGCTATGAAATACTATGGGATTTATGACTTCTCTATCTAAATCGAGTAACTTTTCTATGCAAACGACAGGTTTTTCTTTTGGGATACGAGTAACTCCTTTCCGATGCACTATTACTTCTTTACTGCATCCCTCGCTCCCTCACATTGAAGAATTAACACAGAAATTGCGTCGATAGGAAATACTACGGGTTCTATGCTTCTCCCTCTAAATCGAGTAACGTTTCTATGAAAACGACAGGATTTTTTTTGGGATACGACTATCTCCTTTCCGATGCACTATTACTTCTTTACTGCATCCCTCGCTCCTTCACATTGACGAATTAACACAGAAATTGCGTCGCTAGGAAATACAATGGGTTCTATGCCCTCTCCTTTTAAATTGAGTAACGTATCTCTGGAGAGGACAGGATTTACTTTTTGGGATACGACTATCTCCTTTCCGATGCACTATTCCTTCTTTACTGCATCCCTTGCTCCCTCACATTGACGAATTGACACAGAAATTGCGTCGCTATGAAATACCATGGGTTCTATGTCTTCTCCTTCTGAATAGAGTAACGTTTCTCTGGAAACGACATGATTTTCTTTTGGGATACGAGTATCTACTTTCCGATGCAGTATTCCTTCCTTGTTGCATTCCTCGCTCTCTCACACTGACGAATTAACACAATAATTGCGTCGCTATGAAATTCTATGGGATCTATGACTTCTCCTTCTAAACCAAGTTACGTTTCTATAGAAACGACAGGATATTTTTGGGATACGACATTCTCCTTACCGATGCACTATTCCTTCTTTACAGCATCCCTCACTCCCACACATTGACGAATTATCACAGAAATTGCGGGGCTGTGAAATACTAAGGGTTCTATGACTTCTCCTTCTAAATCGATTAACGTTTCTATTGAAACGACAGGATTTTTTTGGGATACGATATTCTCCTTACCGATGCACTATTCCTTCTTTACAGCATCCCTCACTCCCACACATTTACGAATTATCACAGAAATTGCGGGGCTGTGAAATACTATAGGTTCTATGGCTTCTCCTTCTAAATCGAGTAACGTTTCTATGCAAACGACAGGATTTTCTTTTGGGATACGAGTATCTCCTTTCCGATGAACTATTCCTTCATTACTGCATCCCTCGCCCCCTCACATTGACGAATTAACACAGGAAGTTCAGGCTATGAAATACTATGGGTTCTATGACTTCTCCTTCTAAATCGAGTAACGTTTCTATGGAAACGACAGGATTTTCTTTTCGGATACGAGTATCTCCTTTCCGATGCACTATTACTTCTTTACTGCATCCCTTGCTCCCTCACATTGACGAATTAACACAGAAATTGCGTCGCTAGGATATACTATGGCATGTATGACTTCTCCTTCTATATCGATTAACGTTTCTATAGAAACGACAGGATTTTTTTGGGATACGACTAACTCCTTTCCGATGCACTATCACTTCTTTATTGCATCCCTCGCTAACTCACATTGACGAATTAACACAGAAATTGCGTCGCTATGAAATACTACGGATTCTATGACCTCTCCTTGTGAATAGAGTAACGTTTCTCTGGAAACGACAGGATTTTCTTTTGGGATACGAGTATTTCCTTTCCGATGCAGTTCTTTACTCCATCCCTCGTTCCCCCACAGTGACGAATTAACACAGATATTGCGTCGATAAGAAATACTATGGGTTCTATGACATCTCTTTCTGAATTGAGTAACGTTTCTCTGGAAACGACAGGATTTTGTTTTGGGATACGACTATCTCCTTTCCGAAGCAATATTCCTTCTTTACTGCATCCCTCGCTCCCTCACATTGACGAATTAACACAGAAATTGCGTCGCTATGAAATACTATGGGTTCTATGACCTCTCCTTCTAAATCGAGTAACATTTCTATGGAAACGACCGGATTTTTTTTGGGATACGACTATCTCCTTTCCGATGCACTATTACTTCTTTACTGCTTCCCTCACTCCCTCACATTGACGATTTAACACAGAAATTGCGGTGCTATAACAAATTATGGGTTCTATGACATCTCTTTCTAAATCGAGTAACGTTTCTCTGGAATCGACAGGATTTTGTTTTGGGATACGAGTATCTCCTTTCCGATGCACTATTCCTTCTTCACTGCATCCTTTGCTCCCTCACATTGACAAATTAACTTAGAAATTGCGTCGCTATGAAATACTATGGGTGCTATGACTTCTCCTTCTTAACCGAGTAACGTTTCTATGCAAACGATACGATTTTTATTTGGGATACGAGTATCTCCTTTCCGATGCAGTATTCCTTCTTCACTGCATCCTTTGCTCCCTCACATTGACAAATTAACTTAGAAATTGCGTCGCTATGAAATACTATGGGTGCTATGACTTCTCCTTCTTAACCGAGTAACGTTTCTATGCAAACGATACGATTTTTATTTGGGATACGAGTATCTCCTTTCCGATGCACTATTTCCTCTTTACTGCATCCCTCGCTACCTCACAATGACGAATCAACACAGAAATTGCGCCGCCATGAAATACCATGGGTTCTATGGCTTCTCCTTCTGAATAGAGTAACGTTTCTCTGGAAACGACATGATTTTCTTTTGGGATACGAGTATCTACTTTCCGATGCAGTATTCCTTCCTAATTGCATTCCTCGCTCTTTCACATTGACGAATTAACACAATAATTGCGTCGCTATGAAATACTATGGGATCTTTGACATCTCCTTCTAAACCAAGTAACGTTTCTATGCAAACAACTGGATCTCCTTTTGGGATACGAGTATCACCTTTCCGATGCACTATCACTTCTTTACTGCATCCCTTGCTCCCTCACATTGACGAATTAACACAGAAATTGCGTCGCTAGGAAATCCTATGGGTTGTATGACTTCTCCTTCTAAATCGATTAACGTTTCTATAGAAACGACAGGATTTTTTTGGGATACGACATTCTCCTTACCGATGCACTATTCCTTCTTTACAGCATCCCTCACTCCCACACATTGACGAATTATCACAGAAATTGCGGGGCTGTGAAATCCTATGGGTTGTATGACTTCTCCTTCTAAATTGATTAACGTTTTTATAGAAACGACGGGATTTTTTTGGGATACGACATTCTCCTTACCGATGCACTATTCCTTCTTTACAGCATCCCTCACTCCCACACATTGACGAATTATCACAGAAATTGCGGGGCTGTGAAATACTATGGGTTCTATGACTTATCCTTCTAAATCAAGCAACGTTTCTATGGAAACGACAGGATTTTCTTTTCGGATACGAGTATCTCCTTTCCGATGCATTATTCGTTCTTTACTGCATCCCTTGCTATCTCACATTGACGAATTAACACAGAAATTGCGTCGCTGTGAAATACTATGGGATCTATGACTTCCCCTTCTTAACCGAGTAACGTTCCTATGCAAACGATACGATTTTCATTTGGGATACGAGTATCTCCTTTCCGATGCACTATTCCTTCTAAACTGCATCCCTCGCTCCCTCACATTGACGAATTAACACAGAAATTGCGTCGCTATGAAATACTACGGATTCTACGACCTCTCCTTCTAAATCGAGTAACGTTTCAAAGGAAACGACTGGATTTTCTCTTTGGATACGAGTATCTCCTTTCGGATGCACTATTCCTACTTTACTGCATCCCTCGCTCCCTCACATTGACGAATTAACACAGAGAGTTCGGGCTATGAAGTACTATGGGTTCTATGACTTCTCCTTCTAAATCGAGTAACGTTTCTATGCAAACGACAGGATTTTCTCTTGGGATACGAATATCTCCTTTCCGATGCACTATTCCTTCTTTACTGCATCCCTTACTCCCTCACATTGAAGAATTAACACAGAAATTGCAGGGCTATAACATATTATGTGTTCTATGACATCTCTTTCTAAATCGAGTAACGTTACTATGAAAACGACAGGATTTTCTTTTCGGATACGAGTATCTCCTTTCCGATGCACTATTCCTTCTTTACTGCATTCCTTGCTCCCTCACATTGACGAATTAACACAGAAATTGCGTCGCTATGAAATACTATGGGATCTATAACTTCTACTTCTAAACGGAGTAACGTTCCTATGCAAACGACAGGATTTTCTTTTGGGATACGAGTATCTCCTTTCCGATGCAGTATTCCTTCTTTACTGAATCCCTTGCTCCCTCACATTGATGAATTAACACAGAAAGTTCGGGCTATGAAATACTATGTGTTCTATGACTTCTCCTTCTAAATCGAGTAACGTTTCCATGGAAACGGCAGGATTTTCTTTAGGGATACAACTTGCTCATTTCCGATGCACTATTCCTTCTTTACTGCATCCCTCGCTTCCTCACATTACCGAATTAACAAAGAAATTGCGGGGCTGTGAAATACTATGGGTTCTATGACTTCTCCTTCTAATTCGAGTAACGTTTCGATGGAAACGACAGGATTTTCTTTTGGGATACGAGTATCTCGTTTCCGATGCACTATTCCTTCTTCACTGCATCCCTCGCTATCTCACATTGACGAATTAACACAGAAATTGCGACGCTAGGAAATTCTTTTTGTTCTATGACATCTCCTTGTAAATCGAGTAACGTTTCTATGCAAATGACAGGATTTTCTTTTGGGATACGAGTATCTCCTTTCCGATGCACTATTCCTTCATTACTGCATCCCTCGCCCCCTCACATTGACGAATTAACACAGAAATTGCGTCGCTAGGAAATACTTTTGGTTCTATGACATCTCCTTGTAAATCGAGTAACGTTTCTATGCAAACGACAGGATTTGCTTTTGGGGTACGAGTATCATCTATCCGATGCACTATTCTTTCTTTACTGGATCCCTCACTCCCTCACATTGAAGAATTAGCACAGAAACTGCGGGGCTATAACATATTATGGGTGCTATAACATCTCTATCTAAATCGAGTAACGTTTCTATGGAAACGACTGGATGTTCTTTTGGGATCCGAGTATCTCCTTTCTGATGCACTATTCTTCCTTTACTGCATCCCTTGTTCCCTCACACTGACGAATTGACACAGAAATTGCGTCGCTATGAAATACTATGGGTTCTATGACTTCTCCTTCTGAATTGAGTTACGTTTCTCAGGAAACGACAGGATTTTCTTTTGGGATTCGAGTATCTCCTTTCCGATGCACTATTCCTTCTCTATTGCATCCCTCGCTCCCTCACATTGACTAATTAACACAGAAATTGCGTCCCTCGGAAATACTATGGGTTCTATGACTTGTCCTTCTGAATAGAGTAACGTTTCTCTGGAAACGAAAGGATTTTCTTTTGGGATACGAGTATCTCCTTTACGATGCACTATTCCTCCTTTACTGCATCCCTTACTCCCTCACATTGAAGAATTAACACAGAAATTGCAGGGCTATAACATATTATGGGTTCTATGACATCTCTTTCTAAATCGAGTAACGTTTCTATGGAAACGACAGGATTTTCTTTTCGGATACGAGTATCTCCTTTCCGATGCACTATTCCTTCTTTACTGCATTCCTAGCTCCCTCACATTGACGAATTAACACATAAATTGCGTCGCTATGAAATACTATGTGTTCTATGAATTCTCCTTCTAAATCGAGTAACCTTACTATGGAAACGACAGGTTTCTCTTTTGGGATACGACTATCTCCTTCCCGATGCACTATTCCTTCTGTACTGCATCACTCACTCCCTCACATTGACGAATTAACACAGGAATTACGTCGCTATGAAATAGTATGGGATCTATCACTTCTCCTTCTACATCGAGTAACGTTACTACGGAAACGTCAGGATTTTCTTATGGGATACGACTGTCTCCTTTCCGATGCACTATTCCTTCTTTACTGCATCCCTCGCTCCCTCACATTGACGAATTAACGCATAAATTGCGTCGCTATGAAATACTATGGGTTCTATGACTTCTCCTTCTAAATCGAGTAACGTATCTATTGAAACGGCAGGATTTTCTTTTGGGATACAACTATCTCCTTTCCGATGCACTATTACTTCTCTACTGCATCCTTTGCTGCCTCACATTGACGAATTAACACATAAATTGCGTCGCTAGGATATACTATGGGTTCTATGACTTCTCCTTCGAAATCGAGTAACGTTACTATGGAAACGTCAGGATTTTCATATGGGATACGGGTATCTCCTTTCCAATGCACTATTCCTTCTTTACTGCATCCCTCGCTCCCTCACATTGACGAATTAACACAGAAATTGCGCCGCTATGAAATACTATGTGTTCTCAGACATCTCCTTCTAAATCCAGTAGCGTTTCTATGGAAACGACGGGATTTTCTTGTGGGATACGAGTTTCTCCTTTCCGATGCACTACTCCTACTTTACTGCATCCCTCCCTACCTCACATTGACGAATTAATAAAGAATTTGCGTCGCTATGAAATACTATGGGTTCAATGACATCCACTTCTAAATCGAGTGACGTTTCTATGGGCCCGACAGGATTTTCTTTTGGGATACGAGTATCTCCTTTCCCATGCAGTACTTCTTCCTTACTGCATCCCTCGTTCCCTCACATTGACGAATTAACACAGAAATTGCATCGCTAGGAAATACTATTGGTTCTATGACATCTCCTTCTAAATTGAGTAAAATTTCTATGGATACGACAGTTTTTCCTTTGGGATACGACTATCTCCTTTCCGATGCACTATTCCTTCTTTAATGCATCCCTCTTTCCCTCACATTGACGAATTAACATAGAAATTGCGTCGCTAGGAAATACTATGGGTTCTATGACTTCTCCTTCTAATTTGAGTAATGTTTCTCTGGAAACGACAGGATTTTCTTTTGGGATACGAGTATCTCCTTTCCGATGCACTATTCCGTCTTTACTGAATCCCTTGCTCTCTTACATTAACGAATTAACACAGAAATTGCGTCGCTATGAAATACTATATATTCTCTGACATTTCCTTCTAAATCGAGTAGCGTTTCTATGGAAACAACGGTATTTTCTTTTGGGATACGAGTTTCTCCTTTCCGATGCACTACTCCTTCTTTACTGCATCCCTCCCTACCTCACATTAACGAATTAATAAAGAAATTGCGTCGCTATGAAATACTAATCGTTCTATGGCATCTCCTTCTAAATCGAGTAAAATATCTATGGATACGATAGGATTTTCTTTTGGGATACGACTATCTCCTTTCCGATGCACTATTCCTTCTTTACTGCATTTCCTCGCTCCCTCACATCGACGAATTAACACAGGAATTGCGTCGGTATGAAATTCTATGGGTTCTATGACTTCACCTTCTAAATTGAGTAATGTTTCTCTGGAAACGACAGGATATACTATTAGGATACGACTATCTCCTTTCCGATGCACTATTCCTTCTTTACCGCACCCCTCGCTCCCTCACATTGACGAATTAACACAGAAATTGCGTCGCTATGAAATACTGTGGGTCCTATGACTTCCCCTTCTAAATTGAGTAATGTTTCGAAGGATACGACAAGATTTTCTTTTGGGATACGAGTATCTCCTTTCCGATGCTCTATTCCTTCTTTACTGCATCCCTTGCTCCCTTACATTGGCGAATGAACACAGAGATTTTGTCGCTAGGAAATACTATGGGATCTATTACATCTCCTACTAAATCGAGTATCGTTTCTATGGAAATGACAGTATTCTCTTTTGGAATACGAGTATCTCCTTTCTGATGCAGTATTCCTTCTTTACTGCATCCGTCGCTGCCTCACATTGACGAATTAACACAGAAATTGCGTCGCTAGGAAATTCTATTTTTTCTATGACATCTCCTTCTAAATCAAGTAACATTTCTATGGATACGACAAGTTTTTTTTTTTTTTGGGATACGAGTATGTTCCTTCCGATGCACTATTCCTTCTTTTCTGCATGCCTCGCTCCCTCAGATTGACGAATTAACACAGAAATTGCGTCGCTATGAAATACTATGGGTTCTATGATTTCTCCTTCTAAATTGTGTAGCGTTTCTCTGGAAAGGACCGGATTTACTTTTGCGATACGACTATCTCCTTTCCGATGCACTATTCCTTCTTTACTGCATCCCTCGCTCCCTCACATTGACGAATTAACACAGATATTGCGTCGATATGAAAGACTATGGGTTCTATGACTTCTGATTCTAAATCGAGTAAAGTTTCTATGGAAACGACAGGATCATCTTTTGAGATACGAGTATCTCCTTTCCAATGCACTCTTTCTACTCTACTGCATCCCTCGCTCCCTCACATTGACGAATTAGCAAAGAAATAGCGTCGCTATGAAATACTATGGGTTCTATGACAGCTCCTTCTAAATCGAGAATCGTTTCTATGGAAATGACAGGATTTTCTTTTGAGATACGAGTATCTCCTTTCCGATGCACTATTCCTTCTTTACTGCATCCCTCGCTCCCTCACATTGACGAATTAACACAGAAATTGCGTCGCTAGGAAATACTATTGATTCTATGGCATCTCCTTCCAAATCGAGTAAAATTTCTATGGATACGACAGGAGTTTCTTTCGGGATACGACTATCTCCATTCCGATGTACTATTCCTTCTTTACTGCATCCCTCGCTCCCTCACATTGACGAATTAACACAGAAATTGCGTCGCTAGGAAATAATATGGGTTCTATGAGTTCAACTTCAAATTTGAGTAACGTATCTCTGGAAACGACAGGATTTTCTTTTGGGATACGACTATCTCCTTTCCGATGCACTATTCCTTCTTTACTGCATCCCTTGCTCCCTCACATTGACGAGTTGACACAGAAATTGCGGGCTATGAAATACTATGGGTTCTATGAGTACTCCTTCTAAATCGAGTAATGTTTCTATGGAAAGGACAGGATTAGATTTTTGGGACACGAGTATCTCCTTTCCGATGCACTATACCTCCTTTACTGCATCCTTCGCTCCCTCGCATTGACGAATTAACACAGAACGTGTGGGGCTATGAAATACAATGGGTTCTATGACTTCTCCTTCTAAATCGAGTAATGTTTCTATGGAAACGACAGGATTTTCCTTTGGGATACGACGATCTCCTTTTCCAATGCACTATTACTTCTTTGATGCATCCCTCACTCCCTCACATTGACGAATTAACACAGAAAATGCGTCGCTGTGAAATACTATGGGTTCTATGACTTCTGCTTCTAAATTGAGTAGCGTTTCCCTGGAAAGGACAGGATTTACTTTTGGGATACGACTATTTCCTTTCCGATGCACATTTCCTTCTTCACTGCATCTCTCGCTCCCTCACATTGTCGAAATAACACAGGAATTGAGTGGCTATGAAATGCTATGGGTTGTATGACTTCTCCTTCTAAATCGAGTAATGTTTCTATGGAAACGACAGGATTTTCTTTTGGGATACGAGCATCTCCTTTCCGATGCACTATTACTTCTTTACTGCATCCCTCACTCCCTCACATTGACGAATTAACACAGAAATTGCGTCGGTAGGAAATACTATGGGTTCTATGACTTCTCCTTCTAAATCGAATAACGTTTCTATGGAAACGACAGGATTTTTTTTGGGATTCGACTAACTCCTTACCGGTGCACTATTACTTCTTTACTGCATCCCTCACTCCCTCACATTGACTAATTAACACAGAAATCGCGGGGCTATAACATATTATGGGTTCTATGACATCTCTGTCTAAATCGTGTAACGTTTCTGTGGAAGCGACAGGATATTCTTTAGGGATACGAGTATGTCCTTTCCGATTCACTATTCCTTTTTTACTGCATCCCTTGCTTCCTCACATTGACGAATTAACACAGATATTGCGTCGCTATTAAATACTATGTGATCTATCACTTCTCCTTCCAAACCGAGTTAATTTTGTATGCAAACGACAGGATTTTCTTTTGGGGTACAAGTGTCTCCTTTCCGATGCGCTATTACATCTTTACTGCATCCCTCGCTCCCTAACTTTGACGAATTAACACAGAAATTGCGTCGCTAGGAAATACTATGGGTTGTGTGTCTTCTCCTTCTAATTTGAGTAACGTTTCTCTGGAAACGACAGGATTTTCTTTTAGGATACGGGTATTTCCTTTCCGATGCACTATTTCTTCTTTTCTGCATTCCTCGCTCCCTCACATTGACGAATTAACACAGAAATTGCGTCGCTATGAAATGCTATGGGTTCTATGACTTCTCCTTCTAAATTGAGTAGCGTTTCTCTGGAAAGGACAGGATTTACTTTTGGGATACGACTATCTCCTTTCCAAACACTATTCCTTCTTTACTGCATTTCATCGCTCCCTCACATCGACGAATTAACACAGATATTGCGTCGCTATGAAATTCTATGGGTTCTATGACTTCCCCTTCTAAATTGAGTAATGTTTCTCTGGATACGACGTGATTTACTTTTAGAATACGACTATCTCCTTTCCGATGCACTATTCCTTCTTTACTGCATGCCTCGCTCCCTCACATTGACGAATTAACACAGAAATTGCGTCGCTATGAAATGCTATGGGTTGTATGACATCTCTTTCTAAATCGAGTAACATTTCTAAGGATACGACAAGATTTTCTATTGGGATACGAGTATCTTCTTTCCGATGCTCTATTCCTTCTTTACTGCATCCCTTGCTCCCTTACATTGGCAAATGAACACAGAAATTGCGTCGCTAGGAAATACTATTGGTTCTATGACATCTCCTTCTAAATCAAGTAACATTTCTATGGATACGACAAGTTTTTTTTTTTGGAGATACAAGTATGTTCCTTCCGATGCACTATTCCTTCTTTTCTGCATGCCTCGCTCCCTCAGATTGACGAATTAACAAAGAAATTGCGTCGCTATGAAATACTATGGGTTCTATGACTTCTCCTTCTAAATTGTGTAGCGTTTCTCTGGAAAGGACAGGATTTACTTTTGCGATACGACTATCTCCTTTCCGATGCACTATTCCTTCTTTACTGCATCCTTCGCTCCCTCACATTGACGAATTAACACAGAAAATGCGTCGCTAGGAAATACTATTGATTCTATGCCATCTCCTTCTAAATCGAGTAAAATTTCTATGGATACGACAGGAGTTTCTTTTGGGATACGACTATCTCCTTTCCGATGTACTATTCCTTCTTTACTGCGTCCCACGCTCCCTCACATTGACGAATTAACACAGAAATTGCGTCGCTAGGAAATAATATGGGTTCTATGACTTCAACTTCAAATTTGAGTAACGTATCTCTGTAAACGACAGGATTTTCTTTTGGGATACGACTATCTCCTTTCCGATGCACTATTCCTTCTTTACTGCATCCCTTGCTCCCTCACATTGACGAGTTGACACAGAAATTGCGGGGCTATGAAATACTATGGGTTCTATGAGTTCTCCCTCTAAATCGAGTAATGTTTCTATGGAAACGACAGGATTAGATTTTTGGGACACGAGTATCTCCTTTAAGATGCACTATTCCTCCTTTAATGCATCCCTCGCTCCCTCGCATTGACGAATTATCACAGAAAGTGTGGGGCTATGAAATACAATGGGTACTATGACTTCTCCTTCTAAATCGAGTAATGTTTCTATGGAAACGACAGGATTTTCCTTTTGGATACGACTATCTCCTTTTCCGATGCACTATTACTACTTTGATGCATCCCTCGCTCCCTCACATTGACGAATTAACACAGAAAATGCGTCGCTGTGATATACTATGGGTTCTATGACTTCTGCTTCTAAATTGAGTAGCGTTTCCCTGGAAAGGACAGGATTTAATTTTGGGATACGACTATTTCCTTTCCGATGCACATTTCCTTCTTCACTGCATCCCTCGCTCCCTCACATTGTCGAAATAACACAGGAATTGAGTGGCTAGGAAATACTATCGATTCTATGGCATCTCCTTCTAAATCGAGTAAAATTTCTATGGATACGACAGGAGTTTCTTTCGGGATACGACTATCTCCATGCCGATGTACTATTCCTTCTTTACTGCATCCCTCGCTCCCTCACATTGACGAATTAACACAGAAATTGCGTCGCTAGGAAATAATATGGGTTCTATGAGTTCAACTTCAAATTTGAGTAACGTATCTCTGGAAACGACAGGATTTTCTTTTGGGATACGACTATCTCCTTTCCGATGCACTATTCCTTCTTTACTGCATCCCGTGCTCCCTCACATTGACGAGTTGACACAGAAATTGCGGGGCTATGAAATACTATGGGTCCTATGAGTACTCCTTCTAAATCGAGTAACGTTTCTATGGAAACGACAGGATTAGATTTTTGGGACACGAGTATCTCCTTTCCGATGCACTATTCCTCCTTTACTGCATCCTTCGCTCCCTCGCATTGACGAATTAACACAGAACGTGTGGTGCTATGAAATACTATGGGCTCTATGACTTCTCCTTCTAAATCGAGTAATGTTTCTACGGAAACGACAGGATTTACTTTTGGGATACGAGTATCTCGTTTCCTATGCATTATTACTTGTTTACTGAATCCCTCACTCCCTCACATTACCGAATTAACACAGGAATTGAGTGGCTATGAAATACTATGGACTCTATGACTTCCCCTTCTAAATCGAGTAACGTTTCTATGGAAACGACAGGTTTCTTTTTGAGATACGAATATCTCCTTTCCGATGCACTATCACTTCTTTACTGCATCCCTCGCTCCCTCAGATTGACGAATTAACAGATAAATTGCGTCGCTAGGAAATACTATGGGTTCTATGACTCCTCCTTCTAAATTGAGTAGCGTTACTCTGGAAAGGACAGGATTTACTTTTGCGTTACGACTGTCTCCTTTCCGATGGTCTATTCCTTCTTTACTGCATCCCTCGCTCCCTCACATTGACGAATTAACACAGAAAATGCGTCGCTAGGAAATACTATTGATTCTATGGCATCTCCTTCTAAATCGAGTAAAATTTCTATGGATACGACAGGAGTTTCTTTTGGGATACGACTATCTCCTTTCTGATGTACTATTCCTTCTTTACTGCATCCCTCGCTCCCTCACATTGACGAATTAACACAGAAATTGCGTCGCTAGGAAATAATATGGGTTCTATGACTTCAACTTCAAATTTGAGTAACGTATCTCTGGAAACGACAGAATTTTCTTTTGGGATACGACTATCTCCTTTCCGATGCACTATTCCTTCTTTACTGCATCCCTTGCTCCCTCACATTGACGAGTTGACACAGAAATTGCGGGGCTATGAAATACTATGGGTTCTATGAGTTCTCCCTCTAAATCGAGTAATGTTTCTATGGAAACGACAGGATTAGATTTTTGGGACACGAGTATCTCTTTTCCGATGCACTATTCCTCCTTTAATGCATCCCTCGCTCCCTCGCATTGACGAATTAACACAGAAAGTGTGGGGCTATGAAATACAATGGGTACTATGACTTCTCCTTCTAAATCGAGTAATGTTTCTATGGAAACGACAGGATTTTCCTTTGGGATACGACTATCTCCTTTTCCGATGCCCTATTACTACTTTGATGCATCCCTCGCTCCCTCACATTGACGAATTAACACAGAAAATGTGTCGCTGTGATATACTATGGGTTCTATGACTTCTGCTTCTAAATTGAGTAGCGTTTCCCTGGAAAGGACAGGATTTACTTTTGGGATACGACCATTTCCTTTCCGATGCACATTTCCTTCTTCACTGCATCCCTCGCTCCCTCACATTGTCGAAATAACACAGGAATTGAGTGGCTATGAAATGCTATGGGTTGTATGACTTCTCCTTCTAAATCGAGTTATGTTTCTATGGAAACGACAGGATTTTCTTTTGGGATACGAGTATCTCCTTTCCGATGCACTATTACTTCTTTACTGGATCCCTCACTCCCTCACATTGACGAATTAAGACAGAAATTGCGTCTGTAGGAAATACTATGGGTTCTAAGACTTCTCCTTCTAAATCGAGTAATGTTTATACGAAAACGACAGGATTTACTTTTGGGATACGAGTATCTCATTTCCTATGCACTATTACTTGTTTACTGCATCCCTCACTCCCTCACATTACCGAATTAACACAGGAATTGAGTGGCTATGAAATACTATGGACTCTATGACTTCCCCTTCTAAATCGAGTAACGTTTCTATGGAAACGACAGGTTTCTTTTTGGGATACGAATATCTCCTTTCCGATGCACTATCACTTCTTTACTGCATCCCTCGTTCCCTCGGACTGAAGAATTAACAGATAAATTGCGTCGCTAGGAAATACTATGGGTTCTATGACTTCTCCTTCTAAATTGAGTAGCGTTACTTTGGAAAGGACAGGATTTACTTTTGCGATACGACTATCTCCTTTCCGATGCACTATTCCTTCTTTACTGCAGCCCTCGCTCCCTCACATTGACGAATTAACACAGAAAATGCGTCGCTAGGAAATACTATTGATTCTATGGCATCTCCTTCTAAATCGAGTAAAATTTCTATGGATACGACAGGAGTTTCTTTTGGGATACGACTATCTCCTTTCCGATGTACTATTCCTTCTTTACTGCATTCCTTGCTCCCTCACATTGACGAATTAACGCAGAAATTGCGTCGCTATGAAAGACTATGGGATCTATGACTTCTACTTCTAAACCGAGTAACGTTCCTATGCAAACGACAGGATTTTCTTTTGATACTAGTATCTCCTTTCCGATGCACTATTACTTCTTTACTGCACCCCTTGCTCCCTCACATCGACGAATTTACACAGAAATTGCGTCGCAAGGAAATACTTTTGGTTCTATGACATCTCCTTGTAAATCGAAAAACGTTTCTATCCAAACGACAGGATTTTCTTTTGGGATACGAATATCTCCATTCCGGTGCAGTATTCGTTCTTTACTGAATCCCTTGCTCCCTCACATTGATGTATTAACACAGAAATTTTGTCACTATGAAATACAGTGTGTTCTCTGACATCTCCATCTAAATCGAGTAACGTTTCTATGGAAACGACAGGATTTTCTTTTGCGATACGAGTATCTCCTTTCCAATGCACTATTCCTACTTTACTGCATCCCTCGCTCCCTCACAATTACGAATTAACACAGAAAGTTCGGGCTATGAAATACTATGGGTTCTATGAAATCCCCTTCTAAATCGAGTAACGTTTCCATGCAAACGACAGGATTTTCTTTTGGGATACGAGTATCTCCTTTCCGATGCACTATTCCTTCTTTACTGGATTCCTCACTCCCTCACATTGAAGAATTAACACAGAAATTGCGGGGCTATAACATATTATGGGTTCTATGACATCTCTTTCTAAATCGAGTAATGATTCTATGGAAACGACAGGATTTTCTTTTGGGATACGAGTATCTCCTTTCCGATGCACTATTCCTTCTTTACTGCATCCCTCGGTCCCCTCACATTGACGAATTAACACAGAAATTGCGTCGCTGGGAATTAGCATGGGTTCTATGACTTCTCCTTCCAAATCGAGTAACCTTTCTCTGAAAAGGATAGGATTTACTATTGTGATACGACTATCTCCTTTCCGATGCACTATTCCTTCTTTACTGCTTCCCTCGCTCCCTCACATTGACGAATTAACACAGAGATTGCGTCGCTAGGAAATGCTATGGGTTCTATGACTTCTCCTTCTAAATCGAGTAACGTTTCTCTGGAAACGACAGGATTTACTTTTTGGATACGACTATCTCCTTTCCGATGCACTATTCCTTCTTTACTGCATCCCTCGCTCCCTCACATTGACGAATTTACACAGGAATTGAGTGGCTATGAAATACTATGGGATTTATGACTTCTCTATCTAAATCGAGTAACTTTTCTATGCAAACGACAGGTTTTTCTTTTGGGATATGAGTAACTCCTTTCCGATGCACTATTACTTCTTTACTGCATCCCTCGCTCCCTCACACAGAAGAATTAACACAGAAATTGCGTCGCTAGGAAATACTACGGGTTCTATGCTTCTCCCTCTAAATCGAGTAACGTTTCTATGAAAACGACAGGATTTTTTTTGGGATACGACTATCTCCTTTCCGATGCACTATTACTTCTTTACTGCATCCCTCACTCCCTCACATTGTCGAATTAACACAGAAATTGCGTCGCTAGGAAATACAATGGGTTCTATGCCCTCTCCTTTTAAATTGAGTAACGTATCTCTGGAGAGGACAGGATTTACTTTTTGGGATACGACTATCTCCTTTCCGATGCACTATTCCTTCTTTACTGCATCCCTTGCTCCCTCACATTGTCGAATTAACACAGAAATTGCGTCGCTATGAAATACCATGGGTTCTATGACTTCTCCTTTTGAATAGAGTAACGTTTCTCTGGAAACGACATGATTTTCTTTTGGGATACGAGTATCTACTTTCCGATGCAGTATTCCTTCCTTATTGCATTTTTCGCTCACTCACATTGACGAATTAACACAATAATTGCGTCGCTATGAAATACTATGGGATCTATGACTTCTCCTTCTAAACCAAGTAACGTTTCTATGCCAACAACTGGATCTCCTTTTGGGATACGAGTATCTCCTTTCCGATCCACTATCACTTCTTTACTGCATCCCTTGCTCCCTCACATTGACGAATTAACACAGAAATTGCGTCGCTAGGAAATCCTATGGGTTGTATGACTTCTCCTTCTAAATCGATTAACATTTCTATAGAAACGACAGGATTTTTTTGGGATACGACATTCTCCTTACCGATGCACTATTCCGTCTTTACAGCATCCCTCACTCCCACACATTGACGAATTATCACAGAAATTGCGGGGCTGTGAAATACTATGGGTTCTATGACTTCTCCTTCTAAATCGATTACCGTTTCTATAGAAACGACAGGATTTTTTTGGGATACGATATTCTCCTTACCGATGCACTATTCCTTCTTTACAGCATCCCTCACTCCCACACATTGACGAATTATCACAGAAATTGCGGGGCTGTGAAATACTATGGGTTCAATGGCTTCTCCTTCTAAATCGAGTAACGTTTCTATGCAAACGACAGGATTTTCTTTTCGGATACGAGTATCTCCTTTCCGATGCATTATTCGTTCTTTACTGCATCCCTCGCTACCTGACATTGACGAATTAACACAGAAATTGCGTCGCTGTGAAATACTATGGGATCTATGACTTCCCCTTCTAAACCAGGTTACGTTTCTATGTAAACGACAGGATTTTCTTTTGGGATACGAGTATCTCCTTTCCGATGCACTATTACTTCTTTACTGCATCCCTTGCTCCCTCACATTGACGAATTAACACAGAAATTGCGTCGCTATGAAATACTATAAGTACTGTGACTTCACCTACTAAACCGATTAACGATTCTATGGAAACGACAGGATTTTCTTTTTGGGTACGACTGTCTCCTTTCCAATGCACTATTCCTTCTTTACTGCATCCCTCGTTCCCTCACCTTGACGAATTAACACAGAAATTGCGTCGCTATGAAATACTATGTGATCTCTGACATCTCCTTCTAAATCGAGTAACGTTTCAAAGGAAACGACAGGATTTTCTTTTTGGATACGAGTATCTCCTTTCCGATGCAGTAATCCTTCTTTGTTGCATCCCTCGCTCCCTCACATTGACGAATTAACACAGAAATTGCGTCGCTATGAAATACTATGGGATCTATGACTATTCCTTCTAAACCGAGTAGCGTTTCTATGCAAACGACACTATTTTGTTTTGGGATACGACTTGCTTATTTCCGATGCACTATTCCTTCTTTACTGCATTCCTTGCTCCCTCACATTGACGAATTAACGCAGAAATTGCGTCGCTATGAAAGACTATGGGATCTATGACTTCTACTTCTAAACCGAGTAACGTTCCTATGCAAACGACAGGATTTTCTTTTGATACTAGTATCTCCTTTCCGATGCACTATTACTTCTTTACTGCACCCCTTGCTCCCTCACATCGACGAATTTACACAGAAATTGCGTCGCAAGGAAATACTTTTGGTTCTATGACATCTCCTTGTAAATCGAAAAACGTTTCTATCCAAACGACAGGATTTTCTTTTGGGATACGAATATCTCCATTCCGGTGCAGTATTCGTTCTTTACTGAATCCCTTGCTCCCTCACATTGATGTATTAACACAGAAATTTTGTCACTATGAAATACAGTGTGTTCTCTGACATCTCCATCTAAATCGAGTAACGTTTCTATGGAAACGACAGGATTTTCTTTTGCGATACGAGTATCTCCTTTCCAATGCACTATTCCTACTTTACTGCATCCCTCGCTCCCTCACAATTACGAATTAACACAGAAAGTTCGGGCTATGAAATACTATGGGTTCTATGAAATCCCCTTCTAAATCGAGTAACGTTTCCATGCAAACGACAGGATTTTCTTTTGGGATACGAGTATCTCCTTTCCGATGCACTATTCCTTCTTTACTGGATTCCTCACTCCCTCACATTGAAGAATTAACACAGAAATTGCGGGGCTATAACATATTATGGGTTCTATGACATCTCTTTCTAAATCGAGTAATGATTCTATGGAAACGACAGGATTTTCTTTTGGGATACGAGTATCTCCTTTCCGATGCACTATTCCTTCTTTACTGCATCCCTCGGTCCCCTCACATTGACGAATTAACACAGAAATTGCGTCGCTGGGAATTAGCATGGGTTCTATGACTTCTCCTTCCAAATCGAGTAACCTTTCTCTGAAAAGGATAGGATTTACTATTGTGATACGACTATCTCCTTTCCGATGCACTATTCCTTCTTTACTGCTTCCCTCGCTCCCTCACATTGACGAATTAACACAGAGATTGCGTCGCTAGGAAATGCTATGGGTTCTATGACTTCTCCTTCTAAATCGAGTAACGTTTCTCTGGAAACGACAGGATTTACTTTTTGGATACGACTATCTCCTTTCCGATGCACTATTCCTTCTTTACTGCATCCCTCGCTCCCTCACATTGACGAATTTACACAGGAATTGAGTGGCTATGAAATACTATGGGATTTATGACTTCTCTATCTAAATCGAGTAACTTTTCTATGCAAACGACAGGTTTTTCTTTTGGGATACGAGTAACTCCTTTCCGATGCACTATTACTTCTTTACTGCATCCCTCGCTCCCTCACACAGAAGAATTAACACAGAAATTGCGTCGCTAGGAAATACTACGGGTTCTATGCTTCTCCCTCTAAATCGAGTAACGTTTCTATGAAAACGACAGGATTTTTTTTGGGATACGACTATCTCCTTTCCGATGCACTATTACTTCTTTACTGCATCCCTCACTCCCTCACATTGTCGAATTAACACAGAAATTGCGTCGCTAGGAAATACAATGGGTTCTATGCCCTCTCCTTTTAAATTGAGTAACGTATCTCTGGAGAGGACAGGATTTACTTTTTGGGATACGACTATCTCCTTTCCGATGCACTATTCCTTCTTTACTGCATCCCTTGCTCCCTCACATTGTCGAATTAACACAGAAATTGCGTCGCTATGAAATACCATGGGTTCTATGACTTCTCCTTTTGAATAGAGTAACGTTTCTCTGGAAACGACATGATTTTCTTTTGGGATACGAGTATCTACTTTCCGATGCAGTATTCCTTCCTTATTGCATTTTTCGCTCACTCACATTGACGAATTAACACAATAATTGCGTCGCTATGAAATACTATGGGATCTATGACTTCTCCTTCTAAACCAAGTAACGTTTCTATGCCAACAACTGGATCTCCTTTTGGGATACGAGTATCTCCTTTCCGATCCACTATCACTTCTTTACTGCATCCCTTGCTCCCTCACATTGACGAATTAACACAGAAATTGCGTCGCTAGGAAATCCTATGGGTTGTATGACTTCTCCTTCTAAATCGATTAACATTTCTATAGAAACGACAGGATTTTTTTGGGATACGACATTCTCCTTACCGATGCACTATTCCGTCTTTACAGCATCCCTCACTCCCACACATTGACGAATTATCACAGAAATTGCGGGGCTGTGAAATACTATGGGTTCTATGACTTCTCCTTCTAAATCGATTACCGTTTCTATAGAAACGACAGGATTTTTTTGGGATACGATATTCTCCTTACCGATGCACTATTCCTTCTTTACAGCATCCCTCACTCCCACACATTGACGAATTATCACAGAAATTGCGGGGCTGTGAAATACTATGGGTTCAATGGCTTCTCCTTCTAAATCGAGTAACGTTTCTATGCAAACGACAGGATTTTCTTTTCGGATACGAGTATCTCCTTTCCGATGCATTATTCGTTCTTTACTGCATCCCTCGCTACCTGACATTGACGAATTAACACAGAAATTGCGTCGCTGTGAAATACTATGGGATCTATGACTTCCCCTTCTAAACCAGGTTACGTTTCTATGTAAACGACAGGATTTTCTTTTGGGATACGAGTATCTCCTTTCCGATGCACTATTACTTCTTTACTGCATCCCTTGCTCCCTCACATTGACGAATTAACACAGAAATTGCGTCGCTATGAAATACTATAAGTACTGTGACTTCACCTACTAAACCGATTAACGATTCTATGGAAACGACAGGATTTTCTTTTTGGGTACGACTGTCTCCTTTCCAATGCACTATTCCTTCTTTACTGCATCCCTCGTTCCCTCACCTTGACGAATTAACACAGAAATTGCGTCGCTATGAAATACTATGTGATCTCTGACATCTCCTTCTAAATCGAGTAACGTTTCAAAGGAAACGACAGGATTTTCTTTTTGGATACGAGTATCTCCTTTCCGATGCAGTAATCCTTCTTTGTTGCATCCCTCGCTCCCTCACATTGACGAATTAACACAGAAATTGCGTCGCTATGAAATACTATGGGATCTATGACTATTCCTTCTAAACCGAGTAGCGTTTCTATGCAAACGACACTATTTTGTTTTGGGATACGACTTGCTTATTTCCGATGCACTATTCCTTCTTTACTGCATCCCTCGCTCCCTCACATTGACGAATTAACACTTAAATTGCGTCGCTAGGATATACTATTGGTTCTATGACATCTTCTTCTATATCGAGTTAGGTTTCTATGGATGCGACAGGATTTTCTTTTGGGATACGAGTATCTCCATTCCGATGCAGTATTCCTTCTTTATAGCATCCCTCGCTCCCTCACATTGACGAATTATCACAGAAATTGCGTCGCTATGAAGCAGTATGGGTTCTCTGACATCTCCTTTTAAATCGAGTAACGTTTCTATGGATAAGACAGGATTTTCCTTTGGGATACGAGCATCTCCTATCCGATGCACTATTCCTTCTTTACTGCATCCTTGCTCCCTCTCATTGACGAATTAACACTGAAATTGCGTCGCTAGGAAATACTATGGGTTCTATGACTTCTCCATCTAAATCGATTAACGTTACTATAGAATCAACAGGATTTTTTTTGGGATACGACTATCTCCTTTCCGATGTAGTATTATTTCTTTATTGCATTCCTCGCTCCCTCACTTTGACGAATTAACACAGAAACTGCGTAGCTATGAAATACTATGTGTTCTATGTCTCCTCCTTCTGAATGGAGTAACGTTTCTCTGGAAACGACAGGATTTTCTTTGGGATACGAGAATCTTGTTTCCGATGCACTATTCCTTCTTTTCTGCATCCCTTGGTCCCTCACATTGACGAATTAACACAGAAATTGCGTCATTAGGAAATACTTTTGGTTCTATGACATCTCTATCTAAATCGAGTAACGTTTCTATGGAAACGATAGGATGTTCTTTTGGGATACGAGTATCACCTTTCCGATGCACTATTCTTTCTTTACTGCATCCCTTGTCCCTCACACTGACGAATTGACACAGAAATGGCGTCGCTATGAAATACTATGGGTTCTATGACTTCTCCTTCTGAATTGAGTAACGTTTCTCTGGAAACGACAGGATTTTCTTTTGGGATTCGAGTATCTCCTTTCCGATGCACTATTCCTTCTCTATTGCATCCCTCGCTCCCTCACATTGACTAATTAACACAGAAATTGCGTCGCTCGGAAATACTATGGGTTCTATGACTTCTCGTTCTGCATAGCGTAACGTTTCTCTGGAAACGATAGGATTTTCTTTTCGGATACGAGTATCTCCTTTCCGATGCACTATTCCTTCTTTACTGCATTCCTTGCTCCCTCACATTGACGAATTAACACAGAAATTGCGTCGCTATGAAATACTATGGGATCTATAACTTCTCCTTGTAAACGGAGTAACGTTCCTATGCAAACGACAGGATTTTCTTTTGGGATACGAGTATCTCCTTTCCAATGCACTATTCCTTCTTTACTGCATCCCTTGCTCCATCACATTGACGAATTTACACAGAAATTGCGTCGCTAGGAAATACTTTTGGTTCTATGACATCTCCGTGTAAATCGAAAAACGTCTCTATGCAAACGACAGGATTTTCTTTTGTGATACGAGTATCTCCTTTCCGATGCAGTATTCCTTCTTTACTGAATCCCTTGCTTCCTCACATTGACGAATTAACACAGAAAGTTCGGGCTATGAAATACTATGTGTTCTATGACTTCTCCTTCTAAATCGAGTAACGTTTCCATGGAAACGGCAGGATTTTCTTTAGGGATACAACTTGCTCATTTCCGATGCTCTATTCCTTCTTTACTGCATCCCTCGCTATCTCACATTGACGAATTAACACAGAAATTGCGACGCTAGGAAATTCTTTTTGTTCTATGACATCTCCTTGTAAATCGAGTAACGTTTCTATGCAAATGACAGGATTTTCTTTTGGGATACGAGTATCTCCTTTCCGATGCACTATTCCTTCATTACTGCATCCCTCGCCCCCTCACATTGACGAATTAACACAGAAAGTTCAGGCTATGAAATACTATGGGTTCTATGACTTCTCCTTCTAAATCGAGTAACGTTCCTGTAGAAACGACAGGATTTTCATTAGGGATACAACTTGCACATTTCCGATGGACTATTCCTTCTTTACTGCATCCCTCGCTTCCTCACATTACCGAATTAACAAAGAAATTGCGGGGATGTGAAATACTATGGGTTCTATGACTTCGATTTCTAAATCGAGTAACGTCTCTATGGAAACGACAGGATTTTCTTTTCGGATACGAGTATCTCCTTTCCGATGCACTATTCCTTCTTTACTGCATCCCTCGCTATCTAACATTGACGGATTAACACAGAAATTGCGTCGCTATGAAATACTATGGGATCTATGACTTCCCCTTCTAAACCAAGTTACGTTTCTATGTAAACGACATGATTTTCTTCTGGGATACGAGTATCTTCTTTCCGATGCACTATTACTTCTTTACTGCTTCCCTTGCTCCCTCACATTGACGAATTAACACAGAAATTGCGTCGCTAGGATATACTATGGCTTGTATGACTTCTCCTTCTATATCGATTAACGTTTCTATAGAAACGACAGGGTTTTTTTGGGATACGACTATCTAATTTCCGATGCACTATTACTTCTTTATTGCATGCCTCGCTCCCTCACATTGACGAATTAACACAGAAATTTCGTCGCTATGAAATACTACGGATTCTATGACCTCTCCTTGTGAATAGGGTAACGTTTCTCTGGAAACGACAGGATTTTCTTCTGGGATACGAGTATTTCCTTTCCGATGCAGTTCTTTACAGCATTCCTCGTTCCCCCACAGTGACGAATTAACACAGATATTTCGTCGATAGGAAATACTATGGGTTCTATGACTTCTCCTTCTGAATTGAGTGACGTTTCTCTGGAAACAACAGGATTTTCTTTGGTATTCGAGAATCTTGTTTCCGATGCACTATTCCTTCTTTTCTGCATCCCTTGGTCCCTCACATTGACTAATTAACACAGAAATTGCGTCCCTCGGAAATACTATGGGTTCTATGACTTCTCCTTCTGAATAGAGTAACGTTTCTCTGGAAACGAAAGGATTTTCTTTTGGGATACGAGTATCTCCTTTACGATGCACTATTCCTCCTTTACTGCATCCCTTACTCCCTCACATTGAAGAATTAACACAGAAATTGCAGGGCTATAACATATTATGGGTTCTATGACAGCTCTTTCTAAATCGAGTAACGTTTCTATGGAAACGACAGGATTTTCTTTTCGGATACGAGTATCTCCTTTCCGATGCAGTATTCCTTCTTTACTGAATACCTTGCTCCCTCACATTGATGAATTAACACAGAAAGTTCGGGCTATGAAATACTATGTGTTCTATGACTTCTCCTTCTAAATCGAGTAACGTTTCGATGGAAACGACAGGATTTTCTTTTGGGATACGAGTATCTCCTTTCCGATGCACTATTCCTTCTTTACTGCATCCCTCGCTATCTCACATTGACGAATTAACACAGAAATTAAGTCGCTAGGAAATACTTTTGGTTCTATGACATCTCCTTGTAAATCGAGTAACGTTTCTATGCAAACGACATGATTTTCTTTTGGGATACGAGTATCTCCTTTCCGATGCACTATTCCTTCATTACTGCATCCCTCGCCCCCTCACATTGACGAATTAACACAGAAAGTTCAGGCTATGAAATACTTTGGGTTCTATGACTTCTCCTTCTAAATCGAGTAACGTTCCTATAGAAACGACAGGATTTTCTTTAGCGATACAACTTGCTCATTTCCGATGGACTATTAATTCTTTACCGCATCCCTCGTTTCTTCACATTACCGAATTAACAAAGAAATTGCGGGGCTGTGAAATACTATGGGTTCTATGACTTCCCCTTCTAAACCAACTTACGTTTCTATGTAAACGACAGGATTTTCTTTTGGGATACGAGTATCTCCTTTCCGATGCACAATTACTTCTTTACTGCATCCCTTGCTCCCTCACATTGACGAATTAACACAGAAATTGCGTCGCTAGGATATACTATGGCTGGTATGACTTCTCCTTCTATATCGACTAACGTTTCTATAGAAACGACAGGATTTTTTTGGGATACGACTATCTCCTTTTCGATGCACTATTACTTCTTTATTGCATCCCTCGCTCCCTCACATTGACGAATTAACACAGAAATTGCGTCGCTATGAAATACTATGGGATCTATGACTTCTACTTCTTAACCGAGTAACGTTTCTATGCAAACGATACGATTTTCATTTGGGATACGAGTATCTCCTTTCCGATGCACTATTCCTTCTTTACTGCATCCCTCGCTCCCTCACATTGACGAAATAACACAGAAATTGCGTCGCTATGAAATACTACGGATTCTATGACCTCTCCTTATAAATTGAGTAACGTGTCTCTGGAAACGACAGGATATTCTTTTGGGATACGACTATCTCCTTTCCGATGCACTATTCCTTCTTTACAGCACCCCACACTCCCACACATTGTCGAATTATCACAGAAATTGCGGGGCTGTGAAATACTATGGGTTCTATGACTTCTCCTTCTAAATCGAGTAACGTTTCTATTGAAACGACACGATTTTCTTTTGGAATACGAGTATCTCCTTTCCGATGCACTATTCCTAGTTCCCTGCATCCCTTGCTCCCTCACATTGACAAATTAACACAGAAATTGCGTCGCTATGAAATACTATGGGATCTATGACTATTCCTTCTAAACCGAGTAGCGTTTCTATGCAAACGACACGATTTTGTTTTGGGATACGACTTGCTCATTTACGATGCACTATTCCTTCTTTACTGCATCCCTCGCTCCCTCACATGGACGAATTAACACTTAAATTGCGTCGCTAGGATATACTATTGGTTCTATGACATCTCCTACTATATCGAGTAACGTTTCTATAGATACGACAGGATTTTCTTTTGGGATACAACTATCTCCTTTCCCATGCACTATTCCTTCTTTACTGCTTCCCTCGCTCCCTCACATTGACGAATTAACACAGAAATTGCGTTGCTATGAAAAACTATGTATTCTCTGACATCTCCTTCTAAATCGAGAAATGTTTCAATGGAAACTACAGGATTTTCTTTTGGGATACGGGTATCTCCTTTCCGATGCATTATTCCCTCTTTATAGCATTCCTCGCTCCCTCACATTGACGAATTAACACAGAAATTGTATCGCTAGGAAATACTATTGGTTCTAAGACATCTCCTTCTAAATCGAGTATCATTTCTATGGATACGACAGGATTTTCTTTTGGGATACGAGTATCTCCTTTCCGATGCAGTATTCCTTCTTTATTGCATCCCTCGCTCTCTCACATTGACGAATTAACGCAGAAATTACGTCGCTAGGAAACACTATTGGTTCTATGACATCTCCTTCTAAATCGAGTAACATTTCTATGGATACGACATGATTTTCATTTGGGATACGAGTATCTACTTTCCGATGCAGTTCATTACTGCATCCCTCGTTTCCCCCTACAATGACGAATTTACATAGAAATTGCGTCGCTAGGATATACTAAGTGGTTCTACGACTTCTCCTTCTGCATTGAGTAACGTTTCTCTGGAAACGACAGGATTTTATTTTGGGATACGACTATCTCCTTTCCGATGCACTATTCCTTCTTTACTACATCCTTCGCTCCCACACAGTGACGAATTAACACAGAAATTGCATCGCTATGAAATACTATGGTTTCTATGACTTCTCCTTCTAAATCGAGTAACGTTTCTATCTATACGACAGGATTATCTTTTGGGATACGAGTATCTCCTTTCCGATGCACTATTCCTTCTTTACTGAATCCCTTCCTCCCTCACATTGACGAATTAACACAGATATTGCGTCGCTATGAAATACTATGTGTTCTCTGACATCTCCCTCTAAATCGAGTAGCGTTTCTATGGAAACGACAGGATTTTCCTTTGGGGTACGAGTATCTATTTTCCGATGCACTATTCCTTCTTTACTGCATTCCTCGTTCTCTCACATTGTCGAATTAACACAAAAATTGCGTCGCTAGGAAATACTATGTGTTCTACGATTTCACTTCGAATTTGAGTAACGTTGCTATGGATAACGACTAAATTTTCTTTTGGGATACGAGTATCTCCTTTCCGATGCAGTATTCCTTCTTTACTGCATCCCACGCTCCCTCACATTGACGAAATAACACTGAAATTGCGTCGCTAGGAAATACTATTGGTTCTATGACATCTCCTTCTAAATCGAGTAAAGTTTCTATAGCTACGACAGGATTTTCTTTTGGGATACGAGGATCTCCTTTCCGATGCACTATTCCTTCTTTACTGAATCCCTTGCTCCCTTACATTAACGAATTAACACAGAAATTGGGTCGCTATGAAATACTATGTGTTGTCTGACATCTCCCTCTAAATCAAGTGAGGTTTCTATGAAAACGACAGGATTTTCTTTTGGGATACGAGTATCTCCTTGCCGATGCACTATTCCTTCTTTACCGCATCCCTCGTTCCCTCAGATAGACGAATTAACACAGATATTGCGTCGCTATGAAATACTATGTGTTCTCTGACATCTCCCTCTAAATCGTGTAGCGTTTCTATGGAAACGACAGGATTTTCTTTTGGGGTACGAGTATCTATTTTCCGATGCACTATTCCTTCTTTACTGCTTTCCTCGTTCCCTCACATTATCGAATTGACACAGAAATTGCGACGCAAGGAGAAACTATGGGTTCTATGATTTCTCCTTCGAATTTGAGTAACGTTTCTCTGGAAACGACAGGATTTTCTTTTAAGATACGACTATCTCTTTTCCGATGCACTAATCCTTCTTTACTGCATTCCTCGCTCCCTCACATTGACGATTTAACACAGAGATTGCGTCGCTATGAAATACTATTGGTTCTATGACTTCTCCTTCTATATTGAGTAACGTTTCTCTGGAAACGACAGGATTTACTTTTGGAATACGACTACTCCTTTCCGTTGCACTATACCTTATTTACTGCATCCCTCGCTCCCTCACATTGATGAATTAACACAGAAATTGCGTCGCTATGATATACTATCTGTTCTATGACTTCTCCTTCTAAATCGAGTAAAATATTTATGGAACCGACAGGATTTTCATTTGGGTATACGACTATCTCCCCTTACATTAACGACTGGATTTTCCTTTGGGGTACGAGTATCTATTTCCCGATGCACTATTCCCTCTTTGCTGCATTCCTCGTTCCCTGACATTGGCGAATTAACACAGAAATTGCGTCGCTATGAAACAGTATGGGTTCTATGACTTCTCCTTCTAAATTGAGTTACGTTTCTCTGGAAACGACAGGGTTTTCTTTTGGGATACAAGTATCTCCTTTTTGATGCACTATTCCTTCTTTACAACATCCTTCACTCCCACACAATGACGAATTAACACAGAAATTGCATCACTATGACATACTAAGGTTTCTATGACTTCTCCTTCTAAATCGAGTAACGTTTCTATCGATACGACAGGATTATCTTTTGGGATACGAGTATCTCCTTTCCGATGCACTATTCCTTCTTTACTGAATCCCTTTCACCCTCACTTTGACGAATTAACACAGATATTGCGTCGCTATGAAATACTATGTGTTCTCTGACATCTACCTCTAAATCGAGTAGCGTTTCTATGGAAACGACAGGATTTTCTTTTGGGGTACGAGTATCTATTTTCCGATGCACTATTCCTTCTTTACTGCTTTCCTCGTTCCCTCAGATTGTCGAATTGACACAGAAATTGCGACGCAAGGAAAAACTGTGGGTTCTATGATTTCTCCTTCGAATTTGAGTAACGTTTCTATGGAAACGGCAGGATTTTCTTTTGGGATACGAGTATCTCCTTTCCGATGCAGGATTCCTTCTTAACTGCATCACTCGCGCCCTGACATTGACGAATTAACACTGTCATCTCCTTCTAAATCGGGTAACGTTTCTGTGGAAACGACTGGTTTTTCTTTAGGGTTACGACTTTCTCATTTCCGATGCACTATTCCTTCTTTACAGTATCCCTCGCTCCCTCACATTGACAAATTAACACAGAAATTGCGTCGCTAGGAAATACTATGGGTTCTATGATTTCTCCTTCGAATTGCAGGATTTTCTTTTGGGATACGAGTATCTCCTTTCCGATGCAGGATTCCTTCTTAACTGCATCACTCGCTTCCTCATATCCTTCTTTAATGCATCCCTCGCTCCCTCACATTCACGAATTAACACAGATATTGCGTCGCTAGGAAATATTATGGGTCCTATGACTTCTCCTTTTAATTTGAGTAACGTTTCTCTGGAAACGACAGGAATTTTTTTTTTTTTTTTTTTGTGGTACGACTATCACTTTCCGATGCACTATTCCTTCTTTACTACATTCCTCGCTCCCCCACATTGACGAATTATCACAGAAATTTCGTCGCTATGAAGCACTATGGGTTCTATGACTTCTCCTTCTAAATTGAGTTACGTTTCTCTGGAAACGACAGGGTTTTCTTTTGGGATACAAGTATCTATTTTCCGATGCACTATTCCTTCTTTACTGCTTTCCTCGTCCCTCACATTGTCGAATTGACACAGAAATTGCGACGCAAGGAAAAACTATGGGTTCTATGATTTCTCCTTCGAATTTGAGTAACGTTTCTCTGGAAACGACAGGATTTTCTTTTGGGATACGACTATCTCTTTTCCGATGCACTATTCCTTCTCTACTGCATTCCTCGCTCCCTCACATTGACGAATTAACACAGAGATTGCGTCGCTATGAGACACTATTGGTTCTATGACTTCTCCTTCTATATTGAGTAACGTTTATCTGGAAACGACAGGATTTACTTTTGGGATACGACTACTCCTTTCCGTTGCACTATACCTTCTTTACTGCATCCCTCGCTCCCTCACATTGATGAATTAACACAGAAATTGCGTCGCTATGATATACTATCTGTTCTATGACTTCTCCTTCTAAATCGAGTAAAATTTTTATGGATCCGACAGGATTTTCTTTTGGGTATACAACTATCTCCTTTCCGATGAACTATTCCTCCTTTAATGCATCCCTTGCTCCCTCAGATTGACGAATTAACACAGAAATTGCGTCGCTATGAAACAGTATGGGTTCCTTGACATCTTCATTTAAATCGAGTAACGTTTCTATCGATACGACAGGATTATCTTTTGGGATACGAGTATCTCCTTTCCGATGCACTATTACTTCTTTACTGCATCCCTCACTCCCTCACATTGACGAATTAACATAAATATGGCGGGGCTATAAAATATTATGGGTTCTATGACATCTCTTTCTAAAACGAGTAACGTTTCTATGGATAGGACAGAATTTTCTTTTCGGACACGAGCATCTCTTATCCGATGCACTATTGCTTCTTTATTGCATCCCTTGCTCCCTCACATTGACAAATTAACACAGAAATTGCGTGGCTATGAAAAACTATGGGTTCTATGACATCTCCTTCTAAATCGAGTAATGTTTCAATGGAAAGGACAGGATTTTCTTTTGGGATACGAGTATCTCCTTTCCGATGCAGTATTCCTCCTTTACTGAATCCCTTGCTCCCTTACATTAACGACTGGATTTTCCTTTGGGGTACGAGTATCTAATTTCCGATGCTCTATTCCTTCTTTACTGCATTCCTCGTTCCCTGACATTGTCGAATTAACACAGAAATTGAGTCGCTAGGAAATACTATGGGTTCTATGATTTCTCCTTCTAATTTGGGTAACGTTTCTATGGAAACGGCAGGATTTTCTTTTGGGATACGAGTATCTATTTTCCGATGCAGTATTCCTTCTTTACTGCATCCCTCGCTCCCTCACATCCTTCTTTAATGCATCCCTCGTTCCCTCACTTTGACGAATTAACACAGATATTGCGTCACTAGGAAATATTATGGGCCAAATGACTTCTCCTTCTAATTTGAGTAATGTATCTCTTTAAACGACAGGATTTTTTTTTTTTTTTGTGATACGACTATCTCCTTTCCGATGCACTATTCCTTCTTTACTGCATTCCTCGCTCCCCCACATTGACGAATTATCACAGAAATTGCGTCGCGAATGAAGCACTATGGGTTCTATAACTACTCCTTCTTAAACGAGAAACGTTTCTATGGAAACGCCGGATTCTCTTTTGGGATACGAGTATCTCCTTTCCGATGCGTTATGCCCTCTTTATTGCATCCCTCGCTCCCTCACATTGACGAATTAACGCAGAAATTGTGTCGCTAGGAAATACTATTGGTTCTAAGACATCTCCTTCCAAATCGAGTATCATTTCTATGGATACGACAGGATTTTCTTTTGCGATACGAGTATCTCCTTTCCGATGCAGTATTCCTTCTTTATTGCATCCCTCGCTCTCTCACATTGACGAATTAACGCAGAAATTGCGTCGCTAGGAAATACTATTGGTCCTATGACATCTCCTTCTAAATCGAGTAACATTTCTATGGATACGACATGATTTTCTTTTGGGATACGAGTATCTCCATTCCGATGCAGTTCATTACTCCATCCCTCGTTCCCCCACAACGACGAATTGACATAGTAATTGCGTCGCTAGGAAATACTAAGTGGTTCTACGACTTCTCCTTCTGCATTGAGTAACGTTTCTCTGTAAACGACAGGATTTTCTTTTGGGATACGACTGTCACTATTCCGAAGCACTATTCCTTCTTTACTACATCCTTCGCTCCCACACAGTGACGAATTACCACAGAAATTGCATCGCTATGAAATACTATGGTTTCTATGACTTCTCCTTCTAAATCGAGTAACATTTCTATCGATACGACAGGATTATCTTTTGGGATACGAGTATCTCCTTTCCGATGCACTATTCCTCCTTTACTGAATCCCTTTTCCCTCACATTGACGAATTAACACAGATATTGCGTCGCTATGAAATACTATGTGTTCTCTGACATCTCCCTCTAAATCGAGTAGCGTTTCTATGGAAACGACAGGATTTTCCTTTGGGGTACGAGTATCTATTTTCGGATGCACTAATCCTTCTTTACTGCATTCCTCGCTCTCTCACATTGTCGAATTAACACAGAAATTGCGTCGCTAGGAAATACTATGGGTTCTACGATTTCACTTCGAGTTTAGTAACGTTTCTATGGAAACGACAAAATTTTCTTTTGGGATACGAGTATCTCCTTTCCGATGCAGTATTCCTTCTTTACTGCATCCCACGCTCCCTCACATTGACGAATTAACACAGAAATTGCGTCGCTAGGAAATACTATTGGTTCTGTGACATCTCCTTCTAAATCGAGTAAAGTTTCTATAGCTACGACAGGATTTTCTTTTGGGATACGAGGATCTCCTTTCCGATGCACTATTCCTTCTTTACTGAATCCCTTGCTCCCTTACATTAACGAATTAACACAGAAATTGGGTCGCTATGAAATACAATGTGTTGTCTGACATCTCCCTCTAAATGGAGTTGCGTTTCTATGAAATCGACAGGATTTTCTTTTGGGATACGAGTAACTCCTTTCCCTCGCTAACTCACATTGACGAATAAACACAGAAATTGCGTCGCTAGGAAACACTATGGGTTCTGTGACATCTCCTTCTATATCGAGTAACTTTTCTATGGAAACGAGAGGATTTTCTTTTGGGATACGACCTTCTCATTTCCGATGCACTATTCCTTCTTTACTGCATCCCTCGCTCCCTCACATTGGCGAATTAACACAGAAATTGCGCCGCTGTGAAATACTATGGGTTCTATGACTTCTCCTTCTATATAGGGTAAACTTTATATGGATACGACAGGATTTTCTTTTGGGATACGACTATCTCCTTTCCGATGCACTATTCCTTCTTTAATGCATCTTACGTTCCCTCACATTGTCGAATTAAAACAGATATTGCGTCGCTAGAAAATATTATTAGTTCTATGACTTCTCCTTCTAAATCGGGTAACGTTTCTCTGGAAGCGACAGGATTTTCTTTCGGGATACGACTATCTCCTTTCCGATGCACTATTCCTACTTTACTGCATCCCTCGCTCCCTCACATTGACGAATTAACACAGAAAGTGCGGGGCTATGAAATACGATGGGTTCTATGACTTATCCTTCCAAGTCGAGTAACGTTTCTATGGCAACGACAGGGACTTTCTTTTGGGATACATCTATCTCCTTTCCGATGCACTATTCCTTCCTTACTGCATCCCTTGCTAGCGCACATTGACGAATGAACATAGAAATTGCGGGGCAATGAATTACTATGATTTCTATAATTTCTCCTTCTAAATCGAGAAACTTTTCTATGGAAACGATCGGATTCTCTTTGGGAATACTAGTATCTCCTTTCCGATGCACCATTCCTTCTTTACTGCAACCCTCGCTCCCTCACATTGGCGAATTAACACAGAAATTGCGCCGCTATGAAATATTATGGGTTCTATGACATCTCCTTCCAAATCGAGTAACGTTTCTATGGAAACGACTGGATTTTCTTTTGGGATACGACTTCCTCATTTCCGAAGCACTATTCCTTTTTTACTGCATCCCTCGCTCATTCTCATTGACAAATTAACACAGAAATTGCGTGGCTATGAAAAACTACGGGTTCTATTACTTCTCCTTCTAAACCGAGTAACGTTTCTATGGAAACGAAAGGATTTCCTTTTGGGATACGTGTATCTCCTTTCTGATGCACCATTCGTTCTTTAATGCATCTCTCGTTCCCTCACATTGACGAATTAACACAGATAATGCGTCGCTAGGAAATATTATTGGTTCTATGACTTCTCCTTCTAAATCGAGTAACGTTTCTCTGGAAACGACAGGATTTTCTTTTGGGACACGACTCTCTCATTTCCGATACACTAGTCCTTCCTTTCTGCATCCCTCGCTCTCTCACAGTGACGAATTAACACAGAAATTGCGTCGCTATGAAGTACTAAGAGTTCTATGAGTTCTCCTTCTAAACCGAGTAACGTTTCTATGCAAACGACAGGATTTTCTTTTTGGACACGACTCTCTCATTTCCGATGCACTAGTCCTTCCTTTCTGCATCCCTCGCTCCCTCACAGTGACGAATTAACACAGAAATTGCGTCGCTATGAAGTACTATGCGTTCGATGACTTCTCCTTCTAAATCAGTTAATGTTTCTATAGAAACGACAGAATTTTGTATTGGGAGACGAGTATCTCCTTTCCGACACACTATTTTTCCTTACAGCATCCCTCGCCATCTCACATTGACGAATTAAAACAGAAATTGCGACGCTATGAAATACTTTGGGTTCTATGACTTCTCCTTCTAAATCGAGTAACGTTTCTATGGAAACGACAGGATTTTCTTTTGGGATACGACTTTCTCATTTCCGATGCACTATTCCTTCTTTACTGCATCCCTCACTCCCTCACATTGATGAATTAACACCGAAAGTGCGGGGCTATGCAATACGATGGGTTCTATGACTTATCTTTCCAAATCGAGTAACGTTTCTATGGTAACGACAGGATATACTTTTGGGATACATCTATCTCCTTTCCGATGCACTATTCCTTCTTCACTGCATCCCTTGCTCCCGCACATTGACGAATGAACACAGAAATTGCGGGGCTATGAATTACTATGGGTTCTATAACTTCTCCTTCTTAATCGAGATACGTTTCTATGGAAACGTCCGGATTCTCTTAGGGGATACTAGTATCTCCTTTCCGATGGATTATTCCTTCTTTACTGCAACCCTCGCTCCCTCACATTGGAGAATTAACACAGAAATTGCGCCCCTATGAAATAGTATGGGTTCTATGACATCTTCTTCTAAATCGAGTAACGTTCCTATGGAAACGACTGGATTTTCCTTTGGGTTACGACTTTCTCATTTCCGATGCACTATTCCTTCTTTACTGCATCCCTCGCTCCCTCACATTGACAAATTAACACAGACATTGCGTCGCTATGAAAAACTATGGGTTCTATGACATCTCCTTCTAAATCGAGGAATGTTTCAATGGAAAGGACAGGATTTTCTTTTGGGATACGAGTACCTCCTTTCCGATGCAGTATTCCTCCTTTACTGAAACCCTTGCTCCCTTTCATTAACGACTGGATTTTCTTTTGGGATACGAGGAACTCCTTTCCGATGCTCTATTCCTTCTTTACTGCAACCCTCGCTCCCTCACGTTGGCGAATTCACACAGAAATTGCGCCGCTATGAAATAGTGTGGGTTCTATGACATCTCCTTCTAAATCGAGTAACGTTTCTATGGAAACGACTGGATTTTCCTTTGGGTTACGACTTTCTCCTTTCCAATGCACTATTCCTTCTTTACTACATCCTTCGCTCCCACACAGTGACGTATTAACACAGAAATTGCGTCGCTAGGAAACACTATGGGTTCTCTGACATCTCCTTCTATATCGAGTAACTTTTCTATGGAAACGACAGGATTTTCTTTTGGGATACGACTTTCTCATTTCCGATGCACTATTCCTTCTTTACTGCATCCCTCACTCCCTCACATTGACGAATTAACACCGAAAGTGCGGGGCTATGCAATACGATAGGGTCTATGACTTATCTTTCCAAATAGAGTAACGTTTCTATGGTAACGACAGGATATACTTTTGGGATACATCTATCTCCTTTCCGATGCACTATTCCTTCTTTACTGCATCCCTTGCTCCCGCACATTGACGAATGAACACAGAAATTGCGGGGCTATGAATTACTATGGGTTCTATAACTTCTCCTTCTTAATCGAGATACGTTTCTATGGAAACGTCCGGATTCTCTTAGGGGATACTAGTATCTCCTTTCCGATGGATTATTCCTTCTTTACTGCAACCCTCGGTCCCTCACATTGGCGAATTAACACAGAAATTGCGCCGCTATGATATAGTATGGGTTCTATGACATCTCCTTCTAAATCGAGTAACGTTTCTGTGGAAACGACTGGATTTTCCTATGGGTTACGACTTTCTCATTTCCTATGCACTATTCCTTCTTTACTGCATCCCTCGCTCCCTCACATTGACAAATTAACACAGAAATTGCGTGGCTATGAAAAACTATGGGTTCTATGACATCTCCTTCTAAATCGAGTAATGTTTCAATGGAAAGGACAGGATTTTCTTTTGGGATACGAGTATCTCCTTTCCGATGCAGTATTCCTCCTTTACTGAAACCCTTGCTCCCTTACATTAACGACTGGATTTTCCTTTGGGGTACGAGTATCTAATTTCCGATGCTCTATTCCTTCTTTACTGCATTCCTCGTTCCCTGACATTGTCGAACTAACACAGAAATTGAGTCCCTAGGAAATACTATGGGTTCTATGATTTCTCCTTCTACTTTGAGTAACGTTTCTATGGAAACGGCAGGATTTTCTTTTGGGATACGAGTATCTCCTTTCCGATGCAGTATTCCTCCTTTACTGCATCCCTCGCTCCCTCACATTGACGAATTAACCCAGAAATTGCGTCGCTATGAAATACTATTGGTTCTATGACTTCTCCTTCTAAAATGAGTAACTTGTCTCTGTAAACGACAGGATTTTAATTTGGGATACGACTATCTCCTTTCCGATGCACTATTCCTTCTTTACTACATCCTTCGCTCCCACACAATGACGAATTAACACAGAAATTGCATCGCTATGAATAACTATGGTTTCTATGACTTCTCCTTCTAAATCGAGTAACGTTTCTATCGATACGACAGGATTGTCTTTTGGGATACCAGTATCTCCTTTCCGATGCACTATTCCTTCTTTACTGAATCTCTGTCTCCCTCACTTTGACGAATTAACACAGATATTGCGTCGCTATGAAATACCATGTGTTCTCTGATATCTCCCTCTAAATCGAGTAGCGTTTCTATGGAAACGACAGGATTTTCATTTGGGGTACGAGTATCTATTTTCCGATGCACTATTCCTTCTATACTGCTTTTCTCGTTCCCTCACATTGTCGAATTGACACAGAAATTGCGTCGCTAGGAAAAACTATGGGCTCTATGATTTCTCCATCGAATTTGAGTAACCTTTCTCTGGAAACGACAGGATTTTCTTTTGGGATACGACTACTCCTTTCCGTTGCACTATACCTTCTTCACTGCATCCCTCGCTCCCTCACATTGACGAATTAACACAGAAATTGCGTCGCTATGAAACACTATCTGTTCTATGACTTCTCATTCTAAATCGAGTAACGTTTCTATGGAAACGACAGGATTATCTTTTGGGATACGAGTATCTCCTTTCCGATGCACTATTCCTTCTTTACTGAATCCATTTTTCCTTCACATTATCGAATTAACACAGAAATTGCGTCGCTATGAAGTACTATGTGTTCTCTGACATCTCCTCATAAATCGAGGAGTGTTTCTATGGGAACGACTGGATTTTCTTTTGGGATACCAGTATCTCATTTCCGATGCACTATTTCTTCTTTACTGCATTACTCGCTCCCTTACATTGCCGAATTAACAAAGAAATAGCGTCGCTATGAAATACTATGGATTCTATGACATCTCCTTCTAAATCGAGTAACGTTTCTATGGAAACGGCAGGATTTTCTTTTGGGATACGAGTATCTTTTTTCCGATGCAGTATTCCTTCTTTACTGCATCCCTCGCTCCCTCACATTGACGAAATAACACAGAAATTGCGTCGCTAGGAAATACTATTGGTTCCATGACTTCTCCTTCCAAATCGAGTAATTTTTCTATAGCTGCAACAGGATCTTCTTTTGGGATACGAGTATCTCCTTTCCGATGCACTATTCCTTCTTTACTGAATCCCTTGCTCCCTTACATTAACGAATTAACACAGAAATTGGGTCGATATGAAATACTATGTGTTCTCTGACATCTCCTTCACAATGGAGTTGCGTTTCTATGGAATCGACAGGATTTTCTTTTGGGATACGAGTATCTCGTTTCCGATGCACAATTCCTTCTTCTTCCCTCGCGCCCTCACATTGACGAATTAACTAAGCAACTGCGTCGCTATGAAATACTATGGGTTCTATGACATCTCCTTGTAAATCGAGTAACGTTTATATGGATACGACAGGATTTTCTTTTGGGATACGAGTATCTCCTTTCCGATGCAGTATTCCTGCTTTACTGCATCCGTCGCTCCCTCACATTGACGATTTAACACAGAAATTGCGTCGCTATGAAATACTGGGGTTCTATGACATCTCCTTCTAAATCGAGTAACGTTTCTATGGAAACGACAGGATTATCTTTTGGGATACGAGTATCTTCTTTCCGATGCACTATTCCTTCTTTACTGAATCCCTTGCTCCTTCACATTAACGAATTAACACACAAATTGCGGGGCTATGAATTACTATGGGTTCTATAACTTCTCCTTCTAAATCGAGAAAAGTTTCTATAGAAACGACAGAATTTTCTTTTGGAAGACGAATATCTCCTTTCCGATGCACTATTCCTTCCCTACTGCATCCCTCGCTATCTCACATTGACGAATAAACACAGAAATTGCGTCGCTGGGAAACACTATGGGTTCTCTGACATCTCCTTCTATATCGAGTAACTTTTCTATGGAATCGACAGGATTTTCTTTTGGGATACGACCTTCTCATTTCCGATGCACTATTCCATCTTTACTGCATGCCTGACTCCCTCACATTGACGAATTAACACACAAATTGCGGGGCTGTGAAATACTATGGGTTCTATGACTTCTCATTCTAAATCGAGGAACGTTTCGATATAAACGACAGGATTATCTTTTGGGATACGAGTATCTCCTTTCCGATGCACTATTCCTTCTTTACTGAATCCCTTGCTCCCTTACATTAACGAATTAACACAGAAATTGGGTCGATATGAAATACTATGTGTTCTCTGACATCTCCTTCACAATGGAGTTGCGTTTCTATGGAATCGACAGGATTTTCTTTTGGGATACGAGTATCTCGTTTCCGATGCACAATTCCTTCTTCTTCCCTCGCGCCCTCACATTGACGAATTAACTAAGCAACTGCGTCGCTATGAAATACTATGGGTTCTATGACATCTCCTTCTAAATCGAGTAACGTTTCTATGGAAACGGCAGGATTTTCTTTTGGGATACGAGTATCTCTTTTCCGATGCACTATTTCTTCTTTACTGCATTACTCGCTCCCTTACATTGCCGAATTAACAAAGAAATAGCGTCGCTTTGAAATACTATGGATTCTATGACATCTCCTTCTAAATCGAGTAACGTTTCTATGGAAACGGCAGGATTTTCTTTTGGGATACGAGTATCTCTTTTCCGATGCACTATTCCTTCTTTACTGCATCCCTATCCCCCTCACATTGACGAATTAACACAGAAATTGCGTCGCTATGAAATACTACGGGTTCTATGACTCCTCCTTCCAAATTGAGTCACTTTTCTCTGAAAACGACACGATTTACTTTTGGGATACGAGTATCTCTTTTCTGTAGCACTATTCCGTCTTTACTGGATCCCTTGCTCCCGCACATTGACGAATGAACACAGAAATTGCGGGGCTATGATTTGCTATGGGTTCTATAACTTTTCCTTCTAAATCGAGAAACGTTTCTATGGAAACGACCGGATTCTCTTTTGGGATACGAGTACCTCCTTTCCGATGCACTATTCCTTCTTTACTGCATCCCTCGCTCCCTCACAGTGACGAATTAACACAGAAATTGCGTCGCTATGAAATACTATGCGTTCGATGACTTCTCCTTCTAAATCATTTAATGTTTCTATAGAAACGACAGAATTTTCTTTTGGGAGACGAGTATCTCCTTTCCGATGCATTATTCCTTCCTTACTGCATCCCTCGCTATCTCACATTGACGAATTAAAACAGAAATTACGTCGCTATGAAACACTATGGGTGCTATGACTTCTCCTTCTAAATCGAGTAACGTTTCTATGGAAACGACAGGATTTTCTTTTGGGATACGACTTTCTGATTTCCGATGCACTATTCGTTCTTTACTTCATCCCTCGCTCCCTCACATTGACGAATTAACACAGAAATTGCGTCGGTATGAAATACTATAGGTTCTATGACTTCTCCTTCTAAATTGAGTAACGTTACTATGGAAACGACAGGATTATCGTTTGGTATACGAGTTTCCCCTTTCAGATGCACTATTCCTTCTTTTCTGATTCCCTTGCTCCCTCGCACTGACGAATTAACATTGAAATGGCGTCGCTATGAAATACGGTGTGTTCTCAGACATCTCCTTCTAAATCGAATAACGTTTCTATGGAAACGACAGGATTTCCTTTGGGATACGAGTATCTCCTTTCTGATGCACTACTCTCACATTAATGCATCTCTAGTTCCCTCACATTGACGAATTAACACAGATATTGCGTCGCAAGGAATTATTGTTGGTTCTATGACTTCTCCTTCTAAATCGAGTAACGTTTCTCTGGAAACAACAGGATTTTCTTTTGGGATACGACTTTCTCATTTCCGATGCACTATTCCTTCTTTACTGCACCCCTCGCTCCCTCACATTGACTAATTAACACAGAAATTGCGTGGCTATGAAATACTAAGAGTTCTATGAGGTCTCCTTCTAAACCGAGCAACGTTTCTATGCAAACGACAGGATTTTCTTTTGGGATACGACTTTCTCATTTCCGATGCACTATTCCTTCTTTGCTGCATCCCTCGCTCCCTCACAGTGACGAATTAACACAGACATTGCGTGGCTATGAAATACTATGGGTTCTATTACTTCTCCTTGTAAACCGAGTATCGTTTCTCTGGAAATGACTGGATTTTCTTTTGGGATACGACTTTCTCATTTCCGATGCACTATTCCTTCTTTAATGCATCCCTCGCTCCCTCACATTGACTAATTAACACAGAAATAGCGTGGCTATGAAATACTATGGTTCTATGAATTCTGCTTCTAAACCGAGTAACGTATCTTTACAAACGAGAGGATTTTCTTTTGGGATACGACTTTCTCATTTTCGATGCACTATTCCTTCTTTACTGCATCCCTCGCTCCCTCACAGTGACGAATTAACACAGAAATTGCGTCGCTATGAAATATTATGGGTTCTATGACTTCTCCTTCTAAATCGAGTAACGTTTCTATGGAACCGACAGGATTCTGTTTTGGGATACGACTTTCTCATTTCCGATGCACTATTCCTTCCTTACTGCATCCCTCGCTCTCTGTCATTGACGAATGATCACAGAAATTGCGACGCTATGAAATACTATGGCTTCTATGACTTCTCCTTCTAAATCGAGTAACGTTTCTATGGAAACGACAGGATTTTCTTTTGGGATACGACCTTCTCATTTCCGATGCACTATTCCTTCTTTACTGCATCCCTCGCTCTCTCACATTGACGAATTAACACAGAAATTGCGTCGCTATGAAATACTATAGGTTCTATGACTTCTCCTTCTAAATTGAGTAAAGTTTCTATGGAAAAGACAGGATTATCGTTTGGTATACGAGTTTCCCCTTTCCGATGCACTATTCCTTCTTTTCTGATTCCCTTGCTCCCTTGCATTGACGAATTAACATTGAAATGGCGTCGCTATGACATACAGTGTGTTCTCAGACATCTCCCTCTAAATCGAATAACGTTTCTATGGAAACGACAGGATTTTCGTTTGGGATACGACTATCTCCTTTCCGATGCACTATTCCTTCTTTACTGCATCCCTCGCTCCCTCACATTGACGAATTAACACAGAAAGTGCGGACCTATGAAATACGATGTGTTCTATGACTTCTCCTTCTAAATCGATAAACGTTTCTACGGAAACGACCAGATTCTCTTTTGGGATTCGAGTATCTCCTTTCCGATGCACTATTCCTTCCTTACTGCATCCCTCGCTCCCTCACATTGGCGAATTTACAAAGAAATCGCGCCGCCATGAAATACTATGGGTTCTATGACTTCTCCTTCCTAATCGAGTAACGTTTCTATAAAAACGACAGGATTTTCTTTTGGGATACGACTTTCTCATTTCCGATGCACTATTCCTTCTTTACTGCATCCTTCGCTCCCTCACATTAACGAATTAACACAGAAATTGCGTGGCTATGAAATACTAAGAGTTCAATGAGTTCTCCTTCTAAACCGAGTAACGTTTCTATGCAAACGACAGGATTTTCTTTTGGGATACGACTTTCTCATTTCCGATGCACTATTCCTTCTTTACTGCATCCGTCGCTCCCTCACATTGACGAATGAACACAGAAATAGCGTGGCTATGAAATACTATGGGTTCTATGAATTCTCTTTCTAAACCGAGTAACGTTCCTATACAAACGACAGGATTTTCTTTTGGGATACGACTTTCTCATTTTCGATGCACTATTCCTTCTTTACTGCATCCCTCGCTCCCTCACAGTGACGAATTAACACAGAAATTGCATCGCTATGAAATACTATGGGTTCTATGACTTCTCTTTCTAAATCGAGTAACGTTTCTATGGAAACGACAGGATTTTCTTTAGGGATACGACTTTCTCATTTCCGATGCACTATTCCTTCTTTACTGCATCCCTCGCTCCCTGTCATTGACGAATGATCACAGAAATTGCGAAGCTATGAAATACTAAGGGTTCTATGACTTCTCCTTCTAAATCGATTAATGATTCTATAGAAACGACAGGATGTTCTTTTGCGATACGAGTGTCTCCTTTCCGATGCACTATTCCTTCTTTACTGCATCCCCCGCTATCACACATTGACGAATTAACACAGAAATTGCGGCGCTAGGAAACACCATGTGTTCTCTGACATCTCCTTCTAAATCGTGTAACGTTTCTATGGAAACGACCGGATTATCGTTTGGGATACGAGTTTCCCCTTTCCGATGCACTATTCCTTCTTTTCTGATGCCCTTGCTCCCTCGCATTGACGAATTAACATTGAAATGGCGTCGCTATGAAATACAGTGTGTTCTCAGACATCTCCTTCTAAATCGAATTACTTTTCTATGGAAGCGACAGGATTTCATTTTGGGATACGAGTATCTCCTTTCTGATGCACTATTCCTTCTTTTATGCATCTCTCGTTCCCTCACATTGACGAATTAACACAGATATTGCGTCGCAAGGAAATATTGTTGGTTCTATGACTTCTCCTTCTAAATCGAGTAACGTTTCTCTGGAAACGACAGGATTTTCTTTTGGGATACGACTATCTCCTTTCCGATGCACTATTCCTTCTTTACTGCATCCCTCGCTCCCTCACATTGACGAATTATCACAGAAAGTGCGGGGCTATGAAATACGGTGGGTTCTGTGACTTCTCCTTCTAAATTGAGAAACGTTTCTGTGGAAGCGACCAGATTCTCTTTTGGGATACGAGTATCTCCTTTCCGATGCACTATTCCTTCCTTACTGCATCCCTCGCTCCCTCACATTGGCGAATTTACAAAGAAATGGCGCCGCTATGAAATACTGTGGGGTCTATGACTTCTCCTTCCAAATCGAGCAACGTTTCTATGGAAACGACAGGATTTTCTTTTGGGATACGACTTTCTCGTTTCCAATGCACTATTCCTTCTTTACTGCATCCCTCGCTCCCTCACATTGACGAATGAAGACAGAAATTGCGTGGCTATGAAATACTAATTGTTCAATGAGATCTCCTTCTAAACCGAGTAACGTTTCTATGCAAACGTCAGGATTTTCTTTTGGGAAACGACTTTCTCATTTCCGATGCACTATTCCTCTTTAACGCATCCCTCGCTCCCTCACAGCGACGAATTAACACAGAAATTGTGTCGCTATGAAATACTAAGCGTTCGATGACTTCTCCTTCTAAATCAATTAATGTTTCTATAGAAACGACAGAATTTTTTTTTTGGAGGCGAGTATCTCCTTTCCGATACACTATTCCTTCCTTACTGCATCCCTCGCTATCTCACATTGACGAATTAACACAGAAATTGCGTCGCTATGAGATACTATGGGTTCTATGACTTCTCCTTCTAAATCGAGTAACGTTTCTATGGAAACGACAGGATTTTCTATTGGGATGCGACTTTCTCATTTCCGATGCCCTAATCCTTCTATACTGCATCCCTCGCTCCCTCACATTGACGAATTAACACAGCCATTGCTTGGCTATGAAGTACTATGGGTTCCATGACTTCTCCTTCTAAACCGAGTAACGTTTCTCTGGAAATGACTGGATTTTGTTTTGGGATACGACCTTCTCATTTCCGATGCACTATTCCTTCTTTAATGCATCCCTCGCTCCCTCACATTGACGAATTAACGCAGAAATAGCGTGGCTATGAAATACTATGGGTTCTATGAATTCTCCTTCTAAACCGAGTAACGTATCTATACAAACGACAGGATTTTCTTTTGGGATACGACTTTCTCATTTTCGACGCACTATTCCTTCTTTACTGCATCCCTCGCACCCTCACAGTGACGAGATAACACAGACATTGCGTCGCTATGAAATACTATGGGTTCTATGACTTCTCCTTCTAAATCGAGTAACGTTACTATTGAAACGACAGGATTTTGTTTTGGGATACGACTTTCTCATTTCCGATGCACTATTCCTACTTTACTGCATCCCTCGCCATCACACATTGACGAATTAACACAGAAATTGCGGCTTTAGGAAACACTATGTGTTCTCTGACATCTCCTTCTAAATCGTGTAGTGTTTCTATGGAAACGACAGGATTTCCTTTTGGGATACGAGTATCTCCTTTCCGTTGCAGTATTCCTTCTTTACTGCATCCCTCCCTCCCTCACATTGACGAATTAACACAGAAATTGCGCCGCTACGAAATACTATCTGTTCTACGACATCTCCTTCTAAATCGAGTAACGTTTCTATGGAAACGAGTGGATTTTCTTTTGGGATACGTCTCTCTCATTTCCGATGCACTATTCCTTCTTTACTGCATCCCTCGCTCCCTCACATTGACAAATTAACACAGAAATTGCGTGGCTATGAAATACTATGGGTTCTATGACTTCTTCCTCTAAACGGAGTAACGTTTCTACGCAAACGACAGGATTTTCTTTTGGGTTACGACTTTCTCAATTCCGATGCACTATTCCTTCCTTACTGCATCCCTCGCTCCCTCACATTGGCGAATTTACAAAGAAATTGCGCCGCTATGAAATACTATGGGTTCTATGACTTCTCCTTCCAAATCGAGTAACGTTTCAATAATAACGACAGGATTTTCTTTTGGGATACGACTTTCTCATTTCCGATGCACTATTCCTTCTTTACTGCATCCCTCGCTCCCTCACATTAACGAATTAACACAGAAATTGCGTGGCTATGAAATACTAAGAGTTCAATGAGTTCTCCTTCTAAACCGAGTTACGTTTCTATGCTAACGACAGGATTTTCTTTTGGGATACGACTTTCTCATTTCCGATGCACTATTCCTTCTTTACTGCATCCCTCGCTCCCTCACAGTGACGAATTAACACAGAAATTGCGTCGCTATGAAATACTATGGGTTCTATGACTTCTCCTTCTAAATCGAGTAACGTTTCTATGGAAACGACAGGATTTTCTTTTGGGATACGACTTTCTCATTTCCGATGCACTATTCCTTCTTTACTGCATCCCTCGCTCCTTCACATTAACGAATTAACACAGACATTGCGTGGCTATGAAATACTATGGGTTCTATTACTTCTCCTTGTAAACCGAGTATCGTTTCTCTGGAAATGACTGGATTTTCTTTTGGGATACGTCTCTCTCATTTCCGATGCACTATTCCTTCCTAACTTCATCCCTCGCTCCCTCACATTGGCGAATTTACAAAGAAATTGCGCCGCTATGAAATACTATGGGTTCTATGACTTCTCCTTCCAAATCGAGTAACGTTTCTATAATAACGACAGGATTTTCTTTTGGGATACGACTTTCTCATTTCCGATGCACTATTCCTTCTTTACTGCATCCCTCGCTCCCTCACATTAACGAATTAACACAGAAATTGCGTGGCTATGAAATACTAAGAGTTCAATGAGTTCTCCTTCTAAACCGAGTTACGTTTCTATGCTAACGACAGGATTTTCTTTTGGGATACGACTTTCTCATTTCCGATGCACTATTCCTTCTTTACTGCATCCCTCGCTCCCTCACAGTGACGAATTAACACAGAAATTGCGTCGCTATGAAATACTATGGGTTCTATGACTTCTCCTTCTAAACCGAGTAACGTTTCTCTGGAAATGACTGGATTTTGTTGTGGGATAAGACTTTCTCATTTCCGATGCACTATTCCTTCTTTAATGCATCCCTCGCTCCCTCACATTGACGAATTAACGAAGAAATAGCGTGGCTATGAAATACTATGGGTTCTATGAATTATCCTTCTAAACCGAGTAACGTATCTATACAAACGACAGGATTTTCTTTTGGGATACGACTTTCTCATTTTCGATGCACTATTCCTTCTTTACTGCATCCCTCGCTCCCTCACAGTGACGAATTAACACAGAAATTGCGTCGCTATGAAATACTATGGGTTCTATGACTTTTCCTTCTAAATCGAGTAACGTTACTATGGAAGCGACAGGATTTTGTTTTGGGATACGACTTTCTCATTTCCGATGCACTATTCCTTCTTTACTGCATCCCTCGCTATCACACATTGACGAATTAACACAGAAATTGCGGCACTAGGAAACACTATGTATTCTCTGACATCTCCTTCTAAATCGTGTTGCGTTTCTATGGAAACGACAGGATTTCCTATTGGGATACGGGTATCTCCTTTCCGATGCAGTATTTCTTCTTTACTGCATCCCTCCCTCCCTCACATTGACGAATTAACGCAGAAATTGCGCCGCTATGAAATCCTATGGGTTCTACGGTATCTCCTTCTAAATCGAGTAACGTTTCTATGGAAACGAGTCGATTTTCTTTTGGGATACGTCTCTCTCATTTCCGATGCACTATTCCTTCTTTACTGCATCCCTCGCTCCCTCACATTGACAAATTAACACAGAAATTGCGTGGCTATGAAATACTATGGGTTCTATGACTTCTTCTTCTAAACGGAGTAACGTTTCTATGCAAACGACAGGATTTTCTTTTGGGTTACGACTTTCTCAATTCCGATGCACTATTCGTTCTTTACTGCATCCCTCGCTCCCTCACAGTGACGAATTAACACAGAAATTGCGTCGCTATGAAATGCTATGCGTTCGATGACTTCTCCTTCTAAATCGATTAACGTTTCTACAGAAACGACAGAATTTTCTTTTGGGAGACGAGTATCTCCTTTCCGATACACTATTCCTTCCTTACTGCATCCCTCGCTCCCTCACATTGACGAATTAACACAGAAATTGCGTCGCTATGAATTACTGTGTGTTCTATGACTTCTCCTTCTAAATCGAGTAACATTTCTATCGAAACGACAGGATTTTCTTTTGGGATACGACTTTCTCATATCCGATCCACTATTCCTTCTGTACTGCATCCCTCGCTCTCTCACATTGACGAATTAACACAGAAATTGCGTCGCTATGAAATACTATGGGTTCTATGACTTCTCCTTCTAAACCGAGTAACGTTTCTCTGGAAATGACTGGATTTTGTTGTGGGATAAGACTTTCTCATTTCCGATGCACTATTCCTTCTTTAATGCATCCCTCGCTCCCTCACATTGACGAATTAACGCAGAAATAGCGTGGCTATGAAATACTATGGGTTCTATGAATTATCCTTCTAAACCGAGTAACGTATCTATACAAACGACAGGATTTTCATTTGGGATACGACTTTCTCATTTTCGATGCACTATTCCTTCTTTACTGCATCCCTCGCTCCCTCACAGTGACGAATTAACACAGAAATTGCGTCGCTATAAAATACTATGGGTTCTATGACTTTTCCTTCTAAATCGAGTAACGTTACTATGGAAGCGACAGGATTTTGTTTTGGGATACGACTTTCTCATTTCCGATGCACTATTCCTTCTTTACTGCATCCCTCGCTATCACACATTGACGAATTAACACAGAAATTGCGGCACTAGGAAACACTATGTGTTCTCTGACATCTCCTTCTAAATCGTGTAGCGTTTCTATGGAAACGACAGGATTTCCTATTGGGATACGGGTATCTCCTCTCCGATGCAGTATTCCTTCTTTACTGCATCCCTCCCTCCCTCACATTGACGAATTAACGCAGAAATTGCGCCGCTATGAAATACTATGGGTTCTATGACTTCTCCTTGTAAATCGAGTAACGTTTCTATGGAAACGACAGGATTTTCTTTTGGGATACTGGTGTCTCCTTTCCGATGCACTATTCCTTCTTTACTGCATCCCTCGCTCCCTCACATAGACGAATTAACACAGAAAGTGCGGGGCTATGAAATACGATGGGTTCTATGACTTCTCCTTCTAAATCGAGAAACGTTTCTATGGAAACGCCAGATTCTCTTTTGGGATATGAGTATCTCCTTTCCGATGCACTATTCCTTCCTTATTGCATCCCTCGCTCCCTCACATTGGCGAATTTACAAAGAAATTGCGCCGCTATGAAATACTATGGGTTCTATGACTTCTCCTTCCAAATCGAGTAACGTTTCTATGGAAACGACAGGATTTTCTTTTGGGAAACGACTTTCTCATTTCCGATGCACTATTCCTTCTTTACTGCATCCCTCGCTCCCTCAGAGTGACGAATTAACACAGAAATTGAGTCGCTATGAAATACTATGCGTTCGATGACTTCTCCTTCTAAATCAATTAATGTTTCTTTAGAATCGACAGAATTTTTTTTTGGGAGTCGAGTATCTCCTTTCCGATACACTATTCCTTCCTTACTGCATCCCTCGCTATTTCACATTGACGAATTAACACAGAAATTGCGTCGCTATGAAATACTATGGCTTCTATGACTTCTCCTTCTAAATCGAGTAACGTTTCTAGGGATACGACAGGATATTCTTTTGGGATACGACTTTCTCATTTCCGATGCACTATTCCTTCTTTACTGCATCCCTCGCTCCCTCACATTGGCGAACTAACACAGACATTGCGTGGCTATGAAATACTATGGGTTCTATGACTTCTCCTTCTAAACCGAGTAACGTTTCTATGGAGACGACTGGTTTTTCTTTTGGGATACGACTTTCTCATTTCCGATGCACTATTCCTTCTTTACTGCACCACTCGCTCCCTCACATTGACGAATTAACACAGAAATAGCGTGGCTATGAAATACTATGGGTTCTATGAATTCTCTTTCTAAACCGAGTAACGTTTCTATACTTACGACATGATTTTCTTTTGGGATACGACTTTCTCATTTTCGATTCACTATTCCTTCTTTACTGCATCCCTCGCTCCCTCACAGTGACGAATTAACACAGAAATTGCGTCGCTATGAAATACTATGGGTTCTATGACTTCTCTTTCTAAATCGAGTAACGTTTCAATGGAAACGACAGGATTTTCTTTTGGGATACGTCTTTCTCATTTCCGATGCACTATTCCATCTTTACTGCATCCCTCGCTCCCTGTCATTGACGAATGATCACAGAAATTGCGACGCTATGAAATACTATGCGTTCTATGACTTCTCCTTCTAAATCGATTACCGTTTCTATAGACACGACAGGATTTTCATTTGCGATACGAGTATCTCCTTTCCGATGCACTATTGCATCATTAATGCATCCCTCGCTATGACACATTGACGAATTAAGACAGAAATTGCGGCGCTAATAAGCACTATGTGTTCTGTGACATCTCCTTCTAAATCGTGCAACGTTTCTATGGAAACGTAGGGATTTTCTTTTGGGATACGAGTATCTCCTTCCCGATGCAGTATTCCTTCTTTACTGCATCCCTCCCTCCCTCACATTGACGAATTAACACAGAAATTGCGTCGCTACGAAATACTATGGGTTCCATGACTTCTCCTACTAAACTGAGTCACATTTCTCTGAAAACGACAGGATTCACTTTTCGGATACGAGTATCTCCTTTCCGACGCACCATTCCTTCTTTACTGCATCCCTCTCTCCCTCACATTGACGAATTAACACAGAAATAGCGTCGCCATGAAATCCTAATTGTTCTAAGACCTCTCCTTCTAAATCGAGTAACGTTTCAATGGAAACGACAGTATTATCTTTTGGGATACGATTATCTCCTTTCCGAAGCACTATTCCTTCTTTACTGAATCCCTTGCTCCCTCACATTGCAGAATTAACTTAGAAATTGCGTCGCTCTGACATACTATGGGTTCTATGACTTCTCCTTCTAAATCGAGTAACGTTTCTATGGAAACGACAGGATTTTCTTTTGGGATACGACTTTCTCACTCCGATGCACTATTCCTTCTTTACTGCATCCCTCGCTCCCTCACATTGACGAATTAACACAGACATTTCGTGGCTATATCATACTATGGGTTCTATGACTTCTCCTTCTAAACCGAGTAACGTTTCTATGGAAGTGACTGGATTTTCTTTTGGGATACGACTTACTCATTTCCGATGCACTATTCGTTCTTTACTGCATCCCTGGCTCCCACACATTGACGAATTAACACAGAAATAACGTGGCTATGAAATACTATGGGTTGTATGAATTCTCCTTCTAAACCGAGTAAAGTTTCTATACAAACGACAGGATCTTCTTTTGGGTTACGACTTTCTCATTTTCGATGCACTATTCCTTCTTTACTGCATCCCTCGCTCCCTGTCATTGACGAATGATCACAGAAATTGCGACGCTATGAAATACTATGGGTTCTATGACTTCTCCTTCTAAATCGATTAACGATTCCATAGAAACGACAGGATTTTCTTTTGCGATACGAGTATCTCCTTTACGATGCACTATTCCTTCTTTACTGCATCCCTCGCTATCACACATTGACAAATTAACACAGAATTTGCGGCGCTAGGAAACACTATGTGTTCTCTGACATCTCCTTCTAAATCGTGTAACGTTTCTATGGAAACTACAGGATTTTCTTTTGGGATACGAGTATCTCCTTCCCGATGCAGTATTCCTTCTTTACTGCATCCCTCCCTCCCTCACATTGACGAATTAACACAGAAATTGCGTCGCTACGAAATACTATTGCTTCTATGACATCTCCTTCTAAATCGAGTATAATTTCTATGGATACGACAGGATTTTCTTTTGGGATACGACTATCTCCTTTCCGATGCACTATTCCTTCTTTACTGCATTCCTCGCTCCCTCACATTGACGAATTAACGCAGAAATTGCGACGCGATGAGATACTATGGGTTCCATGACTTCTCCTACTAAACTGAGTCACTTTTCTCTGAAAACGACAGGATTCACTTTTGGGATACGAGTATCTCCTTTCCGATGCACAATTCCTTCTTTACTGCATCCCTCGCTCCCTCACATTGACGAATGAACACAGAAATTGCGGGGCTATGAATTACTATGTGTTCTATTACTTCTCCTTCCAAATCGAGAAACGTAACTATGGAAACGACCGGATTCTCTTTTGGGATACGAGTATCTCCTTTCCGACGCACCATTCCTTCTTTACTGCATCCCCCTCTCCCTCACATTGACGAATTAACACAGAAATAGCGTCGCTATGAAATCCTAATTGTTCTGAGACCTCTCCTTCTAAATCGAATAACGTTTCAATGGAAACGACAGTATTATCTTTTGGGATACGATTATCTCCTTTCCGAAGCACTATTCCTTCTTTACTGAATCCCTTGCTCCCTCACATTGCAGAATTAACTTAGAAATTGCGTCGCTATGAAATACTATGGGTTCTATGACTTCTCCTTCTAAATCGAGTAACGTTTCTATGGAAACGACAGGATTTTCTTTTGGGATACGACTTTCTCATTTCCGATGCACTATTCTTTCTTTACTGCATCCCTCGCTCCCTCACATTGACGAATTAACACAGACATTTCGTGGCTATATCATACTATGGGTTCTATGACTTCTCCTTCTAAACCGAGTAACGTTTCTATGGAAGTGACTGGATTTTCTTTTGGGATACGACTTTCTCATTTCCGATGCACTATTCGTTCTTTACTGCATCCCTGGCTCCCACACATTGACGAATTAACACAGAAATAACGTGGCTATGAAATACTATGGGTTCTATGAATTCTCCTTCTAAACCGAGTAAAGTTTCTATACAAACGACAGGATCTTCATTTCGGTTACGACTTTCTCATTTTCGATGCACTATTCCTTCTTTACTGCATCCCTCGCTCCCTGTCATTGACGAATGATCACAGAAATTGCGACGCTATGAAATACTATGGGTTCTATGACTTCTCCTCCTAAATCGATTAACGATTCTATAGAAACGACAGGATTTTCTTTTGCGATACGAGTATCTCCTTTACGATGCACTATTCCTTCTTTACTGCATCCCTCGCTATCACACATTGACAAATTAACACAGAATTTGCGTCGCTATGAAATACTATAGGTTCTATGACTTCTCCTTCTAAATCGAGTAACGTTTCTATGGAAGCGACAGGATTTTCTTTTGGGATGCTGGTATGTCCTCTCTGATGCACTATTCCTTCTTTACTGCATCCCTCGCTCCCTCACATTGACGAATTATCACAGAAATTGCGTCGCTATGAAATACTATGGGTTCTATAACTTCTCCTTCTAAATTGACTAACGTTTCTATGGAACCGACAGGATTATCGTTTGGGATACGAGTTTCCCCTTTCCGATGCACTATTCCTTCTTTTCTGATTCCCTTGCTCCCTCGCATTGACGAATTGACATTGAAATGGCGTCGCTATGAAATACAGTGTGTTCTCAGACATCTCATTCTAAATCGAATAACGTTTCTATGGAAACGACAGGATTTCATTTTGGGATATGAGTATCTCCTTTCCGATCCACTATTCCTTCTTTACTGCATCCCTCGCTCCCTCACATAGACGAATTAACACAGAAAGTGCGGGGATATGAAATAGGATGGGTTCTATTACTTTTCCTTCTAAATCGAGAAACGTTTCTATGGAAACGACCAGATTCTCTTTTGGGATAGGAGTATCTCCATTCCGATGCACTATTCCTTCCTTATTGCATCCCTCGCTCCCTCACATTCGCGAATTTACAAAGAAATTGCGCCGCTATGTAATACTATGGGTTCTATGACTTCTCCTTCCAAATCGAGTAACGTTTCAATGGAAACGACAGGATTTTCTTTTGGGTTACGATTTTCTCATTTCCGATGCACTATTCCTTCTTTACTGCATCCCTCGCTCCCTCACAGTGACGAATAAACACAGAAATTGCGTCGCTATGAAATACTATGCGTTCGATGACTTCTCCTTCTAAATCAATTAATGTTTCTATAGAAACGACGGAATTTTTTTTTGGGAGACGAGTATCTCCTTTCCGATACACTATTCCTTCCTTACTGCATCCCTCGCTATTTCACATTGACGAATTAACACAGAAATTGCGTCGCTATGAAATACTATGGGTTCTATGACTTCTCCCTCTAAATCGAGTAACGTTTCTAGGGATACGACAGGATATTCTTTTGGGATATGAGTATCTCCTTTCCGATCCACTATTCCTTCCTTATTGCATCCCTCGCTCCCTCACATTCGCGAATTTACAAAGAAATTGCGCCGCTATGAAATACTATGGGTTCTATGACTTCTCCTTCCAAATCGAGTAACGTTTCAATGGAAACGACAGGATTTTCTTTTGGGTTACGATTTTCTCATTTCCGATGCACTATTCCTTCTTTACTGCATCCCTCGCTCCCTCACAGTGACGAATAAACACAGAAATTGCGTCGCTATGAAATACTATGCGTTCGATGACTTCTCCCTCTAAATCAATTAATGTTTCTATAGAAACGACGGAATTTTTTTTTGGGAGACGAGTATCTCCTTTCCGATACACTATTCCTTCCTTACTGCATCCCTCGCTATTTCACATTGACGAATTAACACAGAAATTGCGTCGCTATGAAATACTATGGGTTCTATGACTTCTCCTTCTAAATCGAGTAACGTTTCTAGGGATACGACAGGATATTCTTTTGGGATACGACTTTCTCATTTCCGATGCACTATTCCATCTTTACTGCATCCCTCGCTCCCTGGCATTGACGAATGATCACAGAAATTGCGACGCTATGAAATACTAAGCGTTCTATGACTTCTCCTTCTAAATCGATTAACGTTTCTATGGACACGACAGGATTTTCTTTTGGGATACGAGTATCTCCTTCCCGATGCAGTATTCCTTCTTTACTGCATCCCTCCCTCCCTCACATTGACGAATTAACACAGAAATTGCGTCGCTACGAAATACTATTGCTTCTATGACATCTCCTTCTAAATCGAGTATAATTTCTATGGATACGACAGGATTTTCTTTTGGGATACGACTATCTCCTTTCCGATGCACTATCCCTTCTTTACTGCATCCCTCGTTCTCTCAAATTGACGAATTAACACAGATATTGCGTCGCTAGGAAATGCAAAGTGTTCTATAACTTCTCCTTCTAATTTGAGTAACGTTTCTCTGGAAACGACAGGATTTTCATTAGGGATACGACTATCTCCTTTTCGATGCACTATTCCTTCTTTACTGCATTCCTCGCTCCCTCACATTGACGAATTAACGCCGAAATTGTGACGCTATGAAATACTATGGGTTCCATGTCTTCTCCTACTAAACTGAGTCACTTTTCTCTGAAAACGACAGGATTTACTTTTGGGATACGTGTATCTCCTTTCCGATGCACAATTCCTTCTTTACTGCATCCCTCGCTCCCTCACATTGACGAATGAACACAGAAATTGTGGGGCTATGAATTACTATGTGTTCTATTACTTGTCCTTTCAAATCGAGAAACGTATCTATGGAAACGACCGGATTCTCTTTTGGGATACGAGTATCTCCTTTCCGACGCACCATTCCTTCTTTACTGCATCCCTCTCTCCCTCACATTGACGAATTAACACAGAAATAGCGTCGCTATGAAATACTAATTGTTCTAAGACCTCTCCTTCTAAATTGAGTAACGTTTCAATGGAAACGACAGTATTATCTTTTGGGATACGATTATCTCCTTTCCGAAGCACTATTCCTTCTTTACTGAATCCCTTGCTCCCTCACATTGCAGAATTAACTTAGAAATTGCGTCGCTATGAAATACTATGGGTTCTATGACTTCTCCTTCTAAATAGAGTAACGTTTCTATGGAAACGACAGGATTTTCTTTTGGGATACGACTTTCTCATTTCCGATGCACTATTCCTTCTTTACTGCATCCCTCGCTCCCTCACATTGACGAATTAACACAGACAATTCGTGGCTATATCATACAATGGGTTCTATGACTTCTCCTTCTAAACCGAGTAACGTTTCTATGGAAATGACTGGATTTTCTTTTGGGATACGACTCTCTCTGTTCCGATGCACTATTCCTTCTTTACTGCATCCCTCGCTCCCACACATTGACGAATTAACACAGAAATAATGTGGCTATGAAATACTGTGGGTTCTACGAATTCTCCTTCTAAACCGAGTAAAGTCTCTATACAAATGACAGGATTTTCTTTTGAGTTACGACTTTCTCATTTTCGATGCACTATTCCTTCTTAACTGCATCCCTCGCTCCCTCACAGTGACGAATTAACACAGAAATTGCGTCGCTATGAAATACTACGGGTTCTATGACTTCTCTTTCTAAATCGAGCAACGTTTCTATGGAAACGACAGGATTTTCCTTAGGGATACGACTTTCTCATTTCCGATGCACTATTCCTTCTTTACTGCATCCCTCGCTCCCTGTCATTGACGAATGATCACAGAAATTGCGACGCTATGAAATACTATGGGTTCTATGACTTCTCCTTCTAAATCGATTAATGATTCTATAGAAACGACAGGATTTTCTTTTGCGATACGAGTATCTCCTTTACGATGCACTATTCCTTCTTTACTGCATCCCTCGCTATCACACATTGACAAATTAACACAGAAATTGCGGCGCTAGGAAACACTATGTGTTCTCTGACATCTCCTTCTAAATCGTGTGACGTTTCTATGGAAACGACAGGATTTTCTTTTGGGATACGAGTATCTCCTTTCCGATACACTATTCCATCCTTACTGCATCCCTCGCTCCCTCACATTGACGAATTAACACAGAAATTGCGTCTCTATGAAATACTATAGGTTCTATGACTTCTCCTTCTAAATCGAGTAACGTTTCTATGGAAGCGACAGGATTTTCTTTTGGGATACTGGTATGTCCTTTCTGATGCACTATTCCTTCTTTACTGCATCCCTCGCTCCCTCACATTGACGAATTAACACAGAAATTGCGTCGCTATGAAATACTATGCGTTCTATAACTTCTCCTTCGAAATTGAGTAACGTTTCTATGAAAACGACAGGATTATCGTTTGGGATACGAGTTTCCCCTTTCCGATGCACTATTCCTTCTTTTCTGATTCCCTTGCTCCCTCGCATTGACGAATTAACATTGAAATGGCGTCGCTATGAAATACAGTGTGTTCTCAGACATCTCATTCTAAATCGAATAACGTTTCTATGGAAACGACAGGATTTCATTTTGGGATACGAGTATCTCCTTTCTGATGCACTATTCCTTCTTTAATGCATCTCTCGTTCCCTCACATTGACGAATTAACACAGATATTGCGTCGTAAGGAAATATTGTTGGTTCTATGACTTCTCATTCTAAATCGAGTAACGTTTCTCTGGAAACGACAGGATTTTTTTTTTGGGATACGACTATCTCCTTTCCGATGCACTATTCCTTCTTTACTGCATCCCTCGCTCCCTCACATCGACGAATTAACACAGAAAGTGCGGGGATATGAAATAGGATGGGTTCTATTACTTTTCCTTCTAAATCGAGAAACGTTTCAACGGAAACGACCAGATTCTCTTTTGGGATAGGAGTATCTCCATTCCGATGCACTATTCCTTCCTTATTGCATCCCTCGCTCCCTCACATTCGCGAATTTACAAAGAAATTGCGCCGCTATGAAATACTATGGGTTCTATGACTTCTCCTTCCAAATCGAGTAACGTTTCTATGGAAACGACAGGATTTTCTTTTGGGAAACGACTTTCTCATTTCCGATGCACTATTCCTTCTTTACTGCATCCCTCGCTCCCTCACAGTGACGAATAAACACAGAAATTGCGTCGCTATGAAATACTATGCGTTCGATGACTTCTCCTTCTAAATCAATTAATGTTTCTATAGAAACGACAGAATTTTTTTTTGGGAGACGAGTTTCTCCGTTCCGATACACTATTCCTTCCGTACTGCATCCCTCGCTATTTCACATTGACGAATTAACACAGAAATTGCGTCGCAATGAAATACTATGGGTTCTATGACTTCTCCTTCTAAACCGAGTAACGTTTCTATACTTACGACAGGATTTTCTTTTGGGATACGACTTTCTCATTTTCGATTCACTATTCCTTCTTTACTGCATCCCTCGCTCCCTCACAGTGACGAATTAACACAGAAATTGCGTCGCTATGAAATACTATGGGTTCTATGACTTCTCTTTCTAAATCGAGTAACGTTTCTATAGAAACGGCAGGATTTTCTTTGCGAAACGAGTATCTCCTTTCCGATGCTCTATTCCATCATTAATGCATCCCTCGCTATCACACATTGACGAATTAACACAGAAATTGCGTCGCTAGGAAACACTATGTGTTCTGTGACATCTCCTTCTAAATCGTGCAGCGTTTCTATGGAAACGTCAGGATTTTCTTTTGGGATACGAGTATCTCCTTCCCGATGCAGTATTCCTACTTTACTGCATCCCTCCCTCCCTCACATTGACGAAGTAACACAGAAATTGCGTCGCTACGAAATACTATTGGTTCTATGACATCTCCTTCTAAATCGAGTATAATTTCTATGGATACGACAGGATTTTCTTTTGGGATACGACTATCTCTTTTCCGATGCACTATTCCTTCTTTACTGCATTCCTCGCTCCCTCACATTGACGAATTAACGCAGAAATTGTAACGCTATGACATACTATGGGTTCCATGACTTCTCCTACTAAACTGAGTCACTTTTCTCTGAAAACGACAGGATTCACTTTTGGGATACGAGTATCTCCTTTCCGATGCACAATTCCTTCTTTACTGCATCCCTCGCTCCCTCACATTGACGAATGAACACAGAAATTGCGGGGCTATGAATTACTATGTGTTCTATTACTTCTCCTTCCAAATCGAGAAACGTAACTATGGAAACGACCGGATTCTCTTTTGGGATACGAGTATCTCCTTTCCGACGCACCATTCCTTCTTTACTGCATCCCTCTCTCCCTCACATTGACGAATTAACACAGAAATAGCGTCGCTATGAGATCCTAATTGTTCTAAGACCTCTCCTTCTAAATCGAGTAACGTTTCAATGGAAACGACAGTATTATCTTTTGGGATACGATTATCTCCTTTCCGAAGCACTATTCCTTCTTTACTGAATCCCTTGCTCCCTCACATTGCAGAATTAACACAGAAATTGCGTCGCTATGAAATAGTATGGGTTCTATGACATCTCCCTCTAAATTGAGGAACGTTTCTATGGAATCGACAGGATAGTCTTTTGGGATACGAGTATCTTCTTTGCGATGCAGTATTCCTTTTTTACAGTACCGCTCGCTCCCTCACATTGACGAATAAACACAGATATCGCGTCGCTAGGAAATACTATTGGTTCTATGACACCTCCCTCTAAATCAAGTAAAACTTTTATGGATACGACAGGATTTTCTTTTGGGATAGGACCATCTCCTTTCCGATGCACTATTCTCTCTTTAGTGCATCCCTCGCTCCCTCACATTGACGAATTTACACATAAATTGCGGGGCTATGAAATACCATTGGTTCTATGTCTTCTCCTTCTAAATCGAGTGACACTTCTATAGAAACGACAGGATTTTCTTTTGGGATACGAGTATCCCCTTTCCGATGCACTATTCCTTCTTTACTGCATCCCTCGCTCCCTGACATTGAAGAATTAACACAGAAATTGCGCTGCTATGAAATACTATGGGTTCTATGACTCTTCCTTCTACATTTGGTAACGTTTCTATGCAAACGACAGGATTTTCTTTTGGGATACGACTTTCGCATTTCCGATGCACTATTCCTTCTTTACTGCATCCCTCCCTTCCTCACATTGACGAATTAACACAGAATTTGCGGGGCTATGATATATTGTGGGTTCTATGACCTCGCCTTCTACAACAAGTAATGTTTCTACGGAAACGACAGGATTTTCTTTTAGGGTACGACTGTCTCCTTTACGATGCACTATTCCTTCTTTACTGCATCCCTCGCTCCCTCACTTTGACGAATTAACACAGAAATTGCGTCGCTATGAAATACTATGGGTTCTATGACTTCTCCTTCTAAATCGAGTAACGTTTCTATGGAAACGACAGGATTTTCTTTTGGGATACGACTATCTCCTTTCCGATGCACTAATCCTTCTTCACTGCATCCCTTGCCCCCTCACATTGACGAATTAACACAGAATTTGCGTCGCGATGAAATAAAAGGGTTCTCTGACATCTCCTTCTCAATCGAGTAACGTTTCTATGGAAACGACAGAATTTTTTTTTGGGATCCGAGTGTCTCCTTTCCGATGCACTATTACTTCTTTACTGCATCCCTCACTCCCTCACACTGACGAATTAACACATAAATTGCGGGGCTATACTATATTATGGGTTCTATGACTTCTCCTTCTAATTCAAGTAACGTTTCTATGGAAACGACAGGATTTTCTTTTGGGACACGAGTATCTCCTATCCGATGCAGTATTCCTTCTTTACTGCATCCCTCGCTCCCTCACATTGACGAATAAACACAGAAATTGCGTCGCTATGAAATACTAGGTGTTCTATGACTTCTCCTTCTAAATCGAGTAACGTTCCTATGGAAACGACAGGATTGTCTATTGGGACACGAGTATCTTCTTTCCGATGCACTATTCCTTCATAACTGAATCCCTTGCTCCCTCACATTAACGAAGTAACACAGAAATTGCGTCGCTGTGAAATACAATGTGTTCTCTGACATTTCCTTCTAAATCGAGTAACGTTTCTATGGAAACGGCAGAACTTTCCTTTGGGATACGTGTATCTCCTTTCCTATACACTATTTCCTCTTCACAGCATCCCTTGCTCCCTCACATTGACGAAAGATCACAGAAATTGCAGGGCTATGAATTACTATGGGTTCTTAAACTTCTCCTTCTAAATCGAGAAACGTATCTATGGAAACGACCGGATTCTCTTTTGGGATACAAGTATCTCCTTTCCATTGCACTATTCCTTCTTTACTGTATCCCTCGCTCCCTCACATTGGCGAATAAACACAGAAATTGCGCCGCTATGAAATGCTATGGGTTCTATGACTTCTCCGTCTAAATCGAGTAAGGTTTCTATGGAGACGACAGGATTTTCTTTTGGGATACGACTTACTCATTTCCGATGCACTATTCCTTCTCTACTGCATCACTCGCTCCCTCACATTGACGAATTAACACAGAATTTGCGTGGCTATGAAATACTATGGGTTCTATGACAACTTCTTCTAAACCGAGTAACGTTTCTATGCAAACGACAGGATTTTCTTTTGGGATACGACTTTCTCATTTCCGATGCACTATTCCTCCTTTACTGCATCCCTCGCTCCCTCACATTGACGAATTAACACAGAAAGTGCGGGGCTATGAAATACGATGTGTTCTATGACTTCTCCTTCTAAATTGAGAAACGTTTCTATGTAAACGACCAGATTCTCTTTTGGGATACGAGTATCTCCTTTCCGATGCACTATTCCTTCCTAACTGCATCCCTCGCCCCCTCACCTTGGCGAATTTACAAAGAAATTGCGCCGCTATGAAATACTATGTGTTCTATGACTTCTCCTTCCAAATCGTGTAACGTTTCTATGGATACGACAGGATTTTCTTTTGGGATTCGACTTTCTCATTTCCGATGCACTATTCCTTCTTTACTGCATCCCTCGCTCCCTCACATTGGCGAATTTACAAAGAAATTGCGCCGCTATGAAATACAGTGGGTGCTATGACTTCTCCTTCTAAATCGAGTAACGTTTCTATTGAAACGACTGGATTTTCTTTTGAGATACGACTTTCTCATTGCCGATGCACTATTCCTTCTTTACTGCATCCCTCGCCCCCTCACATTGACGAATTAACACAGAAATTGCGTTGCTATGAAATACTACGAGTTCTATGAGTTCTCCTTCTAAACCGAATAACGTTTGTGTGCAAACGACAGGATTTTCTTTTGGGATACGACTTTCTCATTTCCGATGCACTATTCCTTCTTTACTGCATCCCTCGCTCCCTCACAGTGACGAATTAACACAGAAATTCGTCGCTATGAAATACTATGCGTTCGATGACTTCTAAATCAATTCATGTTTCTATAGAAATGACAGAATTTTCTTTTGGGAGACGAGTATCGCCTTTCCGATACACTATTCCTTCCTTACTGCATCCCTCGCTATCTCACATTGACGAATTAACACAGAAATTGCGTCGCTATGAGATACTGTGGTTTCTATGACTTCTCCTTCTAAATCGAGTAACGTTTCTATGGTAACGACAGGATTTTCTGTTCGGATACGACTTTCTCATTTCCGATGCACTATTCCTTCTTTACTGCATCCCTCGCTCCCTCACATTGACGAATTAACACAGACATTGCGTGGCTATGAAATACTATGGGTTCCATGACTTCTCCTTCTAAACCGAGTAACGTTTCTCTGGAAATGACTGGATTTTGTTTTGGGATACGACTTTCTCATTTCCGATGCACTATTCCTACTTTAATGCAACCCTCGCTCCCTCACATTGACGAATTAACACAGAAATAGCGTGGCTATGAAATACTATGGGTTCTATGAATTCACCTTCTAAACCGAGTAACGTATCTATACAAACGACAGGATTTTCTTTTGGGATACGACTTTCTCATTTTCGATGCACTATTCCTTCTTTACTGCATCCCTCGCTCCCTCACAGTGACGAATTAACACAGAAATTGCGTCGCTATGAAATACTATGGGTTATACGACGTCTCCTTCTGAATCGAGTAACGTTTTTATGGAAACGACAGGATTTCCTTTTTGGGATGCGACTTTCTCATCTCCGATGCACTATTCCTTCCTTACTGCATCCCTCGCTCCCTGTCATTGACGAATGATCACAGAAATTGCGACGCTATGAAATACTATGGCTTCTATGACTTCTCCTTCTAAATCGATTAACGATTCTACAGAAACGACAGGATTTTCTTTTGCGATACGAGTATCTCCTTTCCGATGCACTATTCCTTCTTTACTGCATCCCTCGCTATCACACATTGACGAATTAACACAGAAATTGCGGCGCTAGGAAACACTATGTGTTCTCTGTCATCTCCTGCTAAATCGTGTAACGTTTCTATGGAAGCAACAGGATTTTCTTTCGGGATACGAGTATCTCCTTTCCGATGCAGTATTCCTTCTTTACTGCATCCCTCTCTCCCTCACATTGACGAATTAACACAGAAATTGCGCCGCTATGAAATACTATGGGTTCTACGACATCTCCTTCTAAATCGAGTAACGTTTCTATGGAAACGACTGGATTTTCTTTTGGGATACGACTTTCTCATTTCCGATGCACTATTCCTTCTTTACTGCATCCCTCGCTCCCTCACATTGACAATTTAATACAGAAATTGCGTGGCTATGAAATACTATGGGTTCTATGACTTCATCTTCTAAACCGAGTAACGTTTCTATGCAAACGACAGGATTTTCTTTTGGGATACGACTTTCTCAATTCCGATGCACTATTCGTTCTTTACTGCATCCCTCGCTCCCTCACAGTGACGAATTAACACAGAAATTGCGTCGCTATGCTATACTATGCGTTCGATGACTTCTCCTTCTAAATCGATTAACGTTTCTATAGAAACGACAGAATTTTCTTTTGGGAGACGAGTATCTCCTTTCCGATACACTATTCCTTCCTTACTGCATCCCTCGCTCCCTCACATTGACGAATTAACTCAGAAATTGCGTCGCCATGAAATACTATGGGTTCTATGACTTCTCCTTCTAAATCGAGTAACGTTTCTATGGAAACGACAGGATTTTCTTTTGGGATACGACTGTCTCCTTTCCGATGCACTATTCCTTCTTTACTGGATCCCTCGCTCCCTCACATTGACGAATTAACACAGAAATTGCGTCGCTATGAAATACTATGAGTTCTGAGACTTCTCCTTCTAAATCGAATGACACTTCTATGGAAACAACAGGATTTTCTTTTGTTATACGAGTATCCCCTTTCCGATGCACTACTCCTTCTTTACTGCATCTTTCGCTCCTTCACATTGACGAATTAACACGGAAATTGCGTGGCTATGAAATACTAAGAGTTCCATGAGTTCTCCTTCTAAACCGAGTAACGTTTCTATGCAAACGTCAGGATTTTCTTTTGGGAAACGACGTTCTCATTTCCGATGCACTATTCCTTCTTTACTGCATCCCTCGCTATCTCACAGTGACGAATTGACACAGAAATTGCGTCGCTATGAAATACTATGCGTTCGATGACTTCTCCTTCTAAATCAATTAATGTTTCTATAGAAACCACATAATTTTTTTTTGGGAGACGAGTATCTCCTTTCCGATACACTATTCCTTCTTTACTGCATCCCTCGATCCCTAACAGTAACGAATTAACACAGAAATTGCGTCGCTATGAAATACTATGGGTTCTATGACTTCTCCTTCTAAATTGAGTAACGTTTCTATGGTAACGACAGGATTTTCCTTTGGGATACGACTTTCGCATTTCCGATTCACTATTCCTTCATTACTGCATTCCTCGCTTACTCACATTGACGAATTAACACAGAAATTTCGTCGCTATGAAATACTTTGGGTTCTATGACTTCTCCTTCTAAATAGAGTTACGATTCTATGGAAACGACAGGATTTTCTTTTGGGATCTTACTATCTCCTTTCCGATGCACTAATCCTTCTTCACTGCATCCCTTGACCCCTCACATTGACGAATTAACACAGAATTTGCGTCGCTATGAAACACTATGGGTTCTCACGCATCTCCTTCACAATCGAGTAACGTTTCTATGGAAACGACAGAATTTTTTTTTGGGATCCGAGTATCTCCTTTCCGATGCACTATTACTTCTTTACTGCATCCCTCGTTCCCTTACATTGACGAATTAACACAGTCATTGCGTCGCTAGGAAGTACTATGGGTTTTGTGACTTCTCCTTCTAAATTGAGGAACGTTTCTATGGAAACGACAGGATTTTCTTTTGGGATGCGAATACCTCATTTCCAATGCAATGTTCTTTTTTTTCTGCATCCCTCGCTCCCTCACATAGACGAATTAACACAGAAATTGCGTCGCTATGAAACACTGTGGGTTCTATTACTTCTCCTTCTAAATCGAGTAACGTTTCGATAGAAACGACAGGATTTTCTTTTGGTATACAACTATCGCCTTTCCGATGCACTATTACTTCTTTACTGCATCCCTCACTCTCTCACACTGACGAATTAAAAAAGGAATTTGCGTCGCTATGAAATACTATGGGTTCAATGACTTCTACGTCTAAATCGAGTAACGTTTCTATGCAAAAGACAGGATTATCATTTGGGATACGAGTATCTCCTTTCCGATGCAGTATTCCTTCTTTACTGCATCCTTCGCTCCCTCACATTGACAAATAAACACAGAAATTGCGTCGCTATGAAATACTAGGTGTTCTATGACTTCTCCTTCTAAATCGAGTAACCTTTCTATGGAAACGACAGGATTGTCTTTTGGGACACGAGTATCTTCTTTCCGATGCACTATTCCTTCTTAACTGAATCCCTTGCTCCCTCACATTAACGAATTAACACAGAAATTGCGTCGCTATGAAATACAATGTGATCTGTGACTTCTCCTTCTAAATCGAGTACTGTTTCTATGGTAACGACAGGATTTTCTTTTGGATTACATCTACCTGCTTTCCAGTGCACTCTTCCTTCTGTACTGCATCCCTTGCTCTCCCACATTGACGAATTAACACAGAAATTTCGTCGCTATGAAATGCAATGTGTTCTCTGACATTTCCTTCTAAATCGAGTAACGTTTCTATGGAAACGGCAGAATTTTCTTTTGGGATACGAGTATCTCTTTTCCGATGCACTATTCCTCCTTCACGGCATCCCTTGCTCCCTCACATTGACGAATGATCCCAGAAATTGCATGGCTATGAATTACTATGGTTTCTATAACTTCTCCTTCTAAATCGAGAAACGTATCTATGGAAACGACCGGATTCTCTTTTGGGATACAAGTATCTCCTTTCCGATGCACTATCCCTTCTTTACTGCATCCCTCGCACCCTCACATTGACGAATAAAGACAGAAATTGCGTCGCTATGAAATACTAGGTGTTCTGTGACTTCTCCTTCTAAATCGAGTAACGTTTCTATGAAAACGACAGGATTGTCTTTTGGGATACGAGTATCTTCTTTCCGATGCACTATTGCTTCTGTACTGCATCCCTTGCTCCCCCACATTGACGAATTAACACAGAAATTGCGTCGCTATGAAATACTATGTGTTCTCTGACATTTCCTTCTAAATCGAGTAACGTTTCTATGGAAACGGCAGAATATTCTTTTGGGATTCGATTATCTCCTTTCCGATGCACTATTCCTTCTTTACAGCATCCCTTGCTCCCTCACATTGACGAATGATCACAGAAATTGCGGGGCTATGAATTACTATGGGATCTATAACTTCTCCTTCTAAATCGAGAAACGTATCTATGGAAACGACCGGATTCTCCTTTGGGATACGAGTATCTCCTTTCCGATGCACAATTCCTTCTTTACTGTATCCCTCGCTCCCTCACATTGGCGAATTAACACAGAAATTGGGCCGCTATGAAATGCTATGGGTTCTATGACATCTCCTTCTAAACCGAGTAACGTTGCTATGCAAACGACAGGATCTTCTTTTGGGATACGACTTACTCATTTCCAGTGCATTATTCCTTCTTTACTGCATCCCTCGCTCCCTCACATTGACGAATTACCACAGATATTGAGTCGCCATGAGCTACTATGTATTGTATGACTTCTCTTTCTAAATCGGTTAACGTTTCTATAGATACGACAGGATTTTCTTTTGGGATACGAGTATCTCCTTCCGATGCAGTATTCCTTCTTTACTGCATCCATCGCTATCTCACATTGACGAATTAACACAGAAATTGCGTCGCCAGGAAACACTATGGGTTCTCTGACATCTCCTTCTAAATCGAGTAACGTTTCTATGGAAACGACAGGATTTTCTATTGGGATACGACCTTCTCATTTCCGATGCACTATTCCTTCTTTACTGAATTCCTCACTCCCTCACATTGACGAATTAACACAGAAATTCCGGGGCTGTGAAATACTATGGGTTCTATGACATCTCCTTCAAAATCGAGTAACGCTTCTACGGAAACGACAGGATTAACTTTTGGGATACGAGTATCTCCTTTCCGATGCAGTATTCCTTCTTTACTGCATCCCTCGCTCCCTCACGTTGACGAATTAACACAGAAATTGCGTCGCTACGAAATACTATTGGTTCTATGCAATCTCCATCTAAATCGTGTAAAATTTCTATGGATACGACAGGATTTTCTTTTGGGATACGACGATCTCCTTTCCGATGCAGTATTCCTTCTTTACTGCATCCCTCGCTCCCTCACATTGACGAATAAACACAGAAATTGCGCCGCTATGAATTACTATGGGTTCTACGACATCCCCTTCTAAATCGAGTAACGTTTCTATGGAAACGACTGGATTTTCTTTTGGGATACGACTTTCTCATTTCCGATGCACTATTCCTTCCTTACTGCATCCCTCGCTCCCTCACATTGACAAATTAACACAGAAATTTCGTGGCTATGAGATACTATGGGTTCTATGACTTCTCCTTCTAAACCGAGTAACGTTTCTATGCAAACGACAGGATTTTCTTTTGGGATACGACTTTCTCATTTCCGATGCACTATTCGATCTTTACTGCATCCCTCGCTCCCTCACATTTACGAATTAACACAGAAATTGCGTGGCTATGAAATACTAAGAGTTCTATGAGTTCTCCTTCTAAACCGAGTAACGTTTCTATGCAAACGTTAGGATTTTCTTTTGGGAAACGACGTTCTCATTTCCGATGCAATATTCCTTCTTTAATGCATCCCTCGCTCCCTCGCATTGACGAATTAACATTGAAATGGCTTCGCTATGAAATACAGTGTGTTCTCAGACATCTCCTTCTAAATCGAATTACGTTTCTATGGAAACGACAGGATTTCATTTTAGGATACGAGTATCTCCTTTCTGATGCACTATTCCTTCTTTAATGCATCTCTCGTTCCCTCACATTCACGAATTAACACAGATATTGCGTCGCATGGAAATATTGTTGGTTCTATGACTTCTCCATCTAAGTCGAGTAACGTTTCTCTGGAGACGACAGGATTTCCTTTTGGGATACGAGTATCTCCTTTCCGATGCAGTATTCCTTCTTTACTGCATCCCTCGCTCCCACACATTGACGAATTAACACAGAAATTGCGTCGCTAGGTAATACTATTGGTTCTATGACATCTATTTCTAAATCGAGTAACATTTCTATGGATGCGACAGGATTTTCTTTTGGGATACGACTATCTCCTTTCCGATTCACTATTCCTTCTTTATTGCATCCCTCGTTCCCTAACATTGACGAATTAACACAGTCATTGCGTCGCTAGGAAGTACTATGGGTTCTGTGACTTCTCCTTCTAAATTGAGGAACGTTTGTATGGAAACGAAAGGATTTTCTTTTGGGATGCGAATACCTCATTTCCGATGCAATATTCTTTTTTTTCTGCATCCCTCGCTCCCTCACATTGACGAATAAACACAGAAAATGCGTCGCTATGAAATACTAGGTGTTCTATGACTTCTCCTTCTAAATCGAGTAATGTTTCTATGGAAATGACAGGATTGTCTTTTGGGACACGAGTATCTTCTTTCCGATGCACTATTCCTTCTTAACTGAATCCCTTGCTCCCTCACATTAACGAATTAACACAGAAATTGCGTCGCTATGAAATACAATGTGATCTGTGACTTCTCCTTCTAAATCGAGTAACGTTTCTATGGTAACGACAGCATTTTCTTTTGGATTACATCTACCTCCTTTCCGATGCACTATTCCTTCTGTACTGCATCCCTTGCTCCCCCACATTGACGAATTAACACAGAAATTTCGTCGCTATGAAATACTATGTGTTCTCTGACATTTCCTTCTAAATCGAGTAACCTTTCTATGGAAACGGCAGAATTTTCTTTTGGGATACGAGTATCTCCTTTCCGATGCACTATTCCTTCTTTACAGCATCCCTTGCTCCCTCACATTGACGAATTAACACAGAAATTGCGCCACTATGAAATGCTAGGCGTTCTATGACTTCTCCTTCCAAACCGAGTAACGTTTCTATGGAAACGACAAGATTTTCTTTTGGGTTACGACTTTCTCATTTCCGATGCACTATTCGTTCTTTACTGCATCCCTCGCTCCCTCACATTTACGAATTAACACAGAAATTGCGTGGCTATGAAATACTAAGAGTTCTATGAGTTCTCCTTCTAAACCGAGTAACGTTTCTATGCAAACGTCAGGATTTTCTTTTGGGAAACGACGTTCTCATTTCCGATGCACTATTCCTTCTTTACTGCATCCCTCGCTCCCTCACAGTAACGAATTAACACAGAAATTGCGTCGCTATGAAATACTATGCGTTCGATGACTTCTCCTTCGAAATCAATTAATGTTTCTATAGAAACGACATAATTTTTTTTTTTGGGAGACGAGTATCTCTTTTCCGATACACTATTCCTTCTTACTGCATCCCTCGCTTCCTCACAGTGACGAATTAACACAGAAATTGCGTCGCTATGAAATACTATGGGTTCTATGACTTCTCCTTCTAAAACGAGTAACGTTTCTACGGAAACGACAGGATTGTCTTTTGGGACTAGAGTATCTTCTTTCCGATGCACTATTCCTTCTTAACTGAATCCCTAGCTCCCGCACATTAGCGAATTAACACAGAAATTGCGTCGCTATGAAATACAATGTGATCTGTGACTTCTCCTTCTAAATCGAGTAACGTTTCTATGGTAACGACAGGATTTTCTTTTGGATTACATCTACCTCCTTTCCGATGCACTATTCCTTCTGTACTGCATCCCTTGCTCCCCCACATTGACGAATTAACACAGAAATTTCGTCGCTATGAAATACTATGTGTTCTCTTACATTTCCTTCTATATCGAGTAACGTTTCTATGGAAACGGCAGAATTTTCTTTTGGGATACGAGTATCTCCTTTCCGATGCAGTAATCCTTCTTTACTGCATCCCTCGCTATCTCACATTGACAAATTAACACAGAAATTGCGTCGCTAGAAAACACTATGGGTTCACTGACATCTCCTTCTAAATCGAGTAACGTTTCTATGGAAACGAAAGGATTTTCTTTTGGGATACGACCTTCTCATTTCCGATGCACTATTCCTTCTTTACTGCATCCCTCACTCCCTCACATTGACGAATTAACACAGAAATTCCGGGGCTGTGAAATGCTATGGGTTCTATGACTTCTCCTTCCAAATCGAGTAACGTTTCTATGGAAACGACAGGATTATCTTTTGGGATACGAGTATCCCCATTCCGATGCACTATTCCTTCTTTACTGAATTCCTTGCTCCCTCACATTGTCGAATTAAGATTGAAATTGCGTCGCTATGAAATACAGTGGGTTCTCAGACATCTTCTTCTAAACCGAATAACGTTTCTATGGAAATGACAGGATTTCCTTTTGGGATACGACTTTCTCATTTCCGATGCACTATTCCTTCCTTACTGCATCCCTCGCTCCCTCACATTGACAAATTAACACAGAAATTTCGTGGCTATGAAATACTATGGGTTCTATGACTTCTCCTTCTAAACCGAGTAACGTTTCTATGCAAACGACAGGATTTTCTTTTGGGATACGACTTTCTCATTTCCGATGCACTATTCGATCTTTACTGCATCCCTCGCTCCCTCACATTTACGAATTAACACAGAAATTGCGTGGCTATGAAATACTAAGAGTTCTATGAGTTCTCCTTCTAAACCGAGTAACGTTTCTATGCAAACGTTGGGATTTTCTTTTGGGAAACGACGTTCTCATTTCCGATGCAATATTCCTTCTTTAATGCATCCCTCGCTCCCTCGCATTGACGAATTAACATTGAAATGGCTTCGCTATGAAATACAGTGTGTTCTCAGACATCTCCTTCTAAATCGAATTACGTTTCTATGGAAACGACAGGATTTCATTTTAGGATACGAGTATCTCCTTTCTGATGCACTATTCCTTCTTTAATGCATCTCTCGTTCCCTCACATTCACGAATTAACACAGATATTGCGTCGCATGGAAATATTGTTGGTTCTATGACTTCTCCTTCTAAGTCGAGTAACGTTTCTCTGGAGACGACAGGATTTCCTTTTGGGATACGAGTATCTCCTTTCCGATGCAGTATTCCTTCTTTACTGCATCCCTCGCTCCCACACATTGACGAATTAACACAGAAATTGCGTCGCTAGGTAAAACTATTGGTTCTATGACATCTATTTCTAAATCGAGTAACATTTCTATGGATGCGACAGGATTTTCTTTTGGGATACGACTATCTCCTTTCCGATTCACTATTCCTTCTTTATTGCATCCCTCGTTCCCTAACATTGACGAATTAACACAGTCATTGCGTCGCTAGGAAGTACTATGGGTTCTGTGACTTCTCCTTCTAAATTGAGGAACGTTTGTATGGAAACGAAAGGATTTTCTTTTGGGATGCGAATACCTCATTTCCGATGCAATATTCTTTTTTTTCTGCATCCCTCGCTCCCTCACATTGACGAATAAACACAGAAAATGCGTCGCTATGAAATACTAGGTGTTCTATGACTTCTCCTTCTAAATCGAGTATTGTTTCTATGGAAATGACAGGATTGTCTTTTGGGACACGAGTATCTTCTTTCCGATGCACTATTCCTTCTTAACTGAATCCCTTGCTCCCTCACATTAACGAATTAACACAGAAATTGCGTCGCTATGAAATACAATGTGATCTGTGACTTCTCCTTCTAAATCGAGTAACGTTTCTATGGTAACGACAGGATTTTCTTTTGGATTACATCTACCTCCTTTCCGATGCACTATTCCTTCTGTACTGCATCCCTTGCTCCCCCACATTGACGAATTAACACAGAAATTTCGTCGCTATGAAATACTATGTGTTCTCTGACATTTCCTTCTAAATCGAGTAACCTTTCTATGGAAACGGCAGAATTTTCTTTTGGGATACGAGTATCTCCTTTCCGATGCACTATTCCTTTTTTACAGCATCCCTTGCTCCCTCACATTGACGAATTAACACAGAAATTGCGCCACTATGAAATGCTAGGCGTTCTATGACTTCTCCTTCCAAACCGAGTAACGTTTCTATGGAAACGACAAGATTTTCTTTTGGGTTACGACTTTCTCATTTCCGATGCACTATTCGTTCTTTACTGCATCCCTCGCTCCCTCACATTTACGAATTAACACAGAAATTGCGTGGCTATGAAATACTAAGAGTTCTATGAGTTCTCCTTCTAAACCGAGTAACGTTTCTATGCAAACGTCAGGATTTTCTTTTGGGAAACGACGTTCTCATTTCCGATGCACTATTCCTTCTTTACTGCATCCCTCGCTCCCTCACAGTAACGAATTAACACAGAAATTGCGTCGCTATGAAATACTATGCGTTCGATGACTTCTCCTTCGAAATCAATTAATGTTTCTATAGAAACGACATAATTTTTTTTTTTTGGGAGGCGAGTATCTCCTTTCCGATACACTATTCCTTCTTTACTGCATCCCTCGCTTCCTCACAGTGACGAATTAACACAGAAATTGCGTCGCTATGAAATACTATGGGTTCTATGACTTCTCCTTCTAAAACGAGTAACGTTTCTACGGAAACGACAGGATTGTCTTTTGGGACTAGAGTATCTTCTTTCCGATGCACTATTCCTTCTTAACTGAATCCCTAGCTCCCGCACATTAGCGAATTAACACAGAAATTGCGTCGCTATGAAATACAATGTGATCTGTGACTTCTCCTTCTAAATCGAGTAACGTTTCTATGGTAACGACAGGATTTTCTTTTGGATTACATCTACCTCCTTTCCGATGCACTATTCCTTCTGTACTGCATCCCTTGCTCCCCCACATTGACGAATTAACACAGAAATTTCGTCGCTATGAAATACTATGTGTTCTCTGACATTTCCTTCTATATCGAGTAACGTTTCTATGGAAACGGCAGAATTTTCTTTTGGGATACGAGTATCTCCTTTCCGATGCAGTAATCCTTCTTTACTGCATCCCTCGCTATCTCACATTGACGAATTAACACAGAAATTGCGTCGCTAGAAAACACTATGGGTTCACTGACATCTCCTTCTAAATCGAGTAACGTTTCTATGGAAACGAAAGGATTTTCTTTTGGGATACGACCTTCTCATTTCCGATGCACTATTCCTTCTTTACTGCATCCCTCACTCCCTCACATTGACGAATTAACACAGAAATTCCGGGGCTGTGAAATGCTATGGGTTCTATGACTTCTCCTTCCAAATCGAGTAACGTTTCTATGGAAACGACAGGATTATCTTTTGGGATACGAGTATCCCCATTCCGATGCACTATTCCTTCTTTACTGAATTCCTTGCTCCCTCACATTAACGAATTAACACAGAAATTGCGTCGCTATGAAATTCAATGTGTTCTGTGACTTCTCCTTCGAAATCGAGTAACGTTTCTATGGTAACGACAGGATTTTCTTTTGGGATACATCTATCTCCTTTCCGATGCAGTATTCCTTCTTTACTGCATTCCTTGCTCCCTCACATTGACGAATGATCACAGAAATTGCGGGGCTATGAATTATTATGGGTTCTGTAACTTCTCCTTCTAATTCGAGAAACGTATCTATGGAAACGACCGGATTCTCATTTGGGATACGAGTATCTCCTTTCCGATGCACAATTCCTTCTTTACTGTATCCCTCGCTCCCTCACATTGGCGAATTAACACAGAAATTGCGCCGCTAGAAATGCTATGGGTTCTATGACTTATCCTTCTAAATCGAGTAAGGTTTCTATGGAAACGACAGGATTTTCTTTTGGGATACGACTTACTCATTTGCGATGCACGATTTCTTCCTTACTGCATCACTCGCTCCCTCACATTGACGAATTAACACAGAAATCGAGTGGCTATGAAATACTATGGGTTCTATGACATCTCCTTCTAAACCGAGTAACGTTTCAATGCAAACGACAGGATCTTCTTTTGGGAAACGACTTTCTCATTCCCGATGCACTATTCCTTCTTTACTGCATCCCTCGCTCCCTCACATTGACGAATTAACACAGATATTGAGTCGCCATGAGCTACTATGTATTGTATGACTTCTCTTTCTAAATCGGTTAACGTTTCTATAGATACGACAGGATTTTCTTTTGGGATACGAGTATCTCCCTCCGATGCAGTATTCCTTCTTTACTGCATCCCTCGCTATCTCACATTGACGAACTAACACAGAAATTGCGTCGCTAGGAAACACTATGGGTTCTCTGACATCTCCTTCTAAATCGAGTAACGTTTCTATGGAAACGACAGGATTTTCTTTTGGGATACGACCTTCTCATTTCCGATGCACTATTCCTTCTTTACTGCATCCCTCACTCCCTCACATTGACGATTAACACAGAAATTCCGGGGCTGTGAAATACTATGGGTTCTATGACTTCTCCTTCCAAATCCAGTAACGTATCTGTGGAAACGACAGGATTATCTTTTGGGATACGAGTATCCCCATTCCGATGCACTATTCCTTCTTTACTAAATCCCTTGCTCCCTCACATTGACGAATTAAGATTGAAGTTGCGTCGCTATGAAACACAGTGTGTTCTCAGACATCTTCTTCTAAACCGAATAACGTTTCTATGGAAACGACAGGATTTCCTTTCGGGATACGAGTATCTCCTTTCCGATGCACTATTCCTACTTTACCGCATCCCTCGCTCCCTCCCATTGACGAATTAACACAGAAATTGCGGGTCTATGAAATACTATGTGTTCTATGACTTCTGTTTCAAAATCGAGTAACGTTTCTATGGAAACGACAGGATTTTCTTTTGGGATACGAGTATCTCCTTTCCGATGCAGTATTCCTTCTTTACCGCATCCCTGGCTCCCTCACATTGACGAATTAACACAGATATTGCGTCGCTAGGAAATACTAAGTGTTCTATGACTTCTCCTTCTAATTTGAGTAACGTTTCTCTGGAAACGACAGGATTTTCTTTTGGGATACGACTTTATCATTTCCGATGCACTACTCCTTCTTTACTGCATCCCTCGCTCCCTCACAGTGACGAATTAACACAGAAATTGCGTCGCTATGAAATACTATGCGTTCGATGGCTTCTCCTTCTAAATCGGTTAACGTTTTTATAGAAACGACAGAATTTTCTTTTGGGAGACGAGTAACTCTTTTCCGATGCACTATTCTTCCTTTGCTGCATCCCTCGCTCCCTGAAATTGACGAATTAACACAGAAATTGCGCTGCTATGAAATCCTATGGGTTGTATGACTTCTCCTTCTAAATTGAGTAACGTTTCTATAGAAACGACAGGATTTCTTTTGGGATACGAGTATCTCCTTTCCGATGCAGTATTCCTTCCTTACTGCATCCCTCGCTCCCTCACATTGACGAATAAACACAGAAATTGCGTCGCTATGAAATACTAGGTGTTCTGTGACTTCTCCTTCTAAATCGAGTAACGTTTCTATGGAAACGACAGGATTTTGTTTTGGGATACGAGTATCTTCTTTCCGATGCACCATTCCTTCTTTACTGAATCCAATGCTCCCTCAGATTAACGAATTAACACAGAAATTGCGTCGCTATGAAATACAATGTGTTCTGTGACTTCTCCTTCTAAATCGAGTAACGTTTCTATGGTAACGACAGGATTTTCTTTTGGGATACATCTACCTCCTTTCCGATGCACTATTCCATCTGTACTGCATCCCTTGCTCCACCACATTGACGAATTAACACAGAAATTGCGTCGCTATGAAATACTATGTGATCTCTGACATTCCCTTCTAAATCGAGTAACGTTTCTATGGTAACGGCAGAATTTTCTTTTGGGATACGATTATCTCCTTTCCGATGCACTATTCCTTCTTTACAGCATCCCTTGCTCCCTCACATTGACGAATGATCACAGAAATTGGGGGGCTATGAATTACTAAGGGTTCTAAAACTTCTCCTTCTAAATCGAGAAACGTATCTATGGAAACGACCGGATTCTCCTTTGGGATACGAGTATCTCCTTTCCGATGCACAATTCCTTCTTTACTGTATCCCTCGCTCCCTCACATTGGCGAATTAACACAGAAATTGCGCCGCTATGATATGCTATGGGTTCTATGACATCTCCTTCTAAATCGAGTAAGGTTTCTATGGAAACGACAGGATTTTCTTTTGGGATACGACTTACTCATTTCCGATGCACGATTCCTTCTTTACTGCATCACTCGCTCCCTCTCTTTGACGAATTATCACAGAAATTACGTCGCTATGAAATACTATGGGTTATATGACTTTTCCTTCTAAATCGAGTAACGCTTCTATGGAAACGACAGGATTTTCTTTTGGGATACGACTTACTCATTTCCGATGCACGATTCCTTCTTTACTGCATCACTCGCTCCCTCACATTGACGAATTAACACAGAAATCGCGTGGCTATGAAATACTATGGGTTCTATGACATCTCCTTCTAAACCGAGTAACGTTTCTATGCAAACGACAGGATCTTCTTTTGGGAAACGACTTTCTCATTCCCGATGCACTATTCCTTCTTTAATGCATCCCTCGCTCCCTCACATTGACGAATTAACACAGATATTGAGTCGCCATGAGCTACTATGTATTGTATGACTTCTCTTTCTAAATCGGTTAACGTTTCTATAGATACGACAGGATTTTCTTTTGGGATAAGAGTATCTCCCTCCGATGCAGTATTCCTTCTTTACTGCATCCCTCGCTATCTCACATTGACGAATTAACACAGATATTGCGTCGCTAGGAAACACTATGGGTTCTCTGACATCTCCTTCTAAATCGAGTAACGTTTCTATGGAAACGACAGGATTTTCTTTTGGGATACGACCTTCTCATTTCCGATGCACTATTCCTCCTTTACTGCATCCCTCACTCCCTCACATTGACGATTAACACAGAAATTCCGGGGCTGTGAAATACTATGGGTTCTATGACTTCTCCTTCCAAATCCAGTAACGGTTCTGTGGAAACGACAGGATTATCTTTTGGGATACGAGTATCCCCATTCCGATGCACTATTCCTTCTTTACTGAATCCCTTGCTCCCTCACATTGACGAATTAAGATTGAAGTTGCGTCGCTATGAAATACAGTGTGTTCTCAGACATCTTCCTCTAAACCGAATAACGTTTCTATGGAAACGACAGGATTTCCTTTTGGGATACGAGTACCTCCTTTCCGATGCACTATTCCTACTTCACCGCATCCCTCGCTCCCTCACATTGACGAATTAACACAGAAAGTGCGGGTCTATGAAATACTATGTGTTCTATGACTTCTGTTTCAAAATCGAGTAACGTTTCTATGGAAACGACAGGATTTTCTTTTGGGATACGAGTATCTCCTTTCCGATGCAGTATTGCTTCTTTACTGCATCCCTGGCTCCCTCACATTGACGAATTAACACAGAAATTGCGTCGCTACGAAATACTATTGGTTCTATGCCATCTCCATCTAAATCGTGTAAAATTTCTATGGATACGACAGGATTTTCTTTTGGGATACGACTTTATCATTTCCGATGCACTACTCCTTCTTTACTGCATCCCTCGCTCCCTCACAGTGACGAATTAACACAGAAATTGCGTCGCTATGAAATACTATGCGTTCGATGGCTTCTCCTTCTAAATCGGTTAACGTTTCTATAGAAACGACAGAATTTTCTTTTGGGAGACGGGTATCTCCTTTCCGATGCACTATTATTTCTTTGCTGCATCCCTCGCTCCCTGAAATTGACGAATTAACACAGAAATTGCGCTGCTATGAAATCCTATGGGTTGTATGACTTCTCCTTCTAAATTGAGTAACGTTTCTATGGAAACAACAGGATTTTCTTTTGGGATACGAGTATCTCCTTTCCGATGCTGTATTCCTTCTTTACTGCATCCCTCGCTCCCTCACATTGACGAATAAACACAGAAATTGCGTCGCTATGAAATACTAGGTGTTCTGTGACTTCTCCTTCTAAATCGAGTAACGTTTCTATGGAAACGACAGGATTGTGTTTTGGGATACGAGTATCTTCTTTCCGATGCACTATTCCTTCTTTACTGAATCCAATGCTCCCTCAGATTAACGAATTAACACAGAAATTGCGTCGCTATGAAATACAATGTGCTCTGTGACTTCTCCTTCTAAATCGAGTAACGTTTCTATGGAAACGACAGGATTTTCTTTTGGGATACGATTTTCTCATTTCCGATGCACTATTCCCTCTGTACTGCATCCCAGGCTCCGTGACATTGACGAAATAACACAGAAATTGCGTCGCTAAGAAATACTACGGGTTCTATGACTTCTCCTTCTAAATCGCTTAACGTTTCTATAGAAACGTCAGGATTTTCTTTTGCGATACGAGTATCTCCTTTCCGATGCACAATTCCTTCTTTACTGTATCCCTCGCTCCCTCACATTGGCGAATTAACACAGAAATTGCGCCACTATGAAATGCTATGGGTTCTATGACTTCTCCTTCTAAATCGAGTAAGGTTTCTATGGAAACGACAGGATTTTTTTTTGGGATACGACTTACTCATTTCCGATGCACGATTCCTTCTTTACTGCATCCTTCGCTCCCTGAAATTGACGAATTAACACAGAAATTGCGCTACTATGAAATACTATAGGTTGTATGACTTCTCCTTCTAAATTTAGTAACGTTTCTATGGAAACGACAGGATTTTCTTTTGGGATTCGACTTTCTCATTTCCGATGCACTATTCCTTCTTTACTGCATCCCTCGCTTCACCACATTGACGAATTAACACAGATTTTGCGGGGCTGTGAAATACTATGGGTTCTATGACTTCTCCTTCTAAAACGAGTAATGATTCTACGGAAACGACAGGATTTCCTTTTGGGGTCGACTGTCTCCTTTCCGATGCACTACTCCTTCTTTACTGCGTCCCTCGCTCCCTCACATTGACGAATTAATACAGAAATTGCGTCGCTATGAAATACTGTGGGTTCTATGACTTCTCCTTCTAAATCGAGTAACGTTTCTATGGAAACGACAGGATTTTCTTTTGGGATACGAGTATCTCCTTTCCGATGCCCTAATCCTTCTGCACTGAATCTTTGCTCCCTCACATTGACGAATTAACACAGAAAATGCGTCGCTATGAAACACTATGGGTTCTCTGACATCTCCTTCTCAATCGAGTAATGTTTCTATGGAAACGACAGGATTTTTTTTCGGGATTCGGGTATTTCCTTTCCGATCCACTATTACTTCTTTACTGCATCCCTCACTCCCCCACACTGACGAATTAACACAGAAATTGCGGGGCTATAAAATATTATGGGTTCTATGACATCTTTTTCTAAATCAAGTAACTATTCTATGGAATCGACAGGAATTTCTTTTGGGATTCGAGCGTCTCCTTTCCGATGCACTATTCCTTCTTTACTGCGTCCCTCGCTACCTCACACTGACGAATTAACACAGAAATTGTGTCGCTAGGAAATACTGTTGGTTCTATGAATTCTGCGTCTTAATCGAGTAACGTTTCTGTGGAAACGACAGGATTATCTATTGGGATACGAGTATCTCTTTTCCGATGAAGTATTCCTTCTTTACTGCATCCCTCGCTATCTCACATTGACGAATTAACACAGAAATTGCGTCGCTAGGAAACACTATGGGTTCTCTGACATCTCCTTCTAAATCGAGTAACGTTTCTATGCAAACGACAGGAATTTCTTTCGGGATACGACCTTCTCATTTCCGATGCACTATTCCTTCTTTACTGCATCCCTCACTCCCTAACATTGACGAATAACACAGAAATTCCGGGGCTGTGAAATACTATGGGTTCTATGACTTCTCCTTCCAAATCGAGTAACGTTTCTGTGGAAACGACAGGATTATCTTTTGGGATACGAGTATCCCCATTCCGATGCACTATTCCTTCTTTACTGCATCCCTCGCTCCCTCACACTGACGAATTAACACAGAAATTGCGTCGCTAGGAAATACTATTGGTTCTATGACTTCTGCGTCTAAATCGAGTAACGTTTCTGTGGAAACGACAGGATTATCATTTGGGATACGAGTATCTCTTTTCGGATGAAGTATTCCTTCTTTACTGCATCCCTCGCTCCCTCACATTGACGAATTAACACAGAAATTGCGTCGCTAGGAAATACTATTTGTTCTATGACATCTCCTTCTATATCGAGTAACATTTCTATGGATACGACAGGATTTTCTTTTGGGACACAACTATCACCTTCCCGATGCACTATTCCTTCTTTACTGCATCTCTCGCTCCCTTAAATTGACGAATTAACGCAGTAATTGCGTCGCTAGGAAGTACTATGCGTTCTATGACTTCTCCTTCTAAATTGAGTAACGTTTTTCTGGAAACGACAGGATTTTCTTTTGGGATACGGCTATCTCCTTTCCGATGCTGTATTCCTTCTTTACTGCTTCCCTCGCTCCCTCACATTGACGAAATAACAAGGAAATTACGTCGCTATGCAACACTATGGGTTCTATGACAACTCCTTCTAAATCGAGTAACGTTTCAAAGGAAACGACAGGATTTTCTTTTTGGATACGAGTATCTATTTCGGATGCACTATTCCTACTTTACTGCATCCCTCGCTCCCTCACATTGACGAATTAACACAGAGGGTTCGGGCTATGAAGTACTATGGGTTCTCTGACATCTCCTTCTAAATCGAGTAACGTTTCTATGGAAACGGCTGGATTTACTTTTGGGATACTAGTATCTCCTCTCCGATGCACTAGTCCTTCTTTACTGCATCCCTCGCTCCCTCACATTGACGACTTTACAAAGAAATTGCGTCGCTATGAAATACTATGTGTGCCCGCATTTCGTGGTCCTGCGGGAGCGTTCTCGCTGCCCACGCCCGGGTTCCCGGGTTCGATTCCCGGCGGGGTCAGAGATTTTCTCTGCCTCGTGAAGGCTGGGTGTTGTGTGCTTTCCTTAGCTTAGTTAGGTTTAAGTAGTTCTAAGTTCTAGGGGACTGATGACCTAAGATGTTAGGTCCCATACTGGTCAGAGCCATTTGAACCATTTGAAATACTATGTGTTCTATGACTTCTCCTTCTAAACCGAATAACGTTTCTATGGAAACGACAGGATTTTCTTTTGGGATACGACTATCTTTTTTCCGCTGCACTATTCCTTCTTAGCTGCATCCCTTGCACCCTCACATTGACGAGATAACACAGAAATAGTGTCGCTATGAAATACTATTGGTTCTCTGACATCTCATTCTAAGTCGAGTAACGTTTCTATGGAAACGGCAGGATTTTCTTTTGGGATACGAGTACCTCCCTTCCGATGCACTATTCCTTCTTTACTGCATCCCTCGTTCCCTTACATTGACGAATTAACACAGAAATTGCGGGGCTATGAAATACTATGGGTTCTGAGACTTCTCCTTCTAAAGCGAGTAACGATTCTACGGAAACGACAGGATTTTCTTTTGGGGTACCAGGATCTCCTTTCCGATGCACTATTCCTTCTTTGCTGCATCTCTTGCTCCCTCACATTGACGAATTAACACTGAAATGGCGTCGCTATGAAATACTATTGGTTCTCTGACATCTCCTTCTAAATCGAGTTTCGTTTCAATGGAAACGGCAGGATTTCCTTTTGGGATACGAGTATCTCCAATCCGATGCACTATTCCTTCTTTACTGCATCACTCGCTCCCTCACATTGACGATTAAAATCAGAATTTGCGTCGCTATGAATTACTATGGGTTCTATGACTTCTCCTTCTAAATCGAGTTACGTTTCTATGGGAACGGCAGGATTTTCTTTTGGGATACGAGTATCTCCTTTCCGATGCACTATAACTTCTTTGCTGCATCCCCCGCTCACTCACATTGACGAATTAACTTCGAAATTGCGTCGGTATGAAATACTATGGGTTCTATGACATTTCACTCTAAATCGAGTAACGTCTCTATGGAAACGACAGGATTTTTTTTTGGAATACGACAAACTCTTTTCCGATGCACTATTCCTCCTTTGCTGCATCCCTTGCTTCCTCACATTGGCGAATTAACACAGAAATACCGTCGCTATGAAATACTATTGGTTCTCTGACATCTCCATCTAAATCGAGTAACGTTTCTATGGAAACGGCAGGATTCCATTTTGAGATACGAGTATCTGCCTTCCGATGCACTATTCCTTCCTTACTGCATCCCTTGCACCCTCACACTGACGGATTAACACAGAAATACCGTCGCTATGAGATACTATTGGCTCTCTGACATCTCCTTCTAAATCGAGTAACGTTTCAATGGAAACGGCAGGTTTTTCTTTTGGGATACTAGTATCTTCTTTCCGATGCACTATTCCATCTTTACTACTTCCCCCGCTCAATCACATTGACGAATTAACACAGGAATTGCGGGGCTATGAAATACTACGGGTTCTATGACTTCTCCTTCTAAACCGAGTAACATTTCTACAGAAACGACAGGATTTTCTTTTGGGGTACGAGTATCTCCTTTCCGATGCACTGTTCCTTCTTTGATGCATCCCTCGCTCCCACATATTGACGAATTAACACAGAAATTGCGGGGCTATGAAATATATTGGGATCTATGACTTCTCCTTCTAAACCGAGAAACGTTTCTGCGGACACGACAGGATTTTCTTTTGAGGTACAAGTACCTCCTTTCCGATGCATTATTTCTTCATTACTGCTTCCCTTGCTCCCTCACATTGACGGATTAACAAAGAAATTGCGTCGCTATGAAATACTATTGGTTCTCTGACATCTCCCTCTAAATCGAGTAACGTTTCTATGGAAACGACAGGATTTTCTTTTGGGATAAGAGTATCTCCTTTCCGATGCGCTATTCCTTCTTTACTGCTTCCCTCGCTCCCACATATTGACGAATTAACACAGAAATTGCGTCTCTATGTAATACTATTGGTTCAAAGGCATCTCCTTCTAAATCGGGTAACGTTTCTATTTAAACGACAGGATTTTCTTTTGGGGTACGAGTATCTCCTTTCCGATGCACTAATCCTACTTTTCTGCATCCCTCGCTCCCTCACATTGACGAATTAACAGAGAAATAGCGTCGCTATGAAATACTATTGGTTTTCTGACATCTCCTTCTAAATCGAGTAACGTTTCTATGGAAACGGCCGGATTTTATTTTGGGATACGAGTATCTCCTTTCCGATGCACTATTCCTTCTTTGCTGCATTCCTCGCTCCCTCACATTGATGGATTAACACAGAAATAGCGTCGCTACGAAATACTATTGGTTCTCTGACATTTCCTTCTCAATCGAGTAACGTTTCTATGGAAGCGGCAGGATTTTCTTTTGGGATACGAGTATCTCCGTTCCGATGCACTATTCCTTCTTTACTGCTTCCCTCGCTCTCTCACATAGACGAACTAACACAGAAATTGCGGGGCTATGAAATACTATGGGTTCTATGACTTCTCCTTCTAAAGCGAGTAACGTTTCTGCAGAAACGACAGAATTTTCTTTTGGGAAACGTGTATCCCCTTTCCGATGCACAATTCCTTCTTTAGTGCATCCCTCGCTCCCTCACATTGACGGATTAACGCAGAAATAGCGTCGCTATGAAATACTATTGGTTCTCTGACATCTCCTTCTAAATCGAGTAACGTTTCTATGGAAACGGCAGAATTTTCTTTTGGGATTCGAGTATCTCCTCTCCGATGCACTAGTCCTTCTTTGGTGCATCTCTCGCTCCCTCACATTGACGGATTAACACAGAAATAGCGTCGCTATGAAATACTATTGGTTCTCTGACATCTCCTTCTAAATCGAGTAACGTTTCTATGGAAACGGCAGGTTTTTCTTTTGGTGTACGAGTATCTCCTTTCCGATGCACTATTCCTTCTTTGCTGCATCCCTCGCACCCTCACATTGACGAATTAAAAAAGGAAATTGCGTCGCTATGAAATCCTATTGGTTCTGTGACATGTCCTTCTAAATCGAGTAACGTTTCTTTGGAAACGGCAGGATTTTCTTTTGGGATACGAGTATTTCCTTTCCGATGCACTATTCCTTCTTTGCTGCATCCCTCGCACCCTCACATTGACGAATTAACACAGATTGCGGGGCTATGAAATACAATGGGGACTATGACTTCTCCTTCTAAACCGAGTAACGTTTCTATGAAAACGACAGAATTTTCTTTTGGGAAACGTGTATCTCTTTTCCGATGCACTATTCCTTCTTTACTGCATCCCCGGCTCACTCACATTGACGAATTAACATAGAAATTGCGTCACTATGTAATACTATGGCTTCTATGACATTTCACTCTAAACCGAGTAACATTTCTATGGAAACGACAGGCATTTCTTTCGGGATACGACAATGTCCTTTCCGATGCACTGTTCCTCCTTTGCGGCATCCCTTGCTCCCTCACAATGAAGAATTAACACAGAAATAGCGTCGCTAGGAAATACTATTGGTTCTCTGACATCTCCTTCTAAATCGAGTAACGTTTCAACGAAAACTTCAGGATTTTCTTTTGGGATACGAGTATCTCCTTTCCGATGCACTAATTCTTCTTCACTGCATCCCTCGCTCCCTCACATTGACGAACTAACAAAGAAATTGTGTCGCTATAAAATACTATTGGTTCTCTGACATCTCCTTCTAAATCGAGTACCGTTTCTATGGAGACGGCAGGATTTTCTATTGGGATAAGAGAATCTCCTTTCCGATGCGCTATTCCTCCTTTACTGCTTCCCTCGCTCCCTCACATTAACGACTTAACACCGAAATTGCGTCGCTATGTGTAACTATTGGTTCACAGACATCTCCTTCTAAATCGAGTATCGTTTCTATGGAAACGACAGGATTTTCTTTAGGGGTACGAGTATCTCCTTTCCGGTGCACTATTCCTTCTTTACTGCTTCCCTCGCTCTCTCACATTGACGAATTAACACAGATTGCGGGGCTATGAAATACTATGGGTTCTATAACTTCTCCTTTTAATCCGAGTAACGTTTCTATGGAAACGACAGGATTTTCTTTTGGGATACGACTATCTCCCTTCCGATGCACTATTCCTTCTTTGCTGCATCCCTTGCTCCCTCACATTGACGAATTAAAGAGAAATAGCGTCGCTATGAAATACTATTGGTTCAATAACATCTCCTTCTAAATCGAGTAACGTTTCTATGAAAACAGCAGGATTTTCTTTTGGGATACGAGTATCTCCTTTCCGATGCACTAATCCTACTTTTCTGCATCCCTCGCTCCCTCACATTGACGAATTAACAGAGAAATAGCGTCGCTATGAGATACTATTGGTTTTCTGACATCTCCTTCTAAATCGAGTAACGTTTCTATGGAAACGGCCGGATTTTATTTTGGGATACGAGTATCTCCTTTCCGATGCACTATTCCTTCTTTGCTGCATTCCTCGCTCCCTCACATTGATGGATTAACACAGAAATAGCGTCGCTACGAGATACTATTGGTTCTCTGACATTTCCTTCTCAATCGAGTAACGTTTCTATGGAAACGACAGGATTTTCTTTTGGGATACGAGTATCTCCTTTCCGATGCACTATTCCTTCTTTACTGCTTCCCTCGCTCTCTCACATAGACGAACTAACACGGAAATTGCGGGGCTATGAAATACTATGGGTTCTATGACTTCTCCTTCTAAAGCGAGTAACGTTTCTGCAGAAACGACAGAATTTTCTTTTGGGAAACGTGTATCCCCTTTCCGATGCACTATTCCTTCTTTAGTGCATCCCTCGCTCCCTCACATTGACGGATTAACGCAGAAATAGCGTCGCTATGAAATACTATTGGTTCTCTGACATCTCCTTCTAAATCGAGTAACGTTTCTATGGAAACGGCAGAATTTTCTTTTGGGATTCGAGTATCTCCTCTCCGATGCAATATTCCTTCTTTACTGCACCCCTCGCTGCCTCCCATTGACGAGTTAACTAAGAAATTGCGTCGCTATGAAATACTATGGGTTCTATGATTTCTCCTTCTAAACCGAGTAACGTTTCTATGGAAACGGCAGGGTTCTCTTTTGGGATACGAGTATCTCCTTTCCGATGCACTATTCCTTCTTTACTGCATCCCTCGCTCCCTCACACTGAGGAATTAGCAAAGAAATTAAGTCGCTATGAAATACTATTGGTTCTCTGACATCTCCTTCTGAATCGAGTAACGTCTTTATGGAAGCGGCAGGATTTTCTTTTGGGATACGAGTATCTCCTTTCCGATGCACTGATTCTTCTTTACTGCATCCCTCGCTCCCTCACATTGACGAATTAACAAAGAAATTGCGTCGCTATTAAATACTATTGGTACTCTGACATCTCCCTCTAAATCGAGTAACGTTTCTATGGAAACGACAGGATTTTCTTTTGGGATAAGAGTATCTCCTTTCCGATGCGCTATTCCTTCTTTACTGCTTCCCTCGCTCCCTCACATTGACGAATTAACACAGAAATTGCGTCTCTATGTAATACTATTGGTTCAAAGACATCTCCTTCTAAATCGAGTAACGTTTCTATGAAAACAGCAGGATTTTCTTTTGGGATACGAGTATCTCCTTTCCGATGCACTAATCCTTCTTTTCTGCATCCCTCGCTCCCTCACATTGACGAATTAACAGAGAAATAGCGTCGCTATGAAATACTATTGGTTCTCTGACATCTCCTTCTAAATCGAGTAACGTTTCTTTGGAAACGGCAGAATTTTCTTTTGGGAAACGAGTATCTCCTTTCCGATGCACTATTCCTTCTTTGCTGCATCCCTCGCTCTCTCACATTGATGGATTAACACAGAAATAGCGTCGCTACGAAATACTATTGGTTCTCTGACATTTCCTTCTCAATCGAGTAACGTTACTATGGAAACGGCACGATTTTCTTTTGGGATACGAGTATCTCCTTTCCGATGCACTATTCCTTCTTTACTGCTTCCCTCGCTCTCTCACATAGACGAACTAACACAGAAATTGCGGGGCTATGAAATACTATGGGTTCTATAACATCTCCTTCTAAAGCGAGTAACGTTTCTACAGAAACGACAGAATTTTCTTTTGGGAAACGTGTATCCCCTTTCCGATGCACTATTCCTTCTTTAGTGCATCCCTCGCTCCCTCACATTGACGGATTAACGCAGAAATAGCGTCGCGATGAAATACTATTGGTTCTCTGACATCTCCTTCTAAATCGAGTAACGTTTCTATGGAAACGGCAGAATTTTCTTTTGGGATTCGAGTATCTCCTCTCCGATGCACTAGTCCTTCTTTGGTGCATCTCTCACTCCCTCACATTGACGGATTAACACAGAAATAGCGTCGCTATGAAATAATATTGGTTCTATGACATCTCCTTCTAAATCGAGTAACGTTTCTATGGAAACGACAGGATTTTCTCTTGCGATACGACTATCTCCTTCCGATGCACTATTCCTTCTTTGCTGCAACTCTTGCTCCCTCACATTGACGAATTAACACTGAAATAGCGTCGCTATGAAATACTATTGGTTCTCCGACATCTCCTTCTAAATCGAGTAACGTTTCAATGGAAACGGCAGGATTTTCTTTCGGGATACGACAATCTCCTTTCCGATGCAGTTTTCCTTCTTTGCTGCATCCCTTTTTTTCCTCACATTGACGAATTAACAGAGAAATAGCGTCGCTATGTAATACTATGGGTTCTATGACTTCTCCTTCTAAATTGAGTATCGTTTCTCTGCAAACGACAGGATTTCCTTTTGGGATACGACTATCTCCTATACGATACACTATTCCTTCTTTTCTGCATCCCTCCCTCCCTCACATTGACGAATTAACATAGAAATTGAGTCGCTATGAATTACTATGGGTTCTATGACTTCTCCTTCTAAACCAAGTCACGTTTCTATGGAAACGACAGGATCTTCTTTTGGGATACGAGTGTCTCCTTTCGGATGCACTATTCCTTCTTTGCTGCATCCTTCGCTCCCACACATTGATGGATTAACACTGAAATAGCGTCGCTATGAAATACTATTGGTTCTCTGACATCTCCTTCTAAATCGAGTAACGTTTCTATGGAAACGGCAGGATTTTCTTTTGGGATACAAGTATCTCCTTTCCGATGCACTATTCCTTCTTTACTGCTTCCCTCGCTCACTCACATTGACGGACTAACACAGATATTGCGGGGCTATGAAATACTATGGGTTCCATGACTTCTCCCCCTAAACCGAGTAACGTTTCTACAGAAACGACAGAATTTTCTTTTTTGAAACGTGTATCTCCTTTCCGTTGCACTATTCCTTCTTTACTGCATCCCTCGCGCACTCACATTGACGAATTAACATAGAAATTGCGTCACTATGTAATACTATGGGTTCTATGACATTTCACTCTAAACCGAGTACCGTTTCTATGGAAACGACAGGCATTTCTTTCGGGATACGACAATCTCCTTTCCGATGCACTGTTCCTCCTTTGCGGCATCCCTTGCTCCCTCACAATGACGAATTAACACAGAAATAGCGTCGCTATGAAATACTATTGGTTCCCTGATATCTCAGTCTAAATCGAGAAACGTTTCTATGGAAACGGCAGGATTTTATTTTGGGATACGAGTATCTCCTTTCCGATGCACTATTCCTTCTTTGCTGCATCCCTCGCTCCCTCACATTGATGGATTAACACAGAAATAGCGTCGCTACGAAATACTATTGGTTCTCTGACATTTCCTTCTCAATCGAGTAACGTTTCAATGGAAACGGCAGGATTTTCTTTTGGGATACAAGTATCTCCTTTCCGATGCACTATTCCTTCTTTACTGCTTCCCTCGCTCCCTCACATAGACGAACTAACACAGAAATTGCGGGTCTAAGAAATACTATGGGTTCTATGTCTTCTCCTTCTAAAGCGAGTAACGTTTCTACAGCAACGACAGAATTTTCTTTTGGGGTACGAGTATCACTTTTCCGATGCACTATTCCTTCTTTACTGCTTCCCTCGCTCCCTCACATTGACTGATTAACACAGAAATAGCGTCGCCATGAAATACTATTGGTTCTCTGGCATCTCTTTCTGAATCGAGTAACGTTTCTATGGAAACGGCAGGATTTTCTTTGGGATCCTAGTATCTCCATTCCGACGCACTATTCCTTCTTTACTGCATCCCTTGCTCCCTCACATTGACGGATTAACACAGAAATAGCGACGCTATGAAATACTATTGGCTCTCTAACATCTCCTGCTAAATGGAGTAACGTTTCTATGGAAACGGCAGGATTTTCTTTGGGATCCTAGTATCTCCATTCCGATGCACTATTCCTTCTTTACTGCATCCCTTGCTCCCTCACATTGACGGATTAACACAGAAATAGCGACGCTATGAAATACTATTGGCTCTCTAACATCTCCTGCTAAATGGAGTAACGTTTCTATGGAAACGGCAGGTTTTTCTTTTGGGATACGAGTATCTCCTTTGCGATGCACTATTCCTTCTTTACTGCATCCCTCGCTCCCTCACAGTGACGAATTAACACAGAAATAGCGTCGCTATGAAATACTATTGGTTCAATGACATCTCCTTCTAAATCGAGTAACGTTTCTATGGAAACGGCAGGATTTTCTTTTGGGATACGAGTATCTGATTTCCGATGCACTATTCCGTCTTTACTGCTTCCCTCGCTCCCTCACATTGACGAATTAACACTGAAATAGCGTCGCTGTGAAATAGTAGTTCAATGAGATCTCCTTCTAAATCGAGTAACGTTGCTGTGGAAATGGCAGGATTATCTTTTGGGAACCAGTATGTCCTTTCCGTTGCACTATTCCTTCTTTACTGCTTCCCTCGCTCCCTCACTTTGACGGATTAACTAAAAAATTGCGTCGCTATGAAATACTACAAGTTCTCTGACATCTCCTTCTAAATCGAGTAACGTTTCTATGGAAACGGCAGGATTTTCTTTTGGTATATGAGTATCTCCTTTCCGATGCACTATTCCTTCTTTACTGCTTCCCCCGCTCCCTCACATTGACGGATTAACACAGAAATAGCGTCGCTATGAAATACTATTGGTTCTCTGACATCTCCTTCTAAATCGAGAAACGTTTCCAGGGAAACGGCTATATTTTCTTTTGGGATACGAGTATCTCCTTTCCGATGCACGATTCCTTCCTTGCTGCATCCACCGCTCCCTCACATTGACGAATTAACACAAAAATTGCGGGGCTATGAAATACTGTGGGTTCTATGACTTCTCCTTCTAAACCGAGTAACGTTACTACGGAAACGACAGGATTTTCTTTTGGGGCACGAGTATCTCCTTTCCGATGCACTATTCCTTCTTCACTGCATTCCTCGCTCCCTCACATAGACGAATTAACACAGAAATTGCGTCGCTATGAAATACTATTGGTTCACTGACATCTCCTTCTAAATCGAGTAACGTTTCTATGGATACGGCAGGATTTTCTTTTGGGATACGAGTATCACCCTTCCGATGCACTATTACTTCTTTACTGCATCCCTCGCTCCCTCAGATTGACGAATTAACACTGAAATTGTGTCGCTATGAAATACTATTGGTTCTCATACCTCTCCTTCTAAATCGAGTAACGTTTCTATGGAAAAAGCAGGATTTTCTTTTGGGACACGAGTATCTCCTTTGCGATGCACTATTCCTTCTTTACTGCATCCCTTGCTCCCTCACATTGTTGAATTAACACAGAAATAGCGTCGCTATGAAATACTATTGGTTCACTGACATCTCCTTCTAAATCGAGTACCGTTTCTATGGAATCGGCTGGATTTTCTTTTGGGATACGAGTATCTCCTTTCCGATGCACTATTCCTTATTTGCTGCATCCCTTGCTCCCTCACATTGACGAATTAACACAGAAATTGTGGGGCTATAAAATACTATGGGTTCTATGCCTTCTCCTTCTAAATTGAGTAACGTATCTCTGGAAACGACAGGATTTTCTTTTGGGATACGACTATCTTCTTTCCAATGTACATTTCCGTCTTTACTGCATCCCTCGCTCCCTCAAATTGACGAATTAACACAGAAATTGCGTCGCTATGAAAGACTATGGGTTCTATGACTTCTCCATCTAAATCGAGTTACGTTTCTATGGAAACGACAGGATTATCATTTGGGATGCGAGTATCTCCTTTCCGATGCACTATTCCTTCTTTACTGAATCCCTTGCTCCCTCAAATTGACGAATTAACACAGAAATTGCGTCGCTATGAAATACTATGGGCTCTATGCCTTCTCTTTCTAAATTGAGTAACGTTTCACTGGAAACGACAGGATTTTCTTTTGGGATACGCCTATCTCCTTTCCGATGCACTATTCATTCTTCGCTGCATCCCTTGCTCCCTCACATTGACGAATTAACACAGAAATAGCGTCGCCATGAAATACTATTGGTTCTCTGACATCTCGTTCTAAATCGAGTAGCTTTTCTATGGAAACGGCAGGATTTTCTTTTGGGATACGAATATCTAATTTCCAATGCACTATTACTTCTTTACTGCATCCCTCGCTCCCTCACATAGACGAATTAACACAGAAATTGCGTCGCTATGAAATACTATTTGTTCTCAGACATGTCATTCTAAATCGAGAAACGTTTCTATGGAAACGACAGGATTTTCTTCTGGGATACGAGTATCTCCTTTCCGATGCACTATTCCTTCTTTACTGCATCCCTCGCTCCCTCACATTGATGGATTATCACAGATATAGCGTCGCTATGAATTACTATTGGTTCGCTGACATCTCCTCCTAAACCGAGTAACGTTTCTATGGAAACGACAGGATTTTCTTTTGGGATACGACTATCTCCTTTCCAATGTACATTTCCTTCTTTACTGCATCCCTCGCTCCCTCACATTGACGAATTAACACAGAAATTGCGTCGCTATGAAAGACTATGGGTTCTATGACTTCTCCATCTAAATCGAGTTACGTTTCTATGGAAACGACAGGATTATCATTTGGGATGCGAGTATCTCCTTTCCGATGCACTATTCCTTCTTTACTGAATCCCTTGCTCCCTCAAATTGACGAATTAACACAGAAATTGCGTCGCTATGAAATACTATGGGCTCTATGACTTCTCTTTCTAAATTGAGTAACGTTTCACTGGAAACGACAGGATTTTCTTTTGGTATACGCCTATCTCCTTTCCGATGCACTATTCATTCTTCGCTGCATCCCTTGCTCCCTCACATTGACGAATTAACACAGAAATAGCGTCGCCATGAAATACTATTGGTTCTCTGACATCTCGTTCTAAATCGAGTAGCTTTTCTATGGAAACGGCAGGATTTTCTTTAGGGATACGAATATCTAATTTCCAATGCACTATTACTTCTTTACTGCATCCCTCGCTCCCTCACATAGACGAATTAACACAGAAATAGTGTCGCTATGAAATACTATTGGTTCTCTGACATCTCATTCTAAATCGAGTAACGTTTCTATGGAAACTGCTGGATTTTCTTTTGGGATACGAGTATCTCCTTTCCGTTGCACTATTCCTTCTTTACTGCTTCCCTTGCTCCCTCACATTGACGAACTAACACAGAAATAGCGTCGCTATGAAATACTATGGTTTCTATGACTTCTCCTTCAAAATTGAGTAACGTTTCTCTGGAAACGACAGGATTTTCTTTTGGGATACGACTATCTCCTATTCGATACACTATTCCTTCTTTACTGCATCCCTCGCTTCCTCACATTGACGAATTAAAGCAGAGATTGAGGGGTTATGAAATACTATGGGTTCTATGCCTTCTCCTTCTAAACCGAGTAACGTTTCTTCGGAGACGACAGGCATTTTTTTTGGGGGTACGAGTATATCCTTCCCGATGCACTATTCCTTCTTTACTGCTTCCCTCGCTCCCACACATTGACGGATTAACGCAGAAGTAGCGTCGCCAAGAAATACTATTGGTTCAATGACATCTCCTTCTAAATCGAGTCCCGTTTCTATGGAAACGGCAGGATTTTCTTTTCGGATACGAGTATCTCCTTTCCGATGCACTAATTCTTCTTTACTGCATCCCTCGCTCCCTCACATTGACGAATTAACAAAGAAATTTTGTCGCTATGAAATACTATTGGTTCCCTGACATCTTCTAAATCGAGTAACGTTTCTATGGAAACGGCAGGATTTTCTTTTGGGATAAAAGTATCTCCTTTCCGATGCGCTATTCCTTCTTTACTGCTTCCCTCGCTCCCTCACATTAACGGCTTAACGACGAAATTGCGTCGCTATGTATAACTATTGGTTCACAGACATCTCCTTCTAAATCGAGTATCGTTTCTATGGAAACGACAGGATTTTCTTTAGGGGTACGAGTATTTCCTTTCCGATGCACTATTCATTCTTTACTGCTTCCCTCGCTCTCTCACATTGACGGATTAACACAGAAATAGTGTAGCTATGAAATACTATTGGTTCTCTGACATCTCCTTCTAAATCGAGTAACGTTTCTTTGGAAACGGCAGCATTTTCTTTTGGGATACGAGTATCTCCTTTCCGATGCACGATTCCTCCTTTGCTGCGTCACTCGCTCCCTCACATTGACGAATTAACACAGATTGTGGGGCTATGAAATACTATGGGTTCTATGACTTCTCCTTCTAATCCGAGTAACGTTTCTATGGAAACGACAGGATTTTCTTTTGGGATAGGACTATCTCCCTTCCGATGCACTATTCCTTCTTTGCTGCATCCCTTGGTCCCTCGCTTTGACGAATTAAAGAGAAATACCGTCGCTATGAAATACTATTGGTTCAATGACATTTCCATCTACATCGAGTAACGTTTCTATGGAAACGCCAGAATTTTTTTTGGGATACGAGTATCTCCTTTCCGATGCACTGTTCCTTCTTTACTGCATCCATCGCTCCCTCACATTGACGAATTATCAAAGAAATTGCGTCGCTATGAATTACTATTGTTTCTCTGACATCTCGTTCTAAATCGAGTAATGTTTCTATATAAACGGCAGGATTTTCTTTTGGGATACGAGTATATCCTTTCCGATACACTATTCCTTCTTTACTGCATCCCTCGCTATCTCACATTGACGAATTAACACAGAAATTGCGTCGCTATGATATACTACGAGTTCTATAACTTCTCCTTTAAAATCGAGTAACGTTTCTATGGAAACGACAGGATTTTCTCTTGCGATACGGCTATCTCCTTCCGATGCACTATTCCTTCTTTGCTGCAACTCTTGCTCCCTCACATTGACGAATTAACGCTGATATAGCGTCGCTATGTAATACTATTGGTTCTCTGACATCTCCTTCTAATTCGAGTAACGTTTCAACGGAAACGTCAGGATTTTCTTTTGGGATTCGAGTATCTCCTTTCTGATGCACTATTCCTTCTTTACTGCATCCCTCGCACCCTCACATTGACGAATTAACAAAGAAATTGCGTCGCTATGAAATACTATTGGTTCTCTGACATCTCCTTCTTAATCGTGTAACGTTTCTTTGGAAACGGCAGCTTTTTCTTTTGGTATACGAGTATCTCCTTTCCGATGAACGATTCCTCCTTTGCTGCATCCCTCGCTCCCTCACATTGACGAATTAACACAGATTGCGGGGCTATGAAATACTATGGGTTCTATGACTTCTCCTTCTAATCCGAGTAACGTTTCTATGGAAACGACAGGATTTTCTTTTGGGATACGACTATCACCTTTCCGATGCACTATTCCTTCTTTGCTGCATCCCTCGCTCCCTCACATTGACGAATTAACACAGAAATAGCGTCGCTATGAAATACTATTGGTTCCCTGTTATCTCCCTCTAAATCGAGTTACGTTTCTATGGAAACGGCAGGATTTTATTTTGGGATACGAGTATCTCCTTTCCGATGCACTATTCCTTCTTTACTGCATCCCTCGCACCCTCACATTGATGAATTAACACCGAAATTGCGTCGCTATATATAACTATTGTTTCACAGACATCTCCTTCTAAAACGAGTATCGTTTCTATGGAAACGACAGGATTCTCTTTAGGGGTACGAGTATCTCCTTTCCGATGCACTATTCCTTCTATACTGCTTCCCTCGCTCTCCCACATTGACGCATTAACACAGAAACAGCGTCGCTATGAAATACTATTGAATCTCTGACATCTCCTTCTAAATCGAGTAACGTTTCTATGAAAACAGCAGGATTTTCTTTTGGGATACGAGTATCTCCTTTCCGATGCACTAATCCTTCCTTTCTGCATCCCTCGCTCCCTCACATTGACGAATTAACAAAGAAATTGCGTCGCTATGAAATACTATTGGTTCTCTGACATCTGCTTCTAAATCGAGTAACGTTTCTTTGGAAACGGGAGCATTTTCTTTTGGGATACATGTATCTCCTTTCCGATGCACGATTCCTCCTTTGCTGCGTCCCTCGCTCCCTCACATTGACGAATTAACACAGATTGCGGGGCTATGAAATACTATGGGTTCTATGACTTCTCCATCCAATCCGAGTAACGTTTCTATGGAAACGACAGGATTTTCTTTTGGGATACGACTATCTCCCTTCCGATGCACTATTCCTTCTTTGCTGCATCCCTTGCTCCCTCACTTTGACGAATTAACATAGAAATTGCGTCGCTATGATATACTACGGGTTCTATAACTTCTCCTTCTAAATCGTGTAACATTTCTATGGAAACGACAGGATTTTCCCTTGGGATACGACTATCTCCTTCCGATGCACTACTCCTTCTTTGCTGCAACTCTTGCTCCCTCACATTGACGAATTAACACTGAAATAGCGTCGCTATGAAATACAATTGGTTCTCTGACATCTCCTTCTAAATCGAGTAACGTTTCAATGGAAACGGCAGGATTTTCTTTTGGGATACGAGTATCTCCTTTCCGATGCACTACTCTTTCTTTACTGCATCCCTCGCACCCTCACATTGACGAATTAACATCGAAATTGCGTCGCTATGAAATACTAAGGGTTCTATGACTTCTCGTTCTAAATTGAGTAACGTTTCTCTGGAAACGACAGGATTTTCTTTTGGGATACGACTATCTCCTATCCGATACACTATTCCTTCTTTACCGCATCCCTCGCTCCCTCACATTGACGAATTAACATAGAAATTGCGTCGCTATGAAATACTATGGTTTCTATGACATCTCCTTCTAAACCGAGTAACGTCTCTATGGAAACGACAGGATTTTCTTTTGGGATACGACTATCTCCTTTCCGATGCACTATTCCTTCTTTGCTGCATCCCTTGCTCCCTCACATTGACGAATTAACACAGAAATAGCGTCGCCATGAAATACAATTTGTTCCCTGATATCTCCCTCTCAATCGAGTAACGTTTCTATGGAAACTGCAGGATTTTATTTTGGGATAGGAGTATCTCCTTTCCGATGCACTAATCCATCTTTGCTGCATCCCTCGCTCCCTCACATTGATGGATTAACACAGAAATAGCGTCGCTATGAAATACTATTGGTTCTCTGACATCTCCTTCTCAATCGAGTAATGTTTCTATGGAAACGGCAGGATTTTCTTTTGGGATACGAGTATCTCCTTTCCGATGCACTATTCCTTCTTTACTGCTTCCCTCGCTCCCTCACATTGACGAACTAACACAGAAATTGCGGTGCTATGAAATACCATGGGTTCTATGACTTCTCCTTCTAAACCGAGTAACTTTTCTACAGAAACGACAGAATTTTCTTTTGGGAAACGTGTATCCCCTTTCCGATGCACTAATCCTTCTTTACTGCATCCCTCGCTCCCTCACATTGACGGATTAACGCAGAAATTGCGTCGCTATGAAATACTATTGGTTCTCTGACATCTCCCTCTTAATCGAGTAACGTTTCTATGGAAACGGCAGATTTTTCTTTTGGGATACGAGTATCTCCTTTCCGATGCACTAGTCCTTCTTTGGTGCATCCCTCGCTCCCTCACATTGACGGATTAACACAGAAATAGCGTCGTTAAGAAATACTATTGGTTCTCTGACATCTCCTTCTAAATCGAGTAACGTTTCTACGGAAACGGCAGGATTTTCTTTTGGGATACGAATATCTCATTTCCGACGCACTATTCCTTCTTTACTGCATCCCTCGCTCACTCTCATTGACGAATTAACATAGAAATTGCGTCACTATGAAATACTATGGGTTCTATGACATTTCACTCTAATCCGAGTAACGTTTCTATGGAAACGACAAGATTTCCTTTCGGGATACGACAATCTCCTTTCTGATGCACTGTTCCTCCTTTGCGGCATCCCTTGCTCCCTTACAATGACGAATTAACACAGAAATAGCGTCGCTATGAAATACTATTGGTTCTCTGACATCTACTTCTAAATCGAGTAACGTTTCTCTGGAAGCGACAGGATTCTCTTTTGGGATACAACTATCTCCTATCCGATACACTATTCCTTCTTTACTGCATCCCTCGCTCCCTCACACTGACGAATTAACAGAGAAATTACGTCGCTTTGAATTACTATTGGTTCTCTGATATCTCCTTCTAAATCGAGTAACGTTTCTATGGAAACGGCAGGATTTTCTTTTGGGATACGAGTATCTCCTTTCCGATGCACTATTCCTTCTTTACTGCTTCCCTCGCTCCCTCACATTGACGAACTAACACAGATATTGCGGGGCTATGAAATACTATGGGTTCTATGACTTCTCCTTCTAAACCGAGTAACATTTCTACAGGAACGACTGGATTTTCTTTTGGGATACGACTATCTCCTTTCCGATGCACTATTCCTTCTTTACTGCATCCCTCGCTCCCTCACACTGACGAATTAACAGAGAAATTACGTCGCTTTGAATTACTATTGGTTCTCTGATATCTCCTTCTAAATCGAGTAACGTTTCTATGGAAACGGCAGGATTTTCTTTTGGGATACGAGTATCTCCTTTCCGATGCACTATTCCTTCTTTACTGCTTCCCTCGCTCCCTCACATTGACGAACTAACACAGATATTGCGGGGCTATGAAATACTATGGGTTCTATGACTTCTCCTTCTAAACCGAGTAACATTTCTACAGGAACGACTGGATTTTCTTTTGGGATACGACTATCTCCTTTCCGATGCACTATTCCTTCTTTACTGCATCCCTCGCTCCCTCACACTGACGGATTAACAGAGAAATTACGTCGCTTTGAATTACTATTGGTTCTCTGACATCCCCTTCTAAATCGCGAAACGTTTCTATGGAAACGGCAGTATTTCCTTTTGGGGTACGAGTATCTCCTTTCCGATGCACTATTCCTTCTTTACTGCATCCACCGCTCCCTCACATTGACGAATTAAGACAAAAATTGCGGGGCTATGAAATACTGTGGGTTCTATGACTTCTCCTTCTAAACCGAGTAACGTTTCTACGGAAACGACAGGATTTTCTTTTGGGGTACGAGTATCTCCTTTCCGATGCACTATTCCTTCTTTGCTGCATCCCTCGCTCCCTCACATTGACGAATTAACACAGAAATTGCGGGGCTATGAAATACTATGGATTCTATGACTTCTTCTTCTAAACCGAGTAATTTTTCTATGGAAACCACAGGATTTTCTCCTGGGATACGACTATCTCCTTTCCGATGCACTATTCCTTCTTTGCTGCATCCCTTCCTCCCTCACATTGACGAATCAACACAGAAATAGCGTCGCTATTAAATACTATTGTTTCACTGACATCTCCTTCTAAATCGAGTAACGTTGCTATGGAAGCGGCAGGATTTTCTTTTGGGGTATGAGTATCTCCTTTCAGATGCACTACTCCTTCTTTACTGCTTCCCTCGCTCCATCACATTAACGGATTAACACAGAAAATGCGTCGCTATGAAATACTATTGGTTCTGTGACATCTCCTTCTAAATCGGGTAACGTTTCTATGGAAACGGCAGGATTTTCTTTTGGGATACGAGTATCTCCATTCCGATGCACTATTCCTTCTTTGCTGCATCCCTCGCTCCCTCACATTGACGAATTATCACAGAAATTGCGGGGCTATGAAATACTATGGGTTCTATGACTTCTTCTTCTAAACCGAGTAATTTTTCTATGGAAACCACAGGATTTTCTCCTGGGATACGACTATCTCCTTTCCGATGCACTATTCCTTCTTTGCTGTATCCCTTCCTCCCTCACATTGACGAATCAACACAGAAATAGCGTCGCTATTAAATACTATTGTTTCACTGACATCTCCTTCTAAATCGAGTAACGTTGCTATGGAAGCGGCAGGATTTTCTTTTGGGGTACGATTATCTCCTTTCCGATGCACTATTCCTTCTTTACTTCATCCCTCGCTCCCTCACATTGACGAATTAAAACAGATATAGCGTCGCTATGAAATACTATAGGTTCTCTGACATCTCCTTCTAAATCGAGTAACGTTTCTATGGATACGGCTGAATTTTCTTTTGGGATACGAGTATCTCCTTTCCGATGCACTACTCTTTCTTTACTGCATTCCTCGCTCCCTCACATAGACGAATTAACACAGATATTGCGTCGCTATGAAATACTATTTGTTCACTGACATCTCCTTCTAAATCGAGTAACGTTTCTATGGAAACGGCAGAATTTTCATTTGGGATACGAGTATCTCCTTTCCGATGCAACAATTCCTTCTTTACTGCATCCCTCGCTAAATCAGATTGACGAATTAACACTGAAATTGCGTCGCTATGAAATACTATTGGTTCTCTTACATCTCCTTCTAAATCGAATAACGTTTCTATGGAAACGACAGGATTTTCTTTTGGGATACGAGTATCTCCTTTCCGATGCACTATTCCTTCTTTACTGCATCCCTCGCTCCCGCACATTGACGAATTAACACAGAAATAGCGTCGCTATGAAATACTATTGGTTCTCTGACATCTCCTTCTAAATCGAGTAACGTTTCTATGAAAACGGCAGGATTTTCTTTTTGGGTACGAGTATCTCCTTTCCGATGCACTATTCTTTCTTTACTGCTTCCCTCGCTCCCTCACATTGACGAATTATACCATAAATAGCGTCGCTATGAAATACTATTGGTTCACTGACATCTCCTTCTAAATCGAATAACGTTTCTATGGAAACGACAGGATTTTCTTTTGGGATACGAGTATCTCCTTTCCGATGCACTATTCCTTCTTTACTGCATCCCTCGCTCCATCACATTGACGGATTAACACAGAAATTGCGTCGCTACGAAATACTATTGGTTCTGCGACATCTCCTTCAAAATCGGGTAACGTTTTTATGGAAACGGCAGGATTTTCTTTTGGGATACGAGTATCTCCTTTCCGATGCACTATTCCTTCTTTGCTGCATCCCTCGCTCCCTCACATTGACGAATTATCACAGATATCGCGGGGCTATGAAATACTATGGGTTCTATGACTTCTTCTTCTAAACCGAGTAATGTTTCTATGGAAACGACAGGATTTTCTCCTGGGATACGACTATCTCCTTTCCGATGCACTATTCCTTCTTTGCTGTATCCCTTGCTCCCTCACTTTGACGAATCAACACAGAAATAGCGTCGCTAGGAAATACTATTGGTTCAGTGACATATCCTTTTAAATCGAGTAACGTTTCTATGGAAACGGCAGGATTTTCTTTTGGGATACGAGTATCTCCTTTCCGATGCACAATTCCTTCTTTACTGCAGCCCTCGCTCCCTCACATTGACGAATTAACACAGAAATTGCGTCACTATGAAATACTAGTGATTCACTGACATCTCCTTCTAATCGAGTAACGTTTCAATGGAAGCGGCAGGATTTTCTTTTGGGATACGAGTATCACCTTTCCGATGCAGTATTCCTTCTTTACAGCCTCCCTCGCTCCCTCACATTGACGAATTAACAAAGAAATTGCGTCGCTGTGAAATACCATTCATTCTCTGACATCTCCTTCTAAATCGAATAACGTTTCTATGGATACGGCAGGATTTTCTTTTGGGATACGAGTATCTCCTTTCCGATGCACTATTACTTCTTTACTGCATCCCTCGCTCCCTCACATAGACGTATTAACACAGAAATTGCGTCGCTATGAAATAGTATTGTTTATCTGACATCTCTTTCTAAATCGAGTAACGTTTCAATGGAAACGACAGGATATTCATTTGGGATACGAGTATCACCATTCCGATGCACTATTCCTTCTTTGCTGTATCCCTCGCTCCCTCACATTGACAAATGAACATGGAAATTGGATCGCTATGAAATACTATAGGTTCTATGACATTTGACTCTAAATCGAGTAACGTTTCTATGGAAACGACAGGATTTTCTTTTGGGATACGAGTATCTCCTTTCCGATGCACTATTAATTCTTTACTGCATCCCTCGCCCCCTCACATTGACGAATTAACACAGAAATTGCGACACTATGAAATACTATTGGTTCACTGACATTTCCTTCTAAATCGAGTAACGTTTCTATGGAAGTGGCAGGATTTTCTTCTGGGATACGAGTATCACCATTCCGATGCAGTATTCCTTCATTCCAGTCTCCCTCGCTCCCTCTCATTGACGAATTATCAATGAGATTGCGTCGCTATGAGATACTATTGGTTTTCTGACATCTCCTTCTAAATCGAGTAAAGTTTCTATGGAAACGGCTGGATTTTCTTTTGGGATACGAGTATCTCCTTTCCGATGCACTATTCCTTCTATACTGCTTCCCTCGCTCCCTCACATTGTCGGATTAACACAGAAATAGCGTCGCTATGAAATACTATTTGTTTTCTGACTTCTCCTTCTAAACCGAGTAACGTTTCTATGGAAACTGCATAATTTTCTTTTGGGATTCGAGTATCTACTTTCCGATGCACTATTCCTACTTTACTGCATCCCTTGCTCCCTCACATAGACGAATTATCAAAGAAATTGCGTCGCTATGAAATACTATTGTTTCTCTGATATCTCCTTATAAATTGGGTAACGTTTCTATGGAAACGGCAGGATTTTCTTCTGGGATACGAGTATCTCCTTTCCGATGCACTATTCCTGCTTTACTCCTTCCCTCGCTCCGACACACAGACGGATTAACACAGAAATAGCGTCGCTATGAAATACTATTGGTTCTCTGACATTTCCTTCTAAATCGGATAACGTTTCTATGGAAACGGCTGGATTTTCTTTTGGGATACGAGTATCTCCTTTCCGATGCACTATTGCTTCTTTGCTGCATCCCTCGCTAGATCACACTAACGAATTAACACAGAAATTGCGGGGCTATGAAATACTTTGGGTTCTATGACTTCCCCTTCTGAACCGAGTAATGTTTCTGTGGAAACGACAGGATTTTCTCTTGGGATACGACTATCTCCTTTCCGATGCACTATTCCTTCTTTGCTGCATCGCTTGCTCCCTCACCTTGACGAATTAATACAGAAATAGCGTCGCTATGAAATACTATTGGTTCACTGACATCTCCTTCTAAATCGAGTAACGTTTCTATGGAAGCGGCAGGATTTTCTTTTGGGATACGAGTATCACCTTTCCGATGCACTATTCCTTCTTTACTGCATCCCTCGCTCCCTCACATTGACGAATTATCACAGAAATGGCGTCGCTATGAAATAGTATTGGTTCTCTGACATCTCCTTCTAAATCGAGTAACGTTTCAATGGAACCGACAGGATTTTTATTTGGGATACCAGTATCTCCATTCCGATGCACTATTCCTTCTTTGCTGCATCCCTTGCTCCCTAACATTGACGAATGAACATAGAAATTACAACGCTGTGAAATACTATGGGTTCTATTGCATTTGACTCTAAATCGAGTAACGTTTCCATGGAAACGACAGGATTTTCTTTTGGGATACGAGTATCTCCTTTCCGATGCACTATACCTCCTTTACTGCATCCCTCGCTCCCTCACATAGACGAATTAACACAGAAATAGCGTCGCTGTAAAATAGTATTGGTTCAATGACATCTCCTTCTAAATCGAGTAACGTTTCTATGGAAACGGCAGGATTATCTTTTGGGGTACGAGTAACTCCTTTCCGTTGCACTATTCCTTCTTTACTGCTTCCCTCGAACCCATACAGTGACGGATTAACAAAAAAATTGCGTCGCTATGAAATACTATTAGTTCTCTGACATTTCCTTCTAAATCGAGTAACTTTTCTACGGAAACGGCAGGATTTTCTTTTGGTATACGAGTATCTCCTTTCCGATGCACTATTCCTTCTTTGCTGCTAACCTCGCACCTTCACATTGACGAATTAACACAGGAATTGCAGGGCTATGAAATGCTATGGGTTCTATGACTTTTATTTCTAAACCGAGTAACGTTTCTATACAAACAACAGGATTTTCTTTAGGGATACGACTATCTCCTTTCCGATGCACTATTCCTTCTTTGCTACTTCCCTCGCTCCCTCACACTGAAGGATTAACACAGAAATAGCTTCGCTATGAAATACTATTGGTCCTCTGACATCTCCTTCTAAATCGAGTAACGTTTCTATGGAAACGACAGGATTTTCTTTTGGGACACGAGTATCTATTTTTCGATGCACTATTCCTTCTTCACTGCATCCCTTGCTCCCTCACATTGACGTATTAACACAGAAATTGCGTCGCTATGAAATAGTATTGGTTCTCTGACATCTCCTTCTAAATCGAGTAACGTTTCAATGGAGACGACTGGATTTTCTATTGGGATACGAGTATCTCCATTCCGATGCATTATTCCTTCTTTGCTGCATCCCTAGCTCCCTCACATTGACAAATGAACATAGAATTTACATCGCTATGAAATACTATGGGTTCTATGACATTTGACTCTAAATCGAGTAACGTTTCTATGGACACGGCAGGATTTTCTTTTGGGATACGAGTATCTCCTTTCCGATGCACTATTACTTCTTTACTGCATCCCTCGCTCCCTCACATTGACGTATTAACACAGAAATTGCGTCGCTATGAAATAGTATTGTTTCTCTGACATCTCCTTCTAAATCGAGTAACGTTTAAATGGAAACGACAGGATTTTCATTTGGGATACGAGTATCTCCATTCCGATGCACTATTCCTTCTTTGCTGTATCCCTCGCTCCCTCACATTGACAAATGAACATGGAAATTGCATCGCAATGAAATACTATGGGTTCTTTGACATTTGACTCTTAATCGAGTAACGTTTCTATCGTAACGGCAGGATTTTCTTTTGGGATACGAGTATCTCCTTTCCGATGCACTATTAACTCTTTACTGCATCCCTCGCCCCCTCACATTGTCGAATTAACACAGAAATTGCGTCACTACGAAATACTATTGGTTAACTGACATCTCCTTCTAAATCGAGTAACGTTTCTATGGAAGTGGCAGGATTTTCTTCTGGGATACGAGTATCACCATTCCGATGCAGTATTCCTTCATTCCAGCCTCCCTCGCTCCCTCACATTGACGAATTATCAATGAGATTGCGTCGCTATGAAACACTATTGGTTTTCTGACATCTCCTTCTAAATCGAGTAAAGTTTCTATGGAAACGGCAGGATTTTCTTTTGGGATACGAGTATCTCCTCTCCGATGCACTATTCCTTCTATACTGCTTCCCTCGCTCCCTCACATTGACGGATTAACACAGAAATAGCGTCGCTATGAAATACTATTAGTTTTCTAACATCTCCTTCTAAATCGAGTAACTTTTCTATAGAAACGGCAGGTTTTGTTTTGGGATACGAGTATCTCCTTTCCGATGCACTATTCCTTCTTTACTGCTTCCCTCGCTCCGACACATTGACGGATTAACACAGAAATAGCGTCGCTATGAAATACTATTGGTTCTCTGACATCTCCTTCTAATTCGGGTAACGTTTCTATGGAAACGGCTGGATTTTCTTTTGGGATACGAGCATCTCCTTTCCGATGCACTATTCCTTCTTTGCTGCATCCCTTGCTCCCTCACTTTGACGAATCAACACAGAAATAGCGTCGCTTGGAAATACTATTGGTTCAGTAACATCTCCTTCTAAATCGAGTAACGTTTCTATGGAAACGGCAGGATTTTCTTTTGGGATACGAGTATCTCCTCTCCGATGCACTATTCCTTCTTTACTGCATCCCTCGCTCCCTCACATTGACGAATTATCAAAGAAATTGCGTCGCTATGAAATACTATTGTTTCTCTGATATCTCCTTATAAATTGAGTAACGTTTTCTATGGAACCGGCAGGATTTTCTTCTGGGATACGAGTATCTCCTTTCCGATGCACTATTCCTTCTTTACTGCTTCCCTCGCTCCGACACATTGACGGATTAACACAGAAATAGCGTCGCTATGAAATACTATTGGTTCTCTGACATCTCCTTCTAAATCGGGTAACGTTTCTATGGAAACGGCTGGATTTTCTTTTGGGATACGAGTATCTCCTTTCCGATGCACTATTCCTTCTTTGCTGCATCCCTCGCTAGATGACATTAACGAATTATCACAGAAATTGCGGGGCTATGAAATACTTTGGGTTCTATGACTTCCCCTCCTAAACCGAGTAATGTTTCTGTGGAAACGACAGGATTTTCTCTTGGGATACGACTATCTCCTTTCCGATGAACTATTCCTTCCTTGCTGCATCACTTGCTCCCTCACATTGACGAATTAATACAGAAATAGCGTCGCTATGAAATACTATTGGTTCACTGACATCTCCTTCTAAATCGAGTAACGTTTCTATGGAAGCGGCAGGATTTTCTTTTGGGATAGGAGTATCACCTTTCCGATGCACTATTCCTTCTTTACTGCATTCCTCGCTCCCTCACATTGACGAATTATCACAGAAATGGCATCGCTATGAAGTAGTATTGGTTCTCTGACATCTCCTTCTAAATCGAGTAACGTTTCTATGGAAACGGCAGGATTTTCTTTTGGGATACAAATATCTCCTTTCCGATGCACTATTCCTTCATTACTGCATCCCTCGCTCCCTCACATTGACGAATTAACACAGAAATTTCAGGGCTATGAAATACAACGTGGTCTATGATTTCTCCTTCTAAACCGAGTAATGTTTCTATGGAAACGACAGGATTTTCTTTTGGGATACGAGTATCTCCTTTCCGATGCTCTATTACTTCTTTACTGCATCCCTCGCTCCCTCAGATTGACGAATTAACAAAGAAATTTCGTCGCTATGAAATACTATTGGTTCTCTGAAATCTCCTTCTAAATCGAGTAACGTTTCTATGGAAACGACAGGATTTTCTTTTGGGATACAAATATCTCCTTTCCGATGCACTATTCCTTCTTTGCTGCATCCACCGCTCCCTCACATTGAAGAATTAACACAGAAATTGCGGGGCTATGAAACACTGTATGTTCTATGACTACTCCTTCTAAACCGAGTAACATTTCTACGGAAACGACAGGATTTTCTTTTGGGGTACGAGTATCTCCTTTCCGATGCACTATTCCTTCTTTACTGCTTCCCTCGCTCCCTCACATTGACGGATTAACACAGAAATAGGGTCGCTATGAAATACTATTGGTTCTCAGACATCTGCTTCTAAATCGAGTAACGTTTCTATGGAAACGGCAGGATTTTCTTTTGGGATACGAGTATTTCCTTTCCGATGCACTATTGCTTCTTTACTGCATTCCTCGCTCCCTCACATTGACGAATTAACACAGAAATTTCGTCGCTATGAAATACTATTGGTTCTCAGAAATCTCCTTCTAAACCCAGTAATGTTTCTATGGAAACGACAGGATTTTCTCCTGGGTTACGACTATGTCCTTTCCGATGCACTACTCCTTCTTTGCTGCATCCCTTACTCCCTCACATTGACGAATTAACACAGAAATTGCGTCACTATGAAATACTATTGGTTCACTAACATCTCCTTCTAAATCGAGTAACGTTTCATTGGAAGCGGCAGGATTTTCTTTTGGGATACGAGTATCACCTTTCCGATGCAGTGTTCCATCTTTACAGCCTCCCTCGCTCCCTCACATTGACGAAATAACAAAGAAATTGCGTCGCTATGAAATAACATTCGTTCTCTGACATCTCCTTCTAAATCGAATGACGTTTCTATGGATACGGCAGGATTTTCTTTTGGGATACGAGTATCTATTTTTCGATGCACTATTCCTTCTTTACTGCATCCCTTGCTCCCTCACATTGACGTATTAACACAGAAATTGCGTCGCTATGAAATAGTATTGGTTCTATCACTTCTCCTTCTAAATCGAGTAACGTTTCTATGGAAACGACAGGATTTTCTTTTGGGATACGAGTATCTCCTTTCCGATGCACTATACCTTCTTTACTGCATCCCTCGCTCCCTCACATAGACGAATTAACACAGAAATAGCGTCGCTGTAAAATAGTATTGGTTCAATGACATCTCCTTCTAAATCGAGTAACGTTTCTATGGAAACGGCAGGATTATCTTTTAGGGTACGAGTATCTCCTTTCCGTTGCACTATTCCTTCTTTACTGCTTCCCTCGCTCCCTCACAGTGACGGATTAACAAAAAAATTGCGTCGCTATGAAATACTATTGGTTCTCTGACAACTCCTTCTAAATCGAGTAACGTTTCTATGGAAACGGCAGGATTTTCTTTTGGGATACGAGTATCTCCTTTGCGATGCACTATTCCTTCTTAACTGCTTCCCTCGCTCCCTCACACTGACGGATTAACACAGAAAAAGCGTCGCTATGAAATACTATTGGTTCTCTGACATCTCCTTCTAAATCGCTTAACGTTTCTATGGAAACGGCAGGATTATCTTTTAGGGTACGAGTATCTCCTTTCCGTTGCACTATTCCTTCTTTACTGCTTCCCTCGCTCCCTCACACTGACGGATTAACACAGAAAAAGCGTCGCTATGAAATACTATTGGTTCTCTGACATCTCCTTCTAAATCGCTTAACGTTTCTATGGAAACGGCAGGATTTTCTTTTGGGATACAAATATCTCCTTTCCGATGCACTATTCCTTCTTTGCTGCATCCACCGCTCCCTCACATTGAAGAATTAACACAGAAATTGCGGGGCTATGAAATACTGTATGTTCTATGACTACTCCTTCTAAACCGAGTAACATTTCTACGGAAACGACAGGATTTTCTTTTGGGGTACGAGTATCTCCTTTCCGATGCACTATTCCTTCTTTACTGCTTCCCTCGCTCCGACACATTGACGGATTAACACAGAAATAGCGTCGCTATGAAATACTATTGGTTCTCTGACATCTCCTTCTAAATCGGGTAACGTTTCTATGGAAACGGCTGGATTTTCTTTTGGGATACGAGTATCTCCTTTCCGATGCACTATTCCTTCTTTGCTGCATCCCTCGCTAGATGACATTAACGAATTATCACAGAAATTGCGGGGCTATGAAATACTTTGGGTTCTATGACTTCCCCTCCTAAACCGAGTAATGTTTCTGTGGAAACGACAGGATTTTCTCTTGGGATACGACTATCTCCTTTCCGATGAACTATTCCTTCCTTGCTGCATCACTTGCTCCCTCACATTGACGAATTAATACAGAAATAGCGTCGCTATGAAATACTATTGGTTCACTGACATCTCCTTCTAAATCGAGTAACGTTTCTATGGAAGCGGCAGGATTTTCTTTTGGGATAGGAGTATCACCTTTCCGATGCACTATTCCTTCTTTACTGCATCCCTCGCTCCCTCAGATTGACGAATTATCACAGAAATGGCATCGCTATGAAGTAGTATTGGTTCTCTGACATCTCCTTCTAAATCGAGTAACGTTTCTATGGAAACGGCAGGATTTTCTTTTGGGATACAAATATCTCCTTTCCGATGCACTATTCCTTCTTTACTGCATCCCTCGCTCCCTCACATTGACGAATTAACACAGAAATTTCAGGGCTATGAAATACAACGTGGTCTATGATTTCTCCTTCTAAACCGAGTAATGTTTCTATGGAAACGACAGGATTTTCTTTTGGGATACGAGTATCTCCTTTCCGATGCTCTATTACTTCTTTACTGCATCCCTCGCTCCCTCAGATTGTCGAATTAACAAAGAAATTTCGTCGCTATGAAATACTATTGGTTCTCTGAAATCTCCTTCTAAATCGAGTAACGTTTCTATGGAAACGACAGGATTTTCTTTTGGGATACAAATATCTCCTTTCCGATGCACTATTCCTTCTTTGCTGCATCCACCGCTCCCTCACATTGAAGAATTAACACAGAAATTGCGGGGCTATGAAATACTGTATGTTCTATGACTACTCCTTCTAAACCGAGTAACATTTCTACGGAAACGACAGGATTTTCTTTTGGGGTACGAGTATCTCCTTTCCGATGCACTATTCCTTCTTTACTGCTTCCCTCGCTCCCTCACATTGACGGATTAACACAGAAATAGGGTCGCTATGAAATACTATTGGTTCTCAGACATCTGCTTCTAAATCGAGTAACGTTTCTATGGAAACGGCAGGATTTTCTTTTGGGATACGAGTATTTCCTTTCCGATGCACTATTGCTTCTTTACTGCATTCCTCGCTCCCTCACATTGACGAATTAACACAGAAATTTCGTCGCTATGAAATACTATTGGTTCTCAGAAATCTCCTTCTAAACCCAGTAATGTTTCTATGGAAACGACAGGATTTTCTCCTGGGTTACGACTATGTCCTTTCCGATGCACTACTCCTTCTTTGCTGCATCCCTTACTCCCTCACATTGACGAATTAACACAGAAATTGCGTCACTATGAAATACTATTGGTTCACTAACATCTCCTTCTAAATCGAGTAACGTTTCATTGGAAGCGGCATGATTTTCTTTTGGGATACGAGTATCACCTTTCCGATGCAGTGTTCCATCTTTACAGCCTCCCTCGCTCCCTCACATTGACGAAATAACAAAGAAATTGCGTCGCTATGAAATAACATTCGTTCTCTGACATCTCCTTCTAAATCGAATGACGTTTCTATGGATACGGCAGGATTTTCTTTTGGGATACGAGTATCTATTTTTCGATGCACTATTCCTTCTTTACTGCATCCCTTGCTCCCTCACATTGACGTATTAACACAGAAATTGCGTCGCTATGAAATAGTATTGGTTCTATCACTTCTCCTTCTAAATCGAGTAACGTTTCTATGGAAACGACAGGATTTTCTTTTGGGATACGAGTATCTCCTTTCCGATGCACTATACCTTCTTTACTGCATCCCTCGCTCCCTCACATAGACGAATTAACACAGAAATAGCGTCGCTGTAAAATAGTATTGGTTCAATGACATCTCCTTCTAAATCGAGTAACGTTTCTATGGAAACGGCAGGATTATCTTTTAGGGTACGAGTATCTCCTTTCCGTTGCACTATCCCTTCTTTACTGCTTCCCTCGCTCCCTCACAGTGACGGATTAACAAAAAAATTGCGTCGCTATGAAATACTATTGGTTCTCTGACAACTCCTTCTAAATCGAGTAACGTTTCTATGGAAACGGCAGGATTTTCTTTTGGGATACGAGTATCTCCTTTCCGATGCACTATTCCTTCTTAACTGCTTCCCTCGCTCCCTCACACTGACGGATTAACACAGAAAAAGCGTCGCTATGAAATACTATTGGTTCTCTGACATCTCCTTCTAAATCGCTTAACGTTTCTATGGAAACGGCAGGATTATCTTTTTGGGTACGAGTATCTCCTTTCCGTTGCACTATTCCTTCTTTACTGCTTCCCTCGCTCCCTCACACTGACGGATTAACACAGAAAAAGCGTCGCTATGAAATACTATTGGTTCTCTGACATCTCCTTCTAAATCGCTTAACGTTTCTATGGAAACGGCAGGATTTTCTTTTGGGATACAAATATCTCCTTTCCGATGCACTATTCCTTCTTTGCTGCATCCACCGCTCCCTCACATTGAAGAATTAACACAGAAATTGCGGGGCTATGAAATACTGTATGTTCTATGACTACTCCTTCTAAACCGAGTAACATTTCTACGGAAACGACAGGATTTTCTTTTGGGGTACGAGTATCTCCTTTCCGATGCACTATTCCTTCTTTACTGCTTCCCTCGCTCCGACACATTGACGGATTAACACAGAAATAGCGTCGCTATGAAATACTATTGGTTCTCTGACATCTCCTTCTAAATCGGGTAACGTTTCTATGGAAACGGCTGGATTTTCTTTTGGGATACGAGTATCTCCTTTCCGATGCACTATTCCTTCTTTGCTGCATCCCTCGCTCCCTCACATTGACGGATTAACACAGAAATAGGGTCGCTATGAAATACTATTGGTTCTCAGACATCTGCTTCTAAATCGAGTAACGTTTCTATGGAAACGGCAGGATTTTCTTTTGGGATACGAGTATTTCCTTTCCGATGCACTATTGCTTCTTTACTGCATTCCTCGCTCCCTCACATTGACGAATTAACACAGAAATTTCGTCGCTATGAAATACTATTGGTTCTCAGACATCTCCTTCTAAACCGAGTAATGTTTCTACGGAAACGACAGGATTTTCTCCTGGGTTACAACTATGTCCTTTCCGATGCACTACTCCTTCTTTGCTGCATCCATTACTCCCTCACATTGACGAATTAACACAGAAATTGCGTCTCTATGAAATACTATTGGTTCACTGACATCTCCTTCTAAATCGAGTAACGTTTCATTGGAAGCGGCAGGATTTTCTTTTGGGATACGAGTATCACCTTTCCGATGCAGTGTTCCATCTTTACAGCCTCCCTCGCTCCCTCACATTGACGAAATAACAAAGAAATAGCGTCGCTATGAAATAACATTCGTTCTCTGACATCTCCTTCTAAATCGAATGACGTTTCTATGGATACGGCAGGATTTTCTTTTGGGATACGAGTATCTATTTTTCGATGCACTATTCCTTCTTTACTGCATCCCTTGCTCCCTCACATTGACGTATTAACACAGAAATTGCGTCGCTATGAAATAGTATTGGTTCTATCACTTCTCCTTCTAAATCGAGTAACGTTTCTATGGAAACGACAGGATTTTCTTTTGGGATACGAGTATCTCCTTTCCGATGCACTATACCTTCTTTACTGCATCCCTCGCTCCCTCACATAGACGAATTAACACAGAAATAGCGTCGCTGTAAAATAGTATTGGATCAATGACATCTCCTTCTAAATCGAGTAACGTTTCTATGGAAACGGCAGGATTTTCTTTTGGGATACGAGTATCTCCTTTCCGATGCACTATTTCTTCTTTACTGCTTCCCTCGCTCCCTCAGATTGACGAATTAACAAAGAAATTTCGTCGCTATGAATTACCATTGGTTCTCTGACATCTCCTTCTAAATCGAGTAACGTTTCTATGGAAACGGCAGGATTTTCTTTTGGGGTACGAGTATCTCCTTTCCGATGCACTATTCTTTTTTTACTGCTTCCCTCGCTCCCTCACACTGACGGATTAACACAGAAAAAGCGTCGCTATGAAATACTATTGGTTCTCTGACATCTCCTTCTAAATCGAGTAACGTTTCTGTGGAAACGGCAGGATTTTCTTTTGGGATACAAATATCTCCTTTCCGATGCACTATTCCTTCTTTGCTGCATCCACCGCTCCCTCACATTGAAGAATTAACACAGAAATTGCGGGGCTATGAAATACTGTATGTTCTATGACTACTCCTTCTAAACTGAGTAACATTTCTACGGAAACGACAGGATTTTCTTTTGGGGTACGAGTATCTCTTTTCCGATGCACTATTCCTTCTCTACTGCTTCCCTCGCTCTCTCACATTGACGAATTAACACAGAAGTAGCGTCGCTATGAAATACTATTGGTTCTCAGACATCTCCTTCTAAATCGAGTAACGTTTCATTGGAAGCGGCAGGATTTTCTTTTGGGATACGAGTATTTCCTTTCCGATGCATTATTGCTTCTTTACTGCATTCCTCGCTCCCTCACATTGACGAATTAACACAGAAATAGCGTCGCTATGAAATACTATTGGTTCACTGATATCTCCTTCTAAATCGAGTGACGTTTCTATGGAAACGGCAGGATTTTCTTTTGGGGTACGAGTATCTCCTTTCCGATGCACTATTCTTTTTTTACTGCTTCCCTCGCTCCCTCACACTGACGGATTAACACAGAAAAAGCGTCGCTATGAAATACTATTGGTTCTCTGACATCTCCTTCTAAATCGAGTAACGTTTCTATGGAAATGGCAGGATTTTCTTTTGGGATACGAGTATCTCCTTTCCGACGCACTACATCTTCTTTACTGCTTCCCTCGCTCCCTCAGATTGACGAATTAACAAAGAAATTTCGTCGCTATGAAATACTATTGGTTCTCTGACATATCCTTCTAAATCGAGTAATGTTTCTATGGAAACGGCAGGATTTTCTTTTGGGGTACGAGTATCTCCTTTCCGATGCACTATTCTTTCTTTACTGCTTCCCTCGCTCCCTCACACTGACGGATTAACACAGAAAAAGCGTCGCTATGAAATACTATTGGTTCTCTGACATCTCCTTCTAAATCGAGTAACGTTTCTATGGAAACGGCAGGATTTTCTTTTGGGATACGAGTATCTCCTTTCCGACGCACTACATCTTCTTTACTGCTTCCCTCGCTCCCTCAGATTGACGAATTAACAAAGAACTTTCGTCGCTATGAAATACTATTGGTTCTCTGACATATCCTTCTAAATCGAGTAATGTTTCTATGGAAACGGCAGGATTTTCTTTTGGGGTACGAGTATCTCCTTTCCGATGCACTATTCTTTCTTTACTGCTTCCCTCGCTCCCTCACACTGACGGATTAACACAGAAAAAGCGTCGCTATGAAATACTATTGGTTCTCTGACATCTCCTTCTAAATCGAGTAACGTTTCTATGGAAATGGCAGTATTTTCTTTTGGGATACGAGTATCTCCTTTCCGATGCACTATTCCTTCTTTACTGCATCCCTCGCTCCCTCAGATTGACGAATTAACAAAGAAATTTCGTCGCTATGAAATACTATTGGTTCTCAGACATCTCCTTCTAAACCGAGTAATGTTTCTATGGAAACGACAGGATTTTCTCCTGGGTTACGACTATCTCCTTTCCGATGCACTACTCCTTCTTTACTGCATCCCTCGCTCCCTCACATTGACGAATTATCACAGAAATGGCATCGCTATGAAGTAGTATTGGTTCTCTGACATCTCCTTCTAAATCGAGTAACGTTTCTATGGAAACGGCAGGATTTTCTTTTGGGATACAAATATCTCATTTCCGATGCACTATTCCTTCTTTACTGCATCCCTCGCTCCCTCACATTGACGAATTAACACAGAAATATCAGGGCTATGAAATACAACGTGGTCTATGATTTCTCCTTCTAAACCGAGTAATGTTTCTATGGAAACGACAGGATTTTCTTTTGGGATACGAGTATCTCCTTTCCGATGCACTATTACTTCTTTACTGCATCCCTCGCTCCCTCAGATTGACGAATTAACAAAGAAATTTCGTCGCTATGAAATACTATTGGTTCTCTGAAATCTCCTTCTAAATCGAGTAACGTTTCTATGGAAACGACAGGATTTTCTTTTGGGATACAAATATCTCCTTTCCGATGCACTATTCCTTCTTTGCTGCATCCACCGCTCCCTCACATTGAAGAATTAACACAGAAATTGCGGGGCTATGAAATACTGTATGTTCTATGACTACTCCTTCTAAACCGAGTAACATTTCTACGGAAACGACAGGATTTTCTTTTGGGGTACGAGTATCTCCTTTCCGATGCACTATTCCTTCTTTACTGCTTCCCTCGCTCCCTCACATTGACGGATTAACACAGAAATAGGGTCGCTATGAAATACTATTGGTTCTCAGACATCTGCTTCTAAATCGAGTAACGTTTCTATGGAAACGGCAGGATTTTCTTTTGGGATACGAGTATTTCCTTTCCGATGCACTATTGCTTCTTTACTGCATTCCTCGCTCCCTCACATTGACGAATTAACACAGAAATTTCGTCGCTATGAAATACTATTGGTTCTCAGAAATCTCCTTCTAAACCCAGTAATGTTTCTATGGAAACGACAGGATTTTCTCCTGGGTTACGACTATGTCCTTTCCGATGCACTACTCCTTCTTTGCTGCATCCCTTACTCCCTCACATTGACGAATTAACAGAGAAATTGCGTCACTATGAAATACTATTGGTTCACTAACATCTCCTTCTAAATCGAGTAACGTTTCATTGGAAGCGGCAGGATTTTCTTTTGGGATACGAGTATCACCTTTCCGATGCAGTGTTCCATCTTTACAGCCTCCCTCGCTCCCTCACATTGACGAAATAACAAAGAAATTGCGTCGCTATGAAATAACATTCGTTCTCTGACATCTCCTTCTAAATCGAATGACGTTTCTATGGATACGGCAGGATTTTCTTTTGGGATACGAGTATCTATTTTTCGATGCACTATTCCTTCTTTACTGCATCCCTTGCTCCCTCACATTGACGTATTAACACAGAAATTGCGTCGCTATGAAATAGTATTGGTTCTATCACTTCTCCTTCTAAATCGAGTAACGTTTCTATGGAAACGACAGGATTTTCTTTTGGGATACGAGTATCTCCTTTCCGATGCACTATACCTTCTTTACTGCATCCCTCGCTCCCTCACATAGACGAATTAACACAGAAATAGCGTCGCTGTAAAATAGTATTGGTTCAATGACATCTCCTTCTAAATCGAGTAACGTTTCTATGGAAACGACAGGATTTTCTTTTGGGATACGAGTATCTACTTTCCGATGCACTATTTCTTCTTTACTGCTTCCCTCGCTCCCTCACAGTGACGGATTAACAAAAAAATTGCGTCGCTATGAAATACTATTGGTTCACTAACATCTCCTTCTAAATCGAGTAACGTTTCATTGGAAGCGGCAGGATTTTCTTTTGGAATACGAGTATCACCTTTCCGATGCAGTGTTCCATCTTTACAGCCTCCCTCGCTCCCTCACATTGACGAAATAACAAAGAAATTGCGTCGCTATGAAATAACATTCGTTCTCTGACATCTCCTTCTAAATCGAATGACGTTTCTATGGATACGGCAGGATTTTCTTTTGGGATACGAGTATCTATTTTTCGATGCACTATTCCTTCTTTACTGCATCCCTTGCTCCCTCACATTGACGTATTAACACAGAAATTGCGTCGCTATGAAATAGTATTGGTTCTATCACTTCTCCTTCTAAATCGAGTAACGTTTCTATGGAAACGACAGGATTTTCTTTTGGGATACGAGTATCTCCTTTCCGATGCACTATACCTTCTTTACTGCATCCCTCGCTCCCTCACATAGACGAATTAACACAGAAATAGCGTCGCTGTAAAATAGTATTGGTTCAATGACATCTCCTTCTAAATCGAGTAACGTTTCTATGGAAACGACAGGATTTTCTTTTGGGATACGAGTATCTACTTTCCGATGCACTATTCCTTCTTTACTGCTTCCCTCGCTCCCTCACAGTGACGGATTAACAAAAAAATTGCGTCGCTATGAAATACTATTGGTTCTCTGACAACTCCTTCTAAATCGAGTAACGTTTCTATGGAAACGGCAGGATTTTCTTTTGGGATACGAGTATCTCCTTTCCGATGCACTATTCCTTCTTAACTGCTTCCCTCGCTCCCTCACACTGACGGATTAACACAGAAAAAGCGTCGCTATGAAATACTATTGGTTCTCTGACATCTCCTTCTAAATCGCTTAACGTTTCTATGGAAACGGCAGGATTATCTTTTAGGGTACGAGTAACTCCTTTCCGTTGCACTATTCCTTCTTTACTGCTTCCCTCGCTCCCTCACACTGACGGATTAACACAGAAAAAGCGTCGCTATGAAATACTATTGGTTCTCTGACATCTCCTTCTAAATCGCTTAACGTTTCTATGGAAACGGCAGGATTTTCTTTTGGGATACAAATATCTCCTTTCCGATGCACTATTCCTTCTTTGCTGCATCCACCGCTCCCTCACATTGAAGAATTAACACAGAAATTGCGGGGCTATGAAATACTGTATGTTCTATGACTACTCCTTCTAAACCGAGTAACATTTCTACGGAAACGACAGGATTTTCTTTTGGGGTACGAGTATCTCCTTTCCGATGCACTATTCCTTCTTTACTGCTTCCCTCGCTCCCTCACATTGACGAATTAACACAGAAATTTCGTCGCTATGAAATACTATTGGTTCTCAGACATCTCCTTCTAAATCGAGTAACGTTTCTATGGAAACGGCAGGATTTTCTTTTGGGATACGAGTATTTCCTTTCCGATGCACTATTGCTTCTTTACTGCATTCCTCGCTCCCTCACATTGACGAATTAACACAGAAATTTCGTCGCTATGAAATACTATTGGTTCTCAGACATCTCCTTCTAAACCGAGTAATGTTTCTATGGAAACGACAGGATTTTCTCCTGGGTTACGACTATGTCCTTTCCGATGCACTACTCCTTCTTTGCTGCATCCCTTACTCCCTCACATTGACGAATTAACACAGAAATTGCGTCACTATGAAATACTATTGGTTCACTGATATCTCCTTCTAAATCGAGTAACGTTTCATTGGAAGCGGCAGGATTTTCTTTTGGGATACGAGTATCACCTTTCCGATGCAGTGTTCCATCTTTACAGCCTCCCTCGCTCCCTCACATTGACGAAATAACAAAGAAATAGCGTCGCTATGAAATAACATTCGTTCTCTGACATCTCCTTCTAAATCGAATGACGTTTCTATGGATACGGCAGGATTTTCTTTTGGGATACGAGTATCTATTTTTCGATGCACTATTCCTTCTTTACTGCATCCCTTGCTCCCTCACATTGACGTATTAACACAGAAATTGCGTCGCTATGAAATAGTATTGGTTCTATCACTTCTCCTTCTAAATCGAGTAACGTTTCTATGGAAACGACAGGATTTTCTTTTGGGATACGAGTATCTCCTTTCCGATGCACTATACCTTCTTTACTGCATCCCTCGCTCCCTCACATAGACGAATTAACACAGAAATAGCGTCGCTGTAAAATAGTATTGGATCAATGACATCTCCTTCTAAATCGAGTAACGTTTCTATGGAAACGGCAGGATTTTCTTTTGGGATACGAGTATCTCCTTTCCGATGCACTATTTCTTCTTTACTGCTTCCCTCGCTCCCTCAGATTGACGAATTAACAAAGAAATTTCGTCGCTATGAATTACTATTGGTTCTCTGACATCTCCTTCTAAATCGAGTAACGTTTCTATGGAAACGGCAGGATTTTCTTTTGGGGTACGAGTATCTCCTTTCCGATGCACTATTCTTTTTTTACTGCTTCCCTCGCTCCCTCACACTGACGGATTAACACAGAAAAAGCGTCGCTATGAAATACTATTGGTTCTCTGACATCTCCTTCTAAATCGAGTAACGTTTCTGTGGAAACGGCAGGATTTTCTTTTGTTATACAAATATCTCCTTTCCGATGCACTATTCCTTCTTTGCTGCATCCACCGCTCCCTCACATTGAAGAATTAACACAGAAATTGCGGGGCTATGAAATACTGTATGTTCTATGACTACTCCTTCTAAACTGAGTAACATTTCTACGGAAACGACAGGATTTTCTTTTGGGGTACGAGTATCTCTTTTCCGATGCACTATTCCTTCTCTACTGCTTCCCTCGCTCTCTCACATTGACGAATTAACACAGAAGTAGCGTCGCTATGAAATACTATTGGTTCTCAGACATCTCCTTCTAAATCGAGTAACGTTTCATTGGAAGCGGCAGGATTTTCTTTTGGGATACGAGTATTTCCTTTCCGATGCATTATTGCTTCTTTACTGCATTCCTCGCTCCCTCACATTGACGAATTAACACAGAAATAGCGTCGCTATGAAATACTATTGGTTCACTGATATCTCCTTCTAAATCGAGTGACGTTTCTATGGAAACGGCAGGATTTTCTTTTGGGGTACGAGTATCTCCTTTCCGATGCACTATTCTTTTTTTACTGCTTCCCTCGCTCCCTCACACTGACGGATTAACACAGAAAAAGCGTCGCTATGAAATACTATTGGTTCTCTGACATCTCCTTCTAAATCGAGTAACGTTTCTAAGGAAACGGCAGGATTTTCTTTTGGGATACGAGTATCTCCTTTCCGACGCACTACATCTTCTTTACTGCTTCCCTCGCTCCCTCAGATTGACGAATTAACAAAGAAATTTCGTCGCTATGAAATACTATTGGTTCTCTGACATATCCTTCTAAATCGAGTAATGTTTCTATGGAAACGGCAGGATTTTCTTTTGGGGTACGAGTATCTCCTTTCCGATGCACTATTCTTTCTTTACTGCTTCCCTCGCTCCCTCACACTGACGGATTAACACAGAAAAAGCGTCGCTATGAAATACTATTGGTTCTCTGACATCTCCTTCTAAATCGAGTAACGTTTCTATGGAAACGGCAGGATTTTCTTTTGGGATACGAGTATCTCCTTTCCGACGCACTACATCTTCTTTACTGCTTCCCTCGCTCCCTCAGATTGACGAATTAACAAAGAAATTTCGTCGCTATGAAATACTATTGGTTCTCTGACATATCCTTCTAAATCGAGTAATGTTTCTATGGAAACGGCAGGATTTTCTTTTGGGGTACGAGTATCTCCTTTCCGATGCACTATTCTTTCTTTACTGCATCCCTCGCTCCCTCACACTGACGGATTAACACAGAAAAAGCGTCGCTATGAAATACTATTGGTTCTCTGACATCTCCTTCTAAATCGAGTAACGTTTCTATGGAAACGGCAGGATTTTCTTTTGGGATACGAGTATCTCCTTTCCGACGCACTACATCTTCTTTACTGCTTCCCTCGCTCCCTCAGATTGACGAATTAACAAAGAAATTTCGTCGCTATGAAATACTATTGGTTCTCTGACATATCCTTCTAAATCGAGTAATGTTTCTATGGAAACGGCAGGATTTTCTTTTGGGGTACGAGTATCTCCTTTCCGATGCACTATTCTTTCTTTACTGCTTCCCTCGCTCCCTCACACTGACGGATTAACACAGAAAAAGCGTCGCTATGAAATACTATTGGTTCTCTGACATCTCCTTCTAAATCGAGTAACGTTTCTATGGAAACGGCAGGATTTTCTTTTGGGATACGAGTATCTCCTTTCCGACGCACTACATCTTCTTTACTGCTTCCCTCGCTCCCTCAGATTGACGAATTAACAAAGAAATTTCGTCGCTATGAAATACTATTGGTTCTCTGACATATCCTTCTAAATCGAGTAATGTTTCTATGGAAACGGCAGGATTTTCTTTTGGGGTACGAGTATCTCCTTTCCGATGCACTATTCTTTCTTTACTGCTTCCCTCGCTCCCTCACACTGACGGATTAACACAGAAAAAGCGTCGCTATGAAATACTATTGGTTCTCTGACATCTCCTTCTAAATCGAGTAACGTTTCTATGGAAATGGCAGGATTTTCTTTTGGGATACGAGTATCTCCTTTCCGATGCACTATTCCTTCTTTACTGCATCCCTCGCTCCCTCAGATTGACGAATTAACAAAGAAATTTCGTCGCTATGAAATACTATTGGTTCTCAGACATCTCCTTCTAAACCGAGTAATGTTTCTATGGAAACGACAGGATTTTCTCCTGGGTTACGACTATCTCCTTTCCGATGCACTACTCCTTCTTTGCTGCATCCCCTTACTCCCTCACATTGACGAATTAACACAGAAATTGCGTCACTATGAAATACTATTGGTTCACTGACATCTCCTTCTAAATCGAGTAACGTTTCATTGGAAGCGGCAGGATTTTCTTTTGGGATACGAGTATCACCTTTCCGATGCAGTGTTGCTTCTTTACAGCCTCCCTCGCTCCCTCACATTGACGAAATAACAAAGAAATTGCGTCGCTATGAAATAACATTCGTTCTCTGACATCTCCTTCTAAATCGAATGACGTTTCTATGGATACGGCAGGATTTTCTTTTGGGATACGAGTATCTATTTTTCGATGCACTATTCCTTCTTTACTGCATCCCTTGCTCCCTCACATTGACGTATTAACACAGAAATTGCGTCGCATATGAAATAGTATTGGTTCTATCACTTCTCCTTCTAAATCGAGTAACGTTTCTATGGAAACGACTGGATTTTCTTTTGGGATACGAGTGTTTCCTTTCCAATGCACTACTCCTTCTTTACTGCATTCCTCGCTTCCTCACATTGACGAATTAACACAGAAATTGCGGGGCTATAAAATATATTGGTTTCTATTACATCTCTTTCTAAATCGAGTAACGTTTCTATGGAAACGACAGAATTTTCTTTTGAGATACGAGTATCTCCTTTCCGATGCACTATTCCTTCTTTACTGCTTCCCTCGCTCCCTCATATTGACGGAGTAACACAGAAATAGCGTCGCTATGAAATACTATTGGTTCTCAGACATCTCCTTCTAAATCGAGTAACGTTTCTATGGAAACGGCAAGATTTTCTTTTGGGATACGAGTATCTCCTTTCCGATGCACTATTCCTTCTTTACTGCATCCCTCGCTCCCTCACATTGACGAATTAACAAAGCAATTGCATCGATATGAAATACTATTCGTTCTCTGACATCTCCTTCCTAATCGAGTAACGATTCTATGGAAACGGAAGGATTTTCATTTGGGATACGAGTAGCTCCTTTCCGATGCACGATTCCTTCTCTGCTGCATCCACCGCTCCCCCACATTGACGAATTAACACAGAAATTGCGGGGCTATGAAATACTGTGGGTTCTATGACTATTCCTTCTAAACCGAGTAACATTTCTACGGAAACGACAGGATTTTCTTTTGGGGTACGAGTATCTCCTTTCCGATGCACTACTCCTTCTTAACTGCTCCCTCGCCCCATCACATTGACGGATTAACACAGAAATTGCGTCGCTATGAAATACTATTGGTTCTTTGACATCTCCTTCTAAATCGGGTAACGTTTCTATGGAAACGGCAGGATTTTCTTTTGGGATACAAATATCTCCTTTCCGATGCACTATTCCTTCTTTGCTGCATCCCTCGCTCCCTCACATTGACGAATTAACACAGAAATTTCAGGGCTATGAAATACAATGTGTTCTATGATTTCTCCTTCTAAACCGAGTAATGTTTCTATGGAGACGACAGGATTTTCTCCTTGGTTACGACTACCTCCTTTCCGATGCACTATTGCTTCATTGCTGCATCCCTTGCTCCCTCACATTGACGAATTAACAAAGCAATTGCGTCGATATGAAATACTATTGGTCCACTGACATCTCCTTCTAAATCGAGTAACTTTTCTTTGGATGTGGCAGGATTTTCTTCTGGGATACGAGTATCACCTTTCCGATGCAGTATTCCTTCTTTCCAGCCTCCCTCGCTCCCTCACATTGACGAATTAACAAAGAGATTGCGTCGCTATGAAAAACTATTGGTTTTCTGACATCTCCTTCTAAATCGAGTAAAGTTTCTATGGAAATGGCAGGATTTTCTTTTGGGATACGAGTATCTAATTTCCGATGCACTATTCCTTCTATACTGCTTCCCTCGCTCCCACACATTTACGGATTAACACAGAAATAGCGTCGCTATGAAATACTATTGGTTCTCTGACATCTCGTTCTAAATAGAGTAACTTTTCTATGGAAACGGCAGGATTTTCCTTTGGGATACGTGTACCTCCTTTCCGATGCACTATTCCTTCTTTACTGCATCCCTCGCTCCCTCACATTGGCGAATTAACACAGAAATTACATCGCTATGAAACACTATGGGTTCTCTGACATCTCCTTCTAAATCGAGAAAAGTTTCAATGGGAACGAAAGTAATTTCTTTCGGGATACGAGTATCCCCTTTCCGATTCACTATCACTTCTTTACTGCATCCCTCACTCCCTCACATTGACGAATTAACTCAGATATTCCGGGGCTATAAATATTATGGGTTCTATGACATCTCTTTCTAAATCGAGTAACGTTTCTGTGGAAACGACAGGATTTTCTTATGGAATACGAGTATCTCCTTTCCGATGCACTATTCCTTCTTTGCTGAATCCCTTGCTAACTCACATTGACGAATTAACACAGAAATCGTGTCGATATGAAATCCTATTGGTTCTCTGACATCTCCTTCTAAATCGAGTAACGTTTCAATGGAGACGACTGGATTTTCTTTGGGATACGAGTATCTCCATTCCGAAGCACTACTCCTTCTTTACTCCATTCCTCGCTCCCTCACATTGACGAATTAACACAGAAATTGCGTCACTATGAAATACTGTTGGTTCACTGACATCTCCTTCTAAATCGAGTAACGTTTCAATGGAGGCGGCAGGATTTTCTTTTGGGATACGAGTATCACCTTTCCGATGCAGTATTCCTTCTTTACAGCCTCCCTCGCTCCCTCTCATTGACGAATTAACATAGAAATTGCGTCGCTATGAAATACCATTCGTTCTCTGACATCTCCTTCTAAATCGAATAACGTATCTATGGATACGGCAGGATTTTCTTTTGGGATACGAGTATCTCCTTTCCGATGCACTATTCCTTCTTTACTGCATCCCTCGCTCCCTCACATTGACGTATTAACACAGAAATTGCGTCGCTATGAAACAGTATTGGTTCTCTGACATCTCCTTCTAAATCGAGTAACGTTTCAATGGAAACGACTGGATTTTCTATTGGGATACGAGTATCTCCATTCCGATGCACTATTCCTTCTTTGCTGCATCCCTCGCTCCCTCACATTGACAAATGAACATAGAAATTGCATCGCTATGAAATACTATGGGTTCTATGACATTTGACTCTAAATCGAGTAACTTTTCTATGGAAACGACAGGATTTTCTTTTGGGATACGAGTGTTTCCTTACCGATGCACTATTCCTTTTTTCCAGCCTCCCTCGCTCCCTCACATTGACGAAGTAACAAAGAGATTGCGTCGCTATGAAATACTATTGGTTTTCTGACATCTCCTTCTAAATCTAGTAAAGTTTCTATGGAAACGGCAGGATTTTCTTTTGGGATACGTGTATCTCCTTTCCGATGCACTATTCCTTCTTTACTGCTTCCCTCGCTCCCTCACATTGACGAATTAACAAATAACTTGCGTCGCTATGAGATACTATTGGTTCTCTGACATCTCCTTCTAAATCGAGTAACGTTTCAATGGAAACGACAGGATTTTCTTTTGGGATACGAGTATCTCCATTCCGATGCACTATTTCTTCTTTCCTGCATCCCTCGCTCCCTCACATTGACCAATTAACACAGAAATTACATCGCTATGAAACACTATGGGTTCTCTGACATCTCCTTCTAAATCGAGTAACGTTTCTATGGGAACGAAAGTATTCTCTTTCGGGATACGAGTATCTCCTTTCCGATTCACTAATACTTCTTTACTGCATCCCTCACTCCCTCACATTGACGAATTAACACAGAAATTGCGGGGCTATAAAATATTATGGTTTCTATTTCATCTCTTTCTAAATCGAGTAACGTTTGTATGGAAACGACAGGATTTTCTTTTGGGATACGAGTATCTCCTTTCCGATGCACTATCACTTCTTTACTGCATCCCTCATTCCCTCACATTGACGAATTAACTCAGATATTCCGGGGCTATAAGTATTATGGGTTCTATGTCAACTCTTCCTAAATCGAGTAACGTTTCTATGGAAACGACAGGATTTTCTTATGGAATACGGGTATCTCCTTTCCGATGCACAATTCCTTCTATACTGCATCCCTCGCTCCCTCACATTGGCGGATTAACACAGAAATTGCGTCGCTATGAAATACTATTGGTTCTCTGATATCTCCTTCTAATCGCATAACGTTTCTATGGAAACGGCAGGATTTTCTTTTGGGATACGAGTATCTCCTTTCCGATGCACTATTCCTTCTTTGCTGCAACCCTCGCTCCCTCAAATTGACGGATTAACACAGAAATTGCGTCGCTATGAAATACTATTGGTTCTCTGACATCTCATTCCAAATCGAGTAACGTTTCCATGGAAACGGCAGGATTTTCTTTTGGGATACGAGTATCTTCTTTCCGATGCAGAATTCCTTCTTTACTGCATTTCTCGCTCCACCACATTGACCAATTAACACAGAAATTGCGTCGCTATGAAATACTATGATTTCTATGACATCTCCTTTGAAATCGAGTAACGTTTCTATGGAAACAACCGGATTTTCCTTTGGGATACGAATATCTCCTTTCCGATGCACTATTCCATCTTTATTGTATCCCTCGTTTCCTCACATTGACGAATTAACACAGAAATTGCGTCGCTGTGGAATACTGTGGGTTCTATGACATCTCCTTCTAAATCGAGTAACGTTTGTATGGAAACTAAATAATTTTCTTTTGGGATACGGCTATCTCCTTTCCGGTGCACTATTCCTCCTTTAGTGCATCCCTCACTCCCTCACATTGACGAATTAACACAGAAATTACGTCGCTATGAAATACTATGTGTTCTATGACATCTTTTTGTAAATCGAGTATCGTTTCTATGGAAACGACAGGATTTTCTTTTAGGATACGAGTATCTCCTTTCCTCTTTACAGTATCCCTCGCTCCCTCACATTGACGAATTAACACAGAAATTGCGTCGCTAGGAAATACTATGTGTTTTATGACATCTCCCTCTAAATCGAGTAACGTATCTATGGAAACGACAGGAATTTCTTTTGGGATACGAGTATCTCATTTCCGATGCAGAATTCCTTCTATACTGCATCCCTCGCTCCCTCGCTTAGACGAATTAACACAGAAATTGCGTCGCTATGAAATACTGTGTTCTGTGACTTCTCCCTCTAAATCAAGTATCATTTCTATGGAAACGATAGGATTTTTTTTGGGTTACGAGTGTCTACTTTCCGATTCACTATTCCTTCTTTACTGCATCCCTCGTTCCCTCACATTGATGAATTAACACAGAAATTGCGTCGATATGAAATACTATGGGTTCTATGACTTCTCTTTCTAAATCACGTTTCTATAGAGACGACAGGATTTTCTTTTGGGTTACGAGTATCTCCTTTCCGATGCACTATTCTTTCTTTACTGCATCCCTCGCTCCCTCACATTGACGAATTAACACAGAAATTGCGTCGCTATGAAATACTATGGGTTCTGTGAGTTCTCCTTCGTAATCGAGTAACGTTTCAATGGAAACGTTAGGATTTTCTTTTGGGATACGAGTATCTACTTTCCGATGCATTATTCCTTCTTTACTGCATCCCTCGCTCCCTCACTTTGACGTATTAACACAGAAATTAGGTCGCTATGAAATACTATGGGTTCTACGACTTCTCCATCTAAATCGAGTAACGTCTCTATAGAAACGACAGTATTTTTCTTTGGGATACGAGTACCTCCATTCCGATGCACTATTTCTTCTTTTCTGAATCCCTCGCTCCCTCACATTGACGAATTAACACAGAAATTGTGTCGCTATGAAATACTATGCGTTCTGTGAGATCTCCTTCTTAATCGAGTAACGTTTCAATGGAAACGATAGGATTTTCTTTTGGGATACGAGTATCTACTTTCCGATGCACTATTCCTTCTTTACTGCATCCCTCGTTCCCTCACATTGATGAATTAACACAGAAATTGCGCCGCTATGAAATACTATGGGTACTAAGACTTCTCTTTCTAAATCACGTTTCTATAGAAACGACAGGATTTTCTTTTGGGATACGAGTATCTCCATTCCGATGCACTATTCCTTCTTTACTGCATCTCTCACTCCCTCACATTGTCGAATTAACACAGATATTGTGCCACTATGAAATACAATGGGTTCTACGACATTTCCTATTAAATCGAGTAAAGTGTCTATGGGAACGAAAGGATTTTCTTTTGGGTTACGAGTATCTCCTTTCCGATGGACTATTCCTTCTTTACTGCATCCCTCGCTCCCTCACATTGACGACTTAACACAGAATTGGCGTCGTTATGAAATACTACGTGTTCTATGACTTCTCCTTCTATACAGAGTAACGTTTCAATGCAAACGACAGGATTTTCTTTTGGGATACGACTATCTCCTTTCCGATGCACTATTCCTTCTTTGCTGAATCCCTTGCTAACTCACATTGACGAATTAACACAGAAATCGTGTCGATATGAAATCCTATTGGTTCTCTGACATCTCCTTCTAAATCGAATAACGTTTCTATGGAAACGGCAGGATTTTATTTTGGGACACGAATATCTCCATTCCGATGCACTATTCCTTCTTTGCTGCAACCCTCGCTCCCTCAAATTGACGGATTAACACAGAAATTGCGTCGCTATGAAATACTATTGGTTCTCTGACATCTCTTTCTAAATCGAGTAACGTTTCCATGGAAACGGCAGGATTTTCTTTTGGGATACGAGTATCCTCTTTTCGATGCAAAATTCCTTCTTTACTATATCCCTCGCTCCACCACATTGACAAATTAACACAGAAATTGCGTCGCTAGGATATACTGTTTGTTCTATGACATCTCCTTCAGAATCGAGTAACATTTCTACGGATACGATAGGATTTTCTTTTGGCATTCGACTATCTCCTTTCCGATGCATTATTCCTTCTTTACAGCATCTCTCGATCCCTCACATTGACGAATTAACACAGTAATTGCGTCGATATGAAATGCTATGGGTTCTATGACATCTCTTTCTAAATCGAGTAACGTTTCTATGGAAACGGCAGGATTTTCTTTTGGGATACGAGCATCTCCTTTCCGATGCACTATTCCTTCTTTACTGCATCCCTCGCTCCCTCACATTAACGGATTAACACAGAAATTGCGTCGCTATGAAATACTATTGGTTCTCTGACATCTCCTACTAAATCGAGTAACGTTTCTATGGAAACGGCAGGATTTTCTTTTGGGATATGAGTATCTCCTTTCCGATGCACTATTCCTTCTTTACTGCATCCCTCGCTCCCTCACATTGACAAATGAACATAGAAATTGCATCGCTATGAAATACTATGGGTTCTATGACATTTGACTCTAAATCGAGTAACTTTTCCATGGAAACGACAGGATTTTCTTTTGGGATACGAGTGTTTCCTTACCGATGCACTATTCCTTTTTTCCAGCCTCCCTCGCTCCCTCACATTGACGAAGTAACAAAGAGATTGCGTCGCTATGAAATACTATTGGTTTTCTGACATCTCCTTCTAAATCTAGTAAAGTTTCTATGGAAACGGCAGGATTTTCTTTTGGGATACGTGTATCTCCTTTCCGATGCAATATTCCTTCTTTACTGCATCCCTCGCTCCCTCACATTGACGAATTAACAAATAACTTGCGTCGCTATGAGATACTATTGGTTCTCTGACATGTCCTTCTAAATCGAGTAACGTTTCAATGGAAACGACAGGATTTTCTTTTGGGATACGAGTATCTCCATTCCGATGCACTATTTCTTCTTTCCTGCATCCCTCGTTCCCTCACATTGACCAATTAACACAGAAATTACATCGCTATGAAACTCTATGGGTTCTCTGACATCTCCATCTAAATCGAGTAACGTTTCTATGGGAACGAAAGTATTCTCTTTCGGGATACGAGTATCTCCTTTCCGATTCACTAATACTTCTTTACTGCATCCCTCACTCCCTCACATTGACGAATTAACCCAGAAATTGCGGGGCTATAAAATATTATGGTTTCTATTTCATCTCTTTCTAAATCGAGTAACGTTTGTATGGAAACGACAGGATTTTCTTTTGGGATACGAGTATCTCCTTTCCGATGAACTATCACTTCTTTACTGCATCCCTCACTCCCTCACATTGACGAATTAACTCAGATATTCCGGGGCTATAAATATTATGGGTTCTATGTCAACTCTTCCTAAATCGAGTAACGTTTCTATGGAAACGAGAGGATTTTCTTATGGAATACGGGTATCTCCTTTCCGATGCACAATTCCTTCTATACTGCATCCCTCGCTCCCTCACATTGACGGATTAACACAGAAATTGCGTCGCTATGAAATACTATTGGTTCTCAGACATCTCCTTCTAATCGCATAACGTTTCTATGGAAACGGCAGGATATTCTTTTGGGATACGAGTATCTCCTTTCCGATGCACTATTCCTTCTTTGCTGCAACCCTCGCTCCCTCAAATTGACGGATTAACACAGAAATTGCGTCGCTATGAAATACTATTGGTTCTCTGACATCTCATTCCAAATCGAGTAACGTTTCCATGGAAACGGCAGGATTTTCTTTTGGGATAGGAGTATCTTCTTTCCGATGCAGAATTCCTTCTTTACTGCATTTCTCGCTCCACCACATTGACCATTTAACACAGAAATTGCGTCGCTAGGATACACTGTTTGTACTATGAGATCTCCTTCATAATCGAGTAACATTTCTATGGATACGATAGGATTTTCCTTTGGCACTCGACTATCTCCTTTCCGATGCGTTATTCCTTTTTTACTGCATCCCTTACTCCATCACATTGACGAATTAACACAGAAATTGCGGGGCTATAAAATATTATGGTTCCTATTTCATCTCTTTCTAAATCGAGTAACGTTTGTATGGAAACGACAGGATGTTCTTTTGGGATACGAGTATCTCCTTTCCGATGCACTATCACTTCTTTACTGCATCCCTCACTCCCTCACATTGACGAATTAACTCAGATATTCCGGGGCTATAAATATTATGGGTTCTATGTCAACTCTTCCTAAATCGAGTAACGTTTCTATGGAAACGACAGGATTTTCTTATGGAATACGGGTATCTCCTTTCCGATGCACAATTCCTTCTATACTGCATCCCTCGCCCCCTCACATTGACGGATTAACACAGAAATTGCGTCGCTATGAAATACTATTGGTTCTCTGACATCTCCTTCTAATCGCATAACGTTTCTATGGAAACGGCAGGATTTTCTTTTGGGATACGAGTATCTCCTTCCCGATGAACTATTCCTTCTTTGCTGCAACCCTCGCTCCCTCAAATTGACGGATTAACACAGAAATTGCGTCGCTATGAAATACCATTGTTTCTCTGACATCTCATTCCAAATCGAGTAACGTTTCCATGGAAACGACAGGATTTTCTTATGGAATACGGGTATCTCCTTTCCGATGCACAATTGCTTCTATACTGCATCCCTCGCTCCCTCACATTGACGGATTAACACAGAAATTGCGTCGCTATGAAATACTATGGGTTCTATGACTTCTCTTTCTAAATCGAGTAACGTTTCTATGGAGACGACAGGATTTTCTTTTGGGATTCGAGTGTCTCCATTCCGATGCACTGTTCCATCTTTAGTGCATCCCTCGCTCCCTCACATAGACGAGTTAACACAGAAATTGCGTCACTATGAAATACTATGGTTTCTATGACATCTCCTTTTAAATCGAGTAACGTTTCTATGGAAACAACCGGATTTTCCTTTGGGATACGAATATCTCCTTTCCGATGCACTATTCCATCTTTATTGTATCCCTCGCTTCCTCACATTGACGAATTAACACAGAAATTGCGTCGCTGTGGAATACTATGGGTTCTATGACATCTCCTTCTAAATCGAGGAACGTTTCTATGGAAACTAAATAATTTTCTTTTGGGATACGACTATCTCCTTTCCGGTGCACTATTCCTCCATTAGTGCATCGCTCACTCCCTCACATTGACGAATTAACACAGAAATTACGTCGCTATGTAATACTATGTGTTCTATGACATCTTTTTGTAAATCGAGTATCGTTTCTAAGGAAACGACAGGATTTTCTTTTGGGATACGAGTATCTCCTTTCCTCTTTACAGTATCCCTCGCTCCCTCACATTGACGAATTAACACAGAAATTGCGTCGCTAGGAAATACTATGTGTTTTATGACATCTCCCTCTAAATCGAGTAACGTATCTATGGAAACGACAGGAATTTCTTTTGGGATACGAGTATCTCATATCCGATGCAGAATTCCTTCTATACTGCATCCCTCGCTCCTTCACCTAGACGAATTAACACAGAAATTGCGTCGCTATGAAATACTGTGTTCTGTGACTTCTCCCTCTAAATCAAGTATCGTTTCTATGGAAACGATAGGATTTTTTTTGGGTTACGAGTGTCTACTTTCCGATTCACTATTCCTTCTTTACTGCATCCCTCGTTCCCTCACATTGATGAATTAACACAGAAATTGCGTCGCTATGAAATACTATGGGTTCTATGACTTCTCTTTCTAAATCACGTTTCTATAGAGACGACAGGATTTTCTTTTGGGTTACGAGTATCTCCTTTCCCATGCACTATTCTTTCTTCACTGCATCCCTCGCTCCCTCACATTGACGAATTAACACAGAAATTGCGTCGCTATGAAATACTATGGGTTCTGCGAGTTCTCCTTCTTAATCGAGTAACGTTTCAATGGAAACGATAGGATTTTCTTTTGGGATACGAGTATCTACTTTCCGATGCATTATTCCTTCTTTACTGCATCCCTCGTTCCCTCACATTGATGAATTAACACAGAAATTGCGCCGCTATGAAATACTATGGGTACTAACGCTTCTCTTTCTAAATCACGTTTCTATAGAAACGACAGGATTTTCTTTTGGGATACGAGTATCTACTTTCCGATGCACTATTCCTTCTTTATTGCATCCCTCGCTCCCTCACATTGACGAATTAACACAGAAACTGCGTCGCTATGAAGTACTATGGGTTCTGTGACATCTCCTTCTAAATCGAGTAACGTTTCCATGGAAACGACAGGATTTTCTTTTGGGATACGAGTATCTACTTACCGATGCACTATTCCTTCTTTACTGCATCCCTCGCTTTCTCACATTGACGTATTAACACAGAAATTGGGTCGCTAAGAAATACTATGAGTTCAATGACATCTCCTTCTAAATCGAGTATCGTCTCTATAGAAACGACAGTTTTTTCTTTTGGGATACCAGTATCTCCTTTCCGATGCACAATTTCTTCTTTACTGCATCACTCGCTAACTCACATTGACGAATTAACACAGAATTTGCGTCGCTAGGAAATCCTATTGGTTCTATGACATCTCGTTCTAAATCGTGTGACATTCTATGGAGATGAGAGGCTTTTCCTTTGGGATACGACTAACTCCATTCCGATACACTATTCCTTCTTTACTGCATCACTCGCTCCCTCAGATTGACGAATTAAGACAGAAATTGTGTCGCTATGAAATACTACAGGTTCTGTGACTTCTCCTTCTAAATCGAGTAACGTTTCTATGGAAACGACACGATTTTCATTTGGGATACGACTATCTCCTTTCCGATGCACTATTCCTTCTTTACTGCATCCCTCGCTCCCTCAGATCGACGTATTAACACAGACATTGCGTCGCTATGAAATACTACGGGTTCTGTGACTTCTCTTTCTAAATCAAGTAACGTTTCTATGGAAACGATTGGATTTCCTTTTGGGATACGAGTATCTTCTTTCCGATGCACTATTCCTTCTTCACTGCATCCCTTGTTCCCTCACATTGATGAATTAGCACAGAAATTGCGTCGCTATGAAATACTATGGGTCCTATAACTTCTCTTTCTAAATCACGTTTCTATAGAAACGACAGGATTTTCTTTTGGGATACGAGTATATCCTTTCTGATGCACTATTCCTTCTTTACTGCATCCCTCGCTCCCTCAGATTGACGAATTAACACAGAAATTGCGTCGCCATGAAATACTGTGGGTTCTGTGACTTCTCCTTCTTAATCGAGTAACGTTTCTATGGAAACGATAGAATTTTCTTTTGGGTTACGAGTATCTCCTTTCCGATGCACTATTTCTTCTTTTCTGAATCCCTCGCTATCTCACATTCACGTATTAACACAGAAATTGCGTCGCCATGAAATACTATGGGTTCTATAACAACTCCTTCTAAATCGAGAAACGTTTCTATGGAAACGATAGGTTTTCTATTTTGATACGACTATCTCAATTCCGATGCACTATTCCTTCTTTACTGCATCCCTCGCTCCCTCAGATTGACGAATTAACACAGAAATTGCGTCGCTGTGAAATACTATGGGTTCTGTGACTTCTCCTTCTAAATCGAGTAACGTTTCAATGGAAACGATAGGATTTTCTTTTGGTATACGAGTATCTTCTTTCCGATGCAGTATTCCATATTTACTGCATCCCTCGTTCCCTCACATTGATTAATTAACACAGTAATTGCGTCGCTATGACAGACTATGGGTCTTATAACTTCTCTTTCTATATCACGTTTCTATAGAAACGACAGGATTTCCTTTTGGGATACGACTATCTCCTTTCCGATGCACTATTCCTTCATTACTGCATACCTCGCTCCCTTACATTGACGAATTAACACAGACATTGCGTCGCGATGAAATACTACGGGTTCTATGACTTCTCCTTCTAATTTGAGTAACGTTTCTATGGTAACGACAGGATTTTCTTTTGAGATACGACTATCCCCTTTCCGGTACACTATTCCTTTTTTAATGCATCTCTCGCTCCCTCAAATTGACGAATTAACACAGAAATGGCGTCGCTATGAAATACCATGGGTTCTATGACATCTCTTTCTAAATCGAGTAAAGTTTCTATGGAAACGACAGGATGTTCTTTTGGGCTACGAGTGTCTCCTTTCCGATGCACTATTCCTTCCTTACTGCATCCCCCGCTCCCTGACTTTGACGAAATAACACAGAAGTTGGGTCGCTAAGAAATACTATCGGCTCTATGAATTCTCCTTCTAAAACGAGTAACTTTTCTATGGAAACGACAGGATTTTCTTTTGGAATACGACTATCTGCTTTCCGATGCACTGTTCCTTCTTCGCTGCACCGATCGCTCCCTCACATTGACGAATTAACACAGAAATTGCGACGCTAGGATATGCTATTGGTTCTATGACATCTCGCTCTAAATCGAGTAACGATTTTATGGAATCGACAGGATATTTTTTTGGGATACGACTATCTCCTTCCGACACACTATACCTCCTTTGCTGCATTCCTCGCTGTCTCACATTGACGAATTAACACAGAAATTGTGTCGCTATGAAATACTTTTGGTTCTACGACTTCTCCTTCTAAATCGAGTAACGGTTCTATGGAAACGACAGGATTTTCATTTGGGATACGAGTTTCTCCTTTCCGGTGCACTATTCCTTCTTTACTGCATCCCTCGCTCCCCCACATTGACGAATTAACACAGGAATTGCGTCGGTATGAAATACTATGGGTTCTATTACTTCCCCTTCAAAATCGAGTAACGTTCCTATGGGAAAGACAGGTTTTTCATTTGGGATACGACGATCTCCTTTCCCATGCACTATTCCTTCTTTATTGCATCCCTCACTCCCTCACATTGTCGAATGAACACAGAACTTGCGTCGCTCTATCATACTATGGGTTCTATGACATCTCCTTCTAAATCGAGTAACATTTCTATAGAAACGACAGGTTTTTCTTTTGCGATGCGAGTATCTCCTTTCCGATGCATTATTCCTTCTTTGCTGCATCCCTCGGTCGCTCAGATTGACGATTTGACACAGAAATAGCGCCGCTATGAAATACTATGTGTTCTGTAACTTCTCCTTCTAAATCGAGTAACGTTTCTGTGGAATTGACAGGATTTTCTTTTGGGATACGAGTATCTCCTTTCCGATGGACTATACCTTCTTTACTGCATCCCTCGCTCCCTTACGTTGTCGAATGAACACAGAAATTGCGTCGCTATGAAATGCTATGGGTTCTATGACCTCTCCTTCTAAATCGAGTAACGTTTCTATGGTAACGACTGGATTTTCTTTCGGGATACGGGTATCTCCTTTCCGATGCAGTATTCCTTCTTAACTGCATCACTCGCTCCCTCACATTGTCGAATTACACCGAAATTGGGCCGCTATGACATACTATAGGTTCTACGACATCTCTTTCTAAATCGAGTAACATTTCTATAGGAACGACAGGCTTTTCTTTTGGGATACGACTATCTCCTTTTCGATGCACAATTCCTTCTTTACAGCATCCCTCGCCCCCTCACTTAGACGAACTAATACAGAAATTGCTTCGCTAGGAAATGATATTGGTTCTATGACATCTTCTTCTAAATCGAATAACGTATCTATGGAAACGAAAGGCTATTTTTTTGGGATGCGAGTATCTCGAATCCGATGCACTATTCCTTCACTACTGAATCCCTCACTCCATCAAATTGACGAATTAACACAGAAATTGCGTCGCAATGAAATACTATGGGTTTTATGACTTCTCCTTCTAATTCGAGTAACGTTTCTATGGAAAAGACAGGATTTTCTTTCAGGATACGCATATCTCCTTTCCGATGCACTAATCCTTCTTTACAGCATCCCTCACTCCCTCACATTGTCGAATTCACACAGAAATTGTGGCGCTATGAAATTCTATGGGTTCCATGACATCTCCTTCTAAATCGAGTAAAGTTTCTATGGAAACGACAGGATTTTCTTTTGTGATACGAGTATCTCCTCTCCGATGCACTATTCCTTCTTTACTGCAACCCTAGCACCCTTACATTGACGAATAAACACAGAAATTGCGTCGCTAAGAAATACTATGGGTTCTATGACTGCTCCTTCTAAATCGAGTAACATTTCTATGGAAACTACAGAATTTTCTTTTGGGATACGAGTATCTGTTTTCCGATGCAGTATTCCATCTTTACTGCATCCCTCGCTCCCTCACATTGACGAATTAACACAGAAATGGCGTCGCTATGATATACTATGGGTTCAATTACTTCCCCTTCTAAATCGAGTAACGTTCGTATGGATATGACAGGATTTTCATTTGGGATACGACTATCTCCTTTCCGATGCACTATTCCTTCTTTATTGCATCCCTCACGCCCTCACATTGTCGATTTACCCGAAATTGCGTCGCTCTGACATACTATGGCTTCTATGACTTCTCCTTCTAAATCACGTTTCTATAGAAACGACAGGATTTTCTTTTGGGATACGAGTATCTCGTATCTGATGCACTATTCCTTCATTACTGAATCCCTCACTCCATCACATTGACGAATTGACACAGAAATTGTGTCGCCATGAAATACTATTGGTTCTATGACATCTCCTTCTAAATCGAGTAACGTCTCTATTGAAACGACAGGATTTTCTTTCGGGATACGAGTATCTCCTTTCCGATGCACTATTTATTCTTTACTGCATCCCTCGCACCCTCACATTGTTGAATTAACACAGAATTTATGTCGCTAGGAAATATTATTCATTTTATGACATCTCCTTCTAAATCGAGTAACGATTCTATGGAAACAACATGATTTTCTTTTGCGATACGACTATCTCCTTTCCGGTGCACTATTCCTTCCTTACTGCATCCCTCGCTCCCTCACATTTACGATTTGACACAAAATTGCGTCGCTATGAAATACTATGGGTTGTATGACATCTCCATCTAAATTAAGTAACGTCTCTATGGAAACGACAGGATATTCTCTTGGGATACGGGTATTTCCTTTCCGATGCACTATTCCTTCTTTACTGCATCCCTCACTCCCTCTCATTGTCGACTTAACACAGAAATTGTGCCGCTATGAAATACTATGAGTTCTATGACATCACCTTCTAAATCGAGTAAAGTTTCTATGGAAACGACAGGATTTTCTTTTGGGATACGGGTATCTGCTTTCCGATCCTCTATTCCTACTTTACTGCAACCCTAGCACCCACACATTGACGAAAAAACACAGAAATTGCGTCGCCCAAGATATACTATGGGTTCTATGACTGCTCCTTCTAAATCGAGTAACGTTAATACGGAAATGACAGGATTTTTTTTTTGGGATGCGACTATCTCCTTTCCGATGCACTATTCCTTCTTTACTGCAACCCTAGCACCCCCACATTGACGAATATACGGAGAAATTGCGTCGCTATGACATACTATGGGTTCTATGACTGCTCCTTCAAAATCGAGTAACGTTAATACGGAAATGACAGGATTTTTTTTTTGGGATGCGACTATCTCCTTTCCGATGCACTATTCCTTCTTTATTGCAACCCTAGCACCCGTACATTGACGAATAAATACAGAAATTGCGTCGCTAGGATATACTATTGGTTCTATGACATCTCCTTCTCAATCGTGTTACTGCATTCCTCGCTCCCTCACATTGACGAATTAACACAGAATCTGCGGCGCTATGAAATACCATGGGTTCTATGACAGCTCCTTAAAAATCGAGTAACGTTACTACCGAAATCACAGGATTTTCCTTATGGGATACGACTATCTCCTTTCCGATGCACTATTCCTTCTTTACTGCATCCCTCGCTCAATCGCATTGACGAATTAACACAGAATTTGCGACGCTATGAAATACTTTTGGTTCTATGACATCTCCTTCTAAATCGAGTAACGTCTCTATGGAAAAGACAGGATTTTCTTTCAGGATACGCCTATCTCCTTTCCGATGCACTAATCCTTCTTTACAGCATCCCTCACTCCCTCACACTGTCGAATTGCACCGAAATTGCGTCGCTCTGACATACTATGGGTTCTATGACATCTCATTCTAAATCGAGTAACATTTCTATGGAAACGACAGGATATTTTTTGGGATACGAGTATCTCGTATCTAATGCACTATTCCTTCATTACTGAATCCCTCACTCCATCATATTGACGAATTGACCCAGAAATTGCGTCGCCATGAAATACTATTGGTTCCATTACATCTCCTACTAAATCGAATAACGTTTCTATGGAAACGTTAGGATTTTCTTTTGGGATACGAGTATCTCGTATCCGATGCACTATTTCTTCATTACTGAATCCCTCACTCCATCACATTGACGATGTAACACAGAAATTGCGTCGCCATGAAATACTATGGGTTCAACGACTTCTCCTTCTGAATCGAGTAACGTCTCTATGGAAACGACAGGATTTTCATTTGGGATACGGGTATCTCCTTTCCGATGCACCATTCCTTCTTTACTGCATACCTCGTTCCCTCACATTGATGAATTAACTCAGAAATTGCGTCGCTATGAAACACTATGGGTTCTATGACTTCTCCTTCTAAATAACGTTTCTATGGAAACGACAGGACTTTCTTTTGGGATACTAGTATCTCCTTTCCGATGCTCTATTTATTCTTTACTGCATCCCTCGCACGCTCACATTGACGAATTAACACAGAATTTTCGTCGCTATGAAGTACTATGGGTTCTATGACTGCTCCTTCAAAATCGAGTAACGTTAATTCGGAAATGACAGGATTTTTTTTTGGGATACGACTATCTCCTCTCCGATGCACTATTCCTTCTTTACTGCAACCCAAGCACCGGTACATTGACGAATAAACACAGAAATTGAGTCGCTAGGATATACTATTGGTTCTATGACATCTCCTTCTCAATCGAGTTACTGCATTCCTCGCTCCCGCACATTGACGAATAAACACAGAAATTGCGTCGCTATGAAATACTATGGGTTCTATGACTGTTCCTTCTAAATCGAGTAACATTACTACGGAAATGACATAATTTTCCTTTTGGGATACGACTATCTCCTTTCCGATGCACTATTCCTTCTTTACTGCTTCCCTCGCTCAATCATATTGACGAATTAACACACAATTTGCGTCGCTATGAAATACTTTTGGTTATATGACATCTCCTTCTAAATCGAGTAAAGTTTCTATGGAAACGACAGGATTTTCATTTGGGATACGAGTATCTCCTTTCCGTTGCTCTATTCCTTCTTTACTGCAACCCTAGCACCCACACATTGACGAATAAACACAGAAATTGCGTCGCTAGAATATACTATTGGTTCTATGACATCTCCTTCTCAATCGCGTTACTGCATTCCTCGCTCCCTCACATTGACGAATTAACACAGAAATTGCGTCGCTATGAAATACTATGAGTTCTATGACTGCACCTTCTAAATCGGGTAACGTTACTACGGAAATGACAGGATTTTCCTTTTGGGATACGACTATCTCCTTTCCGATGCACTATTCCTTCTTTACTGCTTCCCTCGCTCAATCACATTGACGAATTAACACACAATTTGCGTCGCTATGAAATACTTTTGGTTATATGACATCTCCTTCTAAATCGAGTAAAGTTTCTATGGAAACGACAGGATTTTCTTTTGGGAAACGAGTATCTCCTTTCCGGGGCAGTATTCCTTCTTTACTGCATCCCTCGCTCCGTCACATTGACGAATTAACACAGATATTGCGTCGCTATGAAATACTAAGGGGTTCCATGACTTCTCCTTCTAAATCGAGTAACATTTCTATGGAAAAGACAGGATTTTCTTTCGGGATGCGACTATCTCCTTTCCGATGCACTATTCTTTCATTACTGCATCCCTCGCTCCCGCACATTGACGAATGAAGACAGAAATTGCTTCGCTAAGAAATACTAAGTGTGCTATTACTTCCCCTTCTGAATCGAGTAACGTCTCTATGGAAACAACAGGATTTTCATTTGGGATACGACTATCTCCTCTCCGATGCACTAATACTTCTTTACTGCAACCCAAGCACCGGTACATTGACGAATAAACACAGACATTGCGTCGCTAGGATATACTATTGGTTCTATGACATCTCCTTCTCAATCGAGTTACTGCATTCCTCGCTCCCTCATATTGACGAATTAACACAGAATCTGCGTCGCTATGAAATACTATGGGTTCTATGACTGCTCCTTAAAAATCGAGTAACGTTACTACGGAAATGACAGGATTTTCCTTTTGGGATACGAGTATCTCCTTTCCGATGCACTATTCCTTCTTCACTGCATCCCTCACTCATTCACATTGTCGAATTAACACAGAAATTGCGTCGCTAGGAAATACAATTCGTTCTATGACAACTCCTTCTACATCGATTAACGTTTCTATGGAAACGACAGGAATTTCTTTTGGGATACGACTATCTTCTTTTTGATGCAATATTCCTTCTTTACTGCATCCCTCGCTATCTCACATTGACGAATTAGCACAGAAATTGCGTCGCCATGAAATAATATGGGTTTTATGACATCTCCTTCTAACTCGAGTAACGTTTCTAAGGAAACGTCAGGATTTTCTTTTGAGTTACGAGTATCTCCTCTCCGATGCACTATTCCTTCTTTACTGCATCCCTCGCTTCCTCACATTGACGAATTAACACAGAAATTGTGTCGCTATGAAATACTATGGGTTCCATGACTTCTCCTTCTAAATTGAGTAACGTTTCTATGGAAACGACAGGATTTTCTTTTGGGATACGACTATCTCCTTTCCGCTGCGCTATTCCTTGTTAACTGCTTCCCTCGCTCCCTCACATTGACGAATTAACACAGAAATTGTGTCGCTATGAAATACTATGGGTTCCATGACTTCTCCTTCTAAATTGAGTAACGTTTCTATGGAAACGACAGGATTTTCTTTTGGGATACGACTATCTCCTTTCCGCTGCGCTATTCCTTGTTAACTGCTTCCCTCGCTCCCTCACATTGACGAATTAACACAGAAATTGCGTCGCTATGAAATACTATGTGTTCTATGCCTTCCCCTTCTAAATCGAGTAACGTTTCTATGGAAACGACAGGATTTTCTTTTGGGATACGACTATCTCCTTTCCGATGCGCTATTCCTTCTTTACTGCATCCCTCGCTCCCTCACATTGACGAATTGACAAAGAAATTGCGTCGCTATGAAATACTATGGGTTCTATGGCTTCCCCTTCTAAATCGCGTAACGTTTCTATGCAAACGACAGGATTTTCATTTGGGATTCTACTATCTCCGTTCCGTTGCACTATTCCTTCTTTACTGCATCCCTTGCTCCCTCGCATTGTCGAATTAACACAGAAATGGCGTCGCTACGAAATACTATGGGTCCTATGACATGTTGTTGTTGTTGTGGTCTTCAGTCCTGATACTGGTTTGATGCAGCTCTCCATGCTACTCTATCCTGTGCAAGCTTCTTCATCTTCCAGTACCTACTGCAACCTACATCCTTCTAAATCTGCTTAGTGTATTCATCTCTTGGTCTCCCTCTGCGATTTTTACCCTCCACGCTGCCCTCCAATTTTAAATTTGTGATCCCTTGATACCTCAAAACATGTCCTACTAACCGATCCCTTCTTCTAGTCAAGTTGTGCCACAAACTTCTCTTCTTCCCATTCCTATTCAATACCTCCTCATTAGTTACGTGATCTACCCACCTGATCTTCAGCATTCTTCTGTAGCACCACATTTCGAAAGCTTCTATTCTCTTCCTGTCCTAACTGGTTATCGTCCTTGTTTCGCTTCCGTACATGGCTACACTCCATACAAATACTTTCAGAAACGACTTCCTGACACTTAAATCTATACCGATGTTAACCAATTTCTCTTCTTCAGAAACGATTTCCTTGCCATTGCCAGTCTACATTTTATAACCTCTCTGCTTCGACCATCATCAGTTATTTTACTCCCTAAATAGCAAAACTCCTTTACTACTTTAAGTGTCTCATTTCCTAATCTAATCCCCTCAGCATCACCTGATTTAATTTGACTGCATTCCATTATCCTCGTTTTGCTTTTGTTGATGTTCATCTTATATCCTCCTTTCAAGACACTGTCCATTCCGTTCAACTGCTCTTCCAAGTCCTTTGCTGTCTCCGACAGTATTACAATGTCATCGGCGAACCTCAAAGCTTTTACTTCTTCTCCATGAATTTTAATACCTACTCCGAATTTTTCTTTTGTTTCCTTACTTCTTGCTCAATATACACATTGAATAACATCGTGGAGAGGCTACAACCCCGTCTCACTCCTTTCCCAACCACTGCTTCCCTTTCATGCCCCTCGACTCTTATAACTGCCATCTGGTTTCTGTACAAGTTGTAAATAGCCTTTCGCTCCCTGTATTTGACCCCTGCCACCTGCAGAATTTGAAAGAGAGAATTCCAGTTAACATTGTCAAAAGCTTTCTCTAAGTCTACAAATGCTAGAAACGTAGGTTTGCCTTTTCTTAATCTTTCTTCTAAGATACGCCGTAAGGTTAGTGTTGCCTCACGTGTTCCAACATTTCTACGGAATCCAATCTGATCTTCCCCGAGGTTCGCTTCTACCAGTTTTTCCATTCGTCTGTAAAGGATTCGCGTTAGTATTTTGCAACTGTGACTTATTAAACTGATAGTTCGGTAATTTTCACATCTGTCAACACCTGCTTTCTTTGGGATTGGAATTATTATGTTCTTCTTGAAGTCTGTGGGTATTTCGCCTGTCTCATACATCTTGCTCACCAGATGGTTGTCACGACTGGCTCTCCCAAGGCCATCAGTAGTTCTAATGGAATGTTGTCTACTCCCGGGGCCTTGTTTCGACTCAGGTCTTTCAGTGCTCTGCCAAACTCTTCACGCAGTATCTTATCTCCCATTTCATCTTCATCTACATCCTCTACCATTTCCATAATATTGTCCTCAATTACATCGCCCTTGTATAAACCCTCTATATACTCCTTCTACCTTTCTGCCTTCCCTTCTTTGCTTAGAACTGGGTTGCCATCTGAGCTCTTGATATTCATACAAGTGGTTCTCTTCTCTCCAAAGGTCTCTTTAATTTTCCTGTAGGCAGTATCTATCTTACCCCTAGTGAGACAAGACTCTACATCCTTACATTTGTCCTCTAGCCACCCCTGCTTAGCCATTTTACACTTCCTGTCAATCTCATTTTTGAGACGTTTGTATTCCTTTTTGCCTGCTTCATTTACTGCAGTTTTATATTCTCTCCTTTCATCAATTAAATTCAATGTTTCTTCTGTTACCCAAGGATTTCTATTAGGCCTCGTCTTTTTACCTACTTGATCGTCTGCTGCCTTCACTACTTCATCCCTCAGAGCTACCCTTTCTTCTTCTACTCTATTTCGTTCCCCCATTCCTGTCAATTGTTCCCTTATGCTCTCCCTGAAACACTCTACAACCTCTGGCTCTTTCAGTTTATCCAGGTCCCATCTCCTTAAATTCCCACCTTTTTGCAGTTACTTCAGTTTCAATCTGCAGTTCATAACCAATAGATTGTGGTCAGAATCCACATCTGCCCCTGGAAATGTCATACAATTTAAAACCTGGTTCCTAAATCTCTGTCTTACCATTATATAATCTATCTGATACCATTTAGTATCTCCAGGATTCTTCCTGGTATACAACCTTCTTTTATGATTCTTGAACCAAGTGTTAGCTATGATTAAGTTATGCTCTGTGCAAAATGCTACAGGGCGGCTTCCTCTTTCATTTCTTCCCCCCAATCCATATTCACCTACTATGTTTCCTTCTCTCCCTTTTCCTACTGACGAATTCCAGTCACACATGACTATTAAATTTTCGTCTCCCTTCACTACCTGAGTAATTTCTTTTATCTCGTCATACATTTCAGCAATTTCTTCATCATCTGCAGAGCTAGTTGGCATATAAACTTGTACTACTGTAGTAGGAATGGGCTTTGTGTCTATCTTGGCCACAATAATGCGTTCACTATGCTGTTTGTAGTAGCTAACCCGCACTCCTATTTTTTAATTCATTATTAAACCTACTCCTGCATTACCCCTATTTGATTTTGTATTTATAACCCTGTAATCACCTTGTAAGTAGGCTGTTTAGGTTTTTTTTATTGGTAACGCCACCTCTGTATGAAAATCACTGGCTGTGCTGTGTGCAGTCTGTGGCTGCTTTGCATTGTTGTAATACTCGCCATTGTAGTGTTAGGCAGCTGGCTGTGAACAGCGTGTAGCGTTGCGCAGTTGGAGGTGAGCCGCCAGCAGTGGTGGATGTGGTGAGAGAAATGGCGGAGTTTGGAAATTTTTAAGATTGGATGTCATGAACTCCTATGTATATTATTATTTTTCAACACTATTAAGGTAATTACATTGTTTGTTCTCTATTAAAATCTTTCATTTGCTAACTATGCCTATCAGTAGTTAGTGCCTTCCGTAGTTTGAATCTTTTATTTAGCTGGCAATAGTGGCGCTCGCTGTATTGCAGTAGTTCCAGTAACGAAGATTTTTGTGAGGTAAGTGATTTGTGAAAGGTATAGGTTAATGTTAGTCAGGGCCATTCTTTCGCAGGGATTTTTTGAAAGTCAGATTTCGTTGCGCTAAAAATATTGTGTATCAGTTTAAGCACAGTCATGTGTAATTGTTCGTAAGGGGACGTTTCATATGTCAACCCTTAGCCTAGGATACCTCACTGGAATCTTCTGACTTTTTTCTTGTAGTTTGTGCAATTAGTGCAGCCTTTGTTTATTGCTAGCGCGTAATCATAGAAAGAATTTTCTTTGTGGTTGTAGTTTTTCATTGTTGTACAGTAAAACAGGTGTGGCATGCATGTAGATTTGCACCAAGTATTTCGCAGCTGCAATTAACTAGATATTATTTTCAGTGTTATGTTAATGTGTTCTCTAATTTTGCTCTTCAAATTGTGCTTTTCTGTGTTATCGTGTGAAATATTGTGACAATAATGGCGTGTGAAAAACGTAACACTAGGCTCCAAAGTAAACTGTGAAATAATAGTGACGACGAGCGTAGCTTATTAGCGCCACTGTGTAATGAATTAACAGACATTCAAAGTAGTAATTTGGTAACTGTGCATAGGGAAATGGAGCGGGCGGCAAATAATGGTGTAGACAGTGAAACAAGTAGTGAACAGGGAAGCATTATCGATCGATCGGTCGGCAACAGCTCGCCTCAGGAATCCGAAATGACAGAACACAATATTGCAACTACTGTAGACTCAGGCTTTGGGTCCTCACTGTTTTCTCAAATAAGTCAAGACACCTTTTTCTTCTTGTCAAAATGTGAATGTTGCCGGTGCAACTTCACTGCCGAATAGCACTGAGGAACATGTTTCAGACACCAGTGCACTGTTATTACAATTAGTGCAACAAATGGGACAAAAGCTTCAAAAGTTAGACATAATGGAACAAAAATCTTCAAAAGTTAGACACAATGAAACAAAATCAGAGACAAACACAGCAACAGCTACAAAAGTTAGACTCATTGGAACAAACTCTTGAACAAACACGTGAAGTTTTAACTACTGAATTACATAACATTTAATCGAAATGTCAAAAAGTCTGTAATGACGTAAAAACTCAAATCTGTGAGCATTTTCAACCTATTTTTTCGCGGCATGAAAATGCATTACAGAATCACGAAGCAGCCATAAAAGAACTGCAAACTATTGTTCATGAAAATCATGAGACGTTGCAAGTTAAAATTGACTCAGTTTGATCTACCGATTCGGTTACGCAACTTGCAAAAACTCAGGAAAACTTAAAGGACACAGTAGGTACTCTGAAACCTGGTTCAGAAAAACACACTGAGGAAATAAGTACACTATTGGAGAAAGTAGCCGAACTTTCGGATCAGTTCATTAATTTATCTACGAAAGTAGATGATAATCTGAATGACGCAAGACCGGTAGTCTTTAATAACACAGAAGAGTACGAACAAATTAGGAAATTCAAACAAAATCAGAATCAAATTAATACACAACACCAAAGAGAAATCCAGGAAGTACAAGATCAGCTGACACAGGTAATACAAGAATTACGTATTTCAGAGGACACTCGCGCTCCAACACGGGAAGAGGGACTTAGAAATACGGAAAAGCCGCAAAATAATAACACAGGGCATTTCGGAAATTATGAAAGAAATTGGCAAGGTGCACCGAATTTTGAGATGGAACCGCCGACACGACGTAACAATGACCGTTATGCTACTCGCCGACACGATGATTTTGACTATAAGCTGTTCATTACTACACGTAAATTCAAAACATTTAAGAATTCTGACAACGACATTCATCCACAAGCATGGCTGCATCAATTCTGTCATTGTTTTCCTCCCAACTGGTCATTAGAGCACAGATTTGAATTTATGTGTGGCTACTTGGAGAATGAACCAGCTGTAAGAATGCGATCGGTCATACACAATTGTCACAGTGAGGGAGAATTTTATCATGCGTTCCTCTCAGCATATTGGTCTCAAGCTACACAAGACCGAGTAAAACATAGCATCATAATGATGAAACATTTAGAAAAATCTGAATTTTCCAGTCTTGTCAAATATTTTGAACACCTGTTGCATAAGAATCAGTATCTTTCATACTCATACAGCCCCTCAGAACTCATCCGCATTTGCTTAATAAAATTGCCTGAACATTTACGACATATTATTTTAGCAGGACGTTGCAAAGATGACATTGAAGCTTTTCAGGGACTGTTACAAGAACTGGAAATTGACGCTGACAATCAGGGAACGCGGAAACAGGAGCACAACAATTACAGATCACATCCGTCACAATTCCGCGACGACAGGAATAATATACGACAAGGCTATTCTTTCAACGTAAATCGTGACCGAAACAGACACCACCCATATGACAACCGTTTGCAAAGTAGTAATAATTACATGGAAAGATCACCTCTCCGCAGAAATGACTATCACAGAGACAATCAGAGAAACAGACAATATGGGAACCAAAATAATTATTATCAAGGGAGACAGAATAACTTTAGACGCAACAGTCCGGCGCACAGTTAAGATTCAGGGAGAAATTCTCCACCACGTGACGGACAAGTAAGAAACTACGGAATCTACCGTCATGACGACAGACGATATAATCGTAACGACAGACCTGAATTGCATCAGAACTGGCGGGATTCAAACAGAGCAGGGCCCTCTCGACAAGGTGAATTTGTAGAAGTTCGGTCTCCTAATCCCAATAACGGCGCGCGCCAACAAAGAAACAGACAATAACTCGCACCACAAGCAGCCACCTGCGCCGGCTGGCTCAGAGAAAAATAACATAAGACGCTAGCCTTGAGATAAAATTTTAGCATTCTTTACCGATGAATACAACATGATAATTGCTTTGAAGTTGAAACTCTGTGCACTAGGAAGAGTAAACGGTTACACCACATTTCACATGTAAAACCGTTTATTGAAAAATAATCTGCTTTTTAACTTTGTCTTTGCCATAAAACTTTTCACTTCACATTTCTAGTATGCTTTGTCAGACTTAAGAAACTGTTAACATGCAACAATGTTTGAAGTTAAATATCCAGTCTAGAACCTAGGGAACATTTTTAAACAGATATTACGAATGCATTGTTATAGTGAACAGACGACACAGCGTTGTATTTGTACATTCTTGCTTGTCAGTTGCACGATTACGTAACGACTATCAGGCTTACATACTTAGGACACATACTGGTACTGCTAATGAGATTTTAATGCAACATTTTGGTTTACTTGAAAATACATTCTGGATTTAAAGCACTTTCAGTAAGATACCAGATGACATAGTGGTTAGTTTATGTGACAGCTACACGATTTTATCACGACGCTACTAATGAGTGGCAAATTACAATGTTGCTTTTGCAGTGTTTCTGTTTTATATCTGCACAGTTTTCTGTTTTATCCTGGAAAGTAAAACATGTTTTAGTAGTAACTTTTGTGGTATAGCTACAATGAGACAGCCTTTTCCGTAGCACAACAATACGTTACAGTAGAGTACTTTCTTCATCATGGCAATAAGCGTAATAACTACGATATCTATACACAAAGCATTTCACTTTTGTTTATCATGAGGTAAGTACATTGACTTCTGCAGAACTTAGCTTTCGGAGGACGATAACTACGAGACTTCCACAGAGATTATCTTACAACATGACGCACAGTTTAGCGCTACAGTACACGTATTTGAGTGATTAATTTCGCACTTAAAACATTTATTTTTTTAAGATACTTGATGTACAATGATACAATGGTTTTCCGTGATATATTTCATTCCATTGCTGTAATCTGTAACACCTGAGGGTATAATTACATTAATCCTCAGAGGGGTAGACGCCTATTTTGTGTACCATGTGTTTGGCAAGCACAAGGAGCCCTAGGTAATATGGTATTTGCTTATACTACTTTACACATCGGAATCATATTTCTCAAACACACAAATTACACAGCTATTTGATTATTTAACAGAGAAACAAAAATTTTTTTTATTACGTCAGTGACACGTGTTTATGCAATTACACAATTGGATAACTTCACACTTATGAAATTGTATTTTGTCTGTACTGTGTGAACTGTTCATATTTTTCGGAACCATTGTGATACTATGAGAGCTTTGAATGATGTATTTGGTAAGGGAGCATGATTTTAAAGTACGTTTGCGGTATATGACACTATTGAAATAAACAGAGAATTTTTTTTAGGTTTTGAAATTATTGGAGGAAGCTACGACGATTTTGAGAGTTGACTGAGGTGTTGTGAAGTTATTATTACGATGACTATGCATATTATGCTGTTGCGGTATGTTTATGATCAATAAGCTGATGCTATATGAGGAATTTAATTATGCTACGTTTCTGTTATGATGAAATATTGAAGAAGTGTCGACGAATAAGGTAAGGAATAATGAGTAGTGGTTAGGGACTCTGGTTTGTGAAAAAGGTTGTTGGAAACCAAGAATCGTACTTTAAGAGTTATGAAATGTGTGTATATGCATGAATGTATCACAATGCTGGCGAAAATTTTTTGGACGCTGTTATATTTACAGGATTTTGTTTCTACAGATTTGTAACGCAAATTCTTGACCTGTGAAATTTTTTATATGAGACTTGCACTGTAGCGGAAACTGCTGTCGTAAATATTTCGGTAAGAAAGCTAAGTGATCTTGATGTAATGCGTTGTGGCGCCCAGCTGGGCCAGCCGCCCGGAGAAAAAGCCATTAGGTGGAGAAAAAAAGAGGCCATTAACCTCGCTTCTGACATTCCTTTGTAGAAAGCATTGCAAAAACGACACGCTCGAACTTGAAAACATATGATTACACTGTGGAGCTCTTAATTTATGATATTTACAGAAATGCCTAATGAAATGACGAGAAATAGTTTTACATCTGCACACCTGATTATGACGAGCGTCTTTCTACGAGTGTTGAGAGAATTTCTACTAACTTATGAAATGTCACATGACTATTGAATGATATTTTTATGCTTTGGTTTGCATAATTGCTTATTTCATTTGATATCTGGTTTCCAGCTGTCTTGCAGCATTGGTTTCATAAAATAAAATTAAATGCATTTGCTAATGTGAACACTTTCTGTCAACATATCTATCAAATAATTACTTTATGATCCACATTCTTCGAAAAAGGAGCTCTGGGAATGGAAAGAACAATAAGAAGGGACTAATAACAGTAACTGCATACATGATTTTCTTTTCAAGTACTTGGTAATTTTTATGGTAGAGTAAGTTGTGGTGCACCACTTTAATTACATAGACATTAAGATGTGAATAGACATTTCCCTTGTCTGCATTGTTGTCTTTAGTGTAATATTTTTTCTGCTTGATCTTTGCCATGCATACTGCTACTAAATTTCACTTTGTATTACTGTGTTAAGCTAGTTTTACTACTGATTTATTTTTCTTGTTTGCTGCACAGTGCCTTATATTAGTTGTAATATTGCAATTGCTTTGCTAATTTCTATAATGCTGCTTGCTTCGCAAATCTGCATTTTTTTCATTGCTGTTTGCGTTAATTGTTTTGTGCTGCTGCATTGCCTCGTCCCTTAGTTTAGCATCTGAGCTCAGTAGATTTAAGTTAGCTTAAGAGGGGGTAGACTATATAAGAAACTAACTATGATGAATTGGAAGAAATGCATTGAGAAGCTATGAGAAACAGATTTGGCAAAAATGAGTATTGTGCACTGAGAAATAATTATTTTGAAAGAAATATGAATAGAATACAGAAAGCAGGTATAGATAGGACTTTTTGGGAATAATGATGAATGAAGGGAGATCTCCAAGAAGTAAAGAAAGTTTTGTTTGCAAAATACTGCAGGAAAACTAACCCTGTCCCTTCCTTTTGTGTTATTATGCTATGTGTTTGTGTACCCTTATGTATTTGTTTTCTTCCTGTGTCTGTGTACTGTTTCATAGAATTTTTTTTCTTCTAATACTAAGGTACATTCACTATGATGAGGAATACTGTTAACCTCAAATATAATTTGCATTTATAATATGTTATTTACTTTGTAAAGATGTTTAGACATTATTTATTCTGTTTTGTTGCTCATGTGTAAAGTTGATATTTCAAAAGTTATTCTGATCTTTATGTATGTAGTTATGTCATTATTTTTGTAACACTGATGTATATGTTTATTTTTATTCTTTTGTAAAGCCTGTTTTACTACAAATGTTATCTGTATTGTTATGTTCTTTAATGATGTATTTTGTACCTTTGTAATTGTATTCTTATGTTATAAAATTGTAATTGACACCAGTTCATCGTATTAATAACTTGTAAGTTACATTTCACTGCACACGTTTCTGTTGGTCACAGTATATGGACAATATGTGAGAAGTAGGGACTGATAGTGTTTGCATGTGTGTTAATAATTCAGCAAGGGACTGGATAACAGCATTACTGGTTCTAAGGACATGTCAAATAAATTTTTTTTGTGAGTGGACAAGTGGTGGTTCATGGACTTGCTATATTCTCTGCAAGACTCTTCGATGGTGATTGTGCACCTGCACAGTCGCAACAGATGGCTGCTGGCCGTCTCTACAAGGACTACAGTGGGTCTGCATCTTTGATGGCTCACCAATACCATTATTTCTACAAGGACTGCACTGGGTCTGCACCTCTGGTGGTCCACCAATACCGTAATCTCTACCAGGACTACAGTGGGTCTGCTCTGTGATGATCTACCCACCAATACTCTTCAAAACTTCGACTGACTCCGCTGTGGGTTTGCTCTGTTGTGGCCCATGACCTGTCTGCATGTCGAGAGTCAGCACTGTCTTTCCGTTGGAAGGACAACGCTACTTCTTCAAGACTGCATGGAAATCCACTACTTCCCTGTGAATTTTCTTTTACTGCTCAGACTTTGCGAAAAACACGGCTATTTTACTGTGATGAACGATCAGGAATGTCTTTATCGACCGTGAGAAAATTTTAGCTTTTGACCAACATTGTATCAATAAGTGTGTGCATTTGATTTCTTTGTTATTGTAATTATAAGAAATTTTATCAAATCATTATTGGCCACTGTCCAAAACAATTTGTAAAATTTTTTGTGGGGAGCGTGGGGGCTATGTAAGTGGGCTGTTTAGGTTTTCTTATTGGCAACGTTACGTAGTGCTCTGTATGAAAATCACTGGCTGCGCTGTGTGCAGTCTGTGGCTGCTTTGCATTGTTGTAATACTCGCCATTGTAGTGTTAGGCAGCTGGCTGTGAACAGCGCATAGCATTGTGCAGTTGGAGGTGTGCCGCCAGCAGTGGTGGATGTGGGGAGAGAAATGGCGGAGTTTGGAAATTTTTAAGAATGGATGTCATGAACTCCTATGTATATTATGATTTTTCAACACTATTAAGGTAAATACATTGTTTGTTCCCTATTAAAATCTTTCATTTGCTATCTATGCCTATCAGTAGTTAGTGCCTTCCGTAGTTTGAATCTTTTATTTAGCTGGCAATAGTGGCGCTCGCTGTATTGCAGTAGTTCCAGTAACGAAAATTTTTGTGAGGTAAGTTATTTGTGAAAGGTATAGGTTATTGTTAGTCAGGGCCATTCTTTCGTAGGGATTTTTTGAAAGTCAGATTGCGTTGCGCTAAAAATATTGTGTATCAGTTTAAGCACAGTTGTATATATAAATTTTTAAAAAGGGGATATTTCAACCTGACCAAAAGTCTTGTTCCTCCCGCCACCGAACTTCACTAATTCCCACTATATCTAACCTTAACCTATCCATTTCCCGTTTTAAATTTCCTAACCTACCTGCCCGATTAAGGGATCTGACATTCCACGCTCCGATCCGTAGAACGCCAGTTATCTTTCTCCTGATAACGACGTCCTCTTGAGTAGTCCCCGCCCGGAGATCCGAATAGGGGACTATTTTACCTCCGGAATATTTTACCCAAGAGGACGCCATCATCATTTAATCATACAGTAAAGCTGGATGTCCTCAGGAAAATTTACGGCTGTAGTTTCCCCTTGCTTTCAGCCATTCGCAGTACCAGCACAACAAGCCCGTTTTGGTTAGTGTTACAAGGCCAGATCAGTCAGTCATCCAGACTTTTGCCCCTGTAAGTACTGAAAAGGCTGCTGCCCCTCTACAGGAACCTCACATTTGTCTTGCCTCTCAATAGATACCCCTCCATTGTGTTTGCACACACGGTATGGCCATCTATATTGCTGAGGCACGCAAGCCTCCCCACCAAAAGCAAGGACCATGGTTCATGGGAGGGGGGGGGGGGATGAGCAACACTTAAAGGACGTCTCAGGGACCGTGAGCTACCTTGACAATTTTCTGGTTGTTGGAAAGTATACAGCTGATGTTGCTCTTCTCCCCATTCACTGAAGCTTACCTTCGTTGTAATCTTGGCAAATGTTCTTTTTCCACCAGGTCGAATATTTACGACACATCTTCAGGGCATCAGGCAAATGGCTTACACCACATTCTGTGCCTGCCATCCAAAAATTACTGGCCTTGATAGATGCATTCCAGCTGAAGTCTAAGTCAGCGAAACTGCTATAGACCATTCATGCCCCATGCTTCAGCGATTCTGGCACCACTCGCTCTGTAACAGAGTTCCCTGGAAGTGGCCATCTTAATGTAATAAGGTGTTCCAAAGCCTGAAGAAGGTCCTTTTCGACCCACTTGTCTCATGGCATACAATCCAACGAAACCATTGGTGTTAGTGGCCGATGCTGACTGGCACACTTTTGTCCCATATTGAGAATGGCGTGGAGCGACCCATTGCGTTTGTATCCAAGACACTTCCAGCAGGATAGAGGAACCACATAGAAAAGGAGGCTTTGGTCATCATCTTTGGCAGCAAACGCTTCAGTGCCTACATCTATAGCCGCCGTTTCACGCTCATGACAGATCATAAGCCTCTAATGCGTCTCTTCAAGTATTCAGCAACTTGCCACTGTGGGCTCTGTTTCTCTCAGGATATGCCTATGGTATCCAATATCACCCTAATGCCGCCCCTGCCAATGCCAATATCCTATCGCGATTTCATGTCAGCCAGAACCCAGAATTTCATGAGGATCCAGAAGTCTGTTTTCATGAGGACAGTGAGACTGCCATCATCAAAGACCTATCTCCCAAAATTGATGCACGCCTTTTAGGATAACACACAGTGACAGGCCATGTCCTCCAGGAGGTTTTGCATTATACAACAGAAAGATGGCCTGCTGACAAAGTAATGTCTCGTGTATCCAGACCTCCAAGCCTTCTGTAGCACGCAGCAAAAGTCTCTATCCTTGTATCACATTGTGCTGATAAAGGTCGTGGTGGGCCGCGCTCAGGTCCTCATTCCCAGAACCCTATGGCATTGGGAAGTCATTTTGGCTCTCCTAGTAATACATCCACTGGAAGGGTGTGGAGACACTTAATGCGAGAATGGTGAAAGAGTGCCTCACATGTCAAAACAAGCAAGTTGTGCCCTGTCAGTATTTTCCATGGCCTCCTATGGGGACTCATTGGTCCTGCCTTCATTTGGACTTTGCTGGCCCATTCCTTGGATCTGTGTGGCGTCTGATTTTGAATGTGAGCAGTGGGTTCTGCATTGAGTTTTTCATGCCATTTACAACCTCAGTGAAGACGATCCAGATTGTTTCATGGTTGTTCGCCCTTAAAGGCGTTCCTAAAGCCTTGGTCACTGACAATGGTCCCAATTATCATCAGCAGAATTCTGATCCTTGCTGTCCAATTTAATTTCATCAGTCCACATGGTCAACCTCACAAATCACCATTTTCCCTAGAATCAGAACAGCCCCATACCTTCTTGGATCTATAGATGGTGTAGGTTTTCTTTGCAGGATCCAGTGCAGCTGTGGACACCCTCCCTTTATTCTCCATTTCATTGGGCAGGCAATGTTTGAATTCCAGTTGCTGCAAAGAGGCTGTTGCTGCTGGCATATTCATGAAGTATGGGCCCATCAGGGATCCCAACCACTAATGGGTGCCATAACTCCTTCTGGCATCCAGACGCCTGTAATGCGACTCTCTTTGCGCCATCTACCATTTCCCCCACCCAAGACCTCCTGTGGCCAGCCACAGTTCGTCACACTCTCATCCCATATGAATAGAAGTGGATCCAGTCTCCCCACCAGAATGGTGAATGCTCCAACACGGTCGAGGCCCCCAGGGCCTGCTGTAACTCTTTTAACAGTTTGTGCTTTTAGCCTTTCCTGGGAGAGCACTATTAGATTCCGATGCACCACTGCAGGTTTACTGTATCCACTGGACTTTCACATTGATGATGAAGCACAGAAATTGCATCGAGATTGAATACAAAAGGTCCAATGCCGACTTATATACAAGAGGAGTAACTCTTCTAATAGTCTGTGCTTTGAACCTGTCCTGGGAGACCAGTATTAGAATCCAATGCACCACTGCAGGTGTACTGTATCCCTTGGACCTTCCCATTGACGATGAAACACAGAATTTGCATCGATATTGAATAGAAAAAGCACAATACCGACTTATATATAAGAGTAGTAACTCTTCTAATTGTTTGTGCTTTCAGCTTTTCCTAGGAGAGCAGTATTAGATTCCGATGCCCCACTGCAGGTTTACTGTATCCCTTGGACTTTCACATTGACAATGAATCACAGAATTGCATTGGATACAAAAGGCACAATGCCGACTATGATGTATCATGCAGCGTGACTTGTTGTGATAGTGCGAGAGAGAGACAAAGATATTGTATATTACTCTGTGGCGGTCAGCGCTCACATAATTATTCTTAGGAGATAGAGTTCTTTTGTTCTTGTTAAGAATAATTTTTTAGGGGTGGAGAGCCATTCTTGAGATGTAAAAAATCGACGCCATTGCGAGTTTTTGATTCACATTGTAAAATATAAGTGCATATGGAAGGAAATCAGTTAATAGAACAATAAAATATTGTTCATTTCAAGAAGGTACGTCTTATTATATACCCAGCGATGTACTGCTATTGTGATTTACGAATAAACACCAGTTGAGAACAGTTCCGACGGGAGCGTTCAGTTCTAGTGAAATAGTTCGATGTTTTCTTCGGAAAAGAAGTCACTTCATGGGTCATTCAAATCCACAATAGTAACTGGACATTTCTCAGAACTGAAAGCAATCTGATTGCTATGCAACAGACCTCCGAAGAATATTTCTCCGTATTTTGGTTACCACTTTCAGCTCAACACGGTATCTGCAGCATCTGGAGCAGATTTCTACAACAGCGGAAGCGTGTAATCGCCATCAGTTTCACACACCGCCCTGTGTACGCTGTATGTATTTACCCACAACAGTGAACATACAGTTACTCACACAAATAGAAAGACAATACTAGGTGGTGTGGGGAAACATTTCAGTATAATGGCCCTGTAGAGCTAAACAGTAATTAGCCTAGTAAGAAATGGAGTCATTATAAATGGCGACCGTGACAGGACACGATCCTGATACAACACTCATAGTGAACCTGCAATACAAATACGTTAGTAATTTAGTAAGTAATATTTCATTGTGTGTATATATGTCTAGTCTTATAGAGTAACTACATTATGGTCCTTTGTATGTTTCATGCTAACGCCAACGTGCGGGAGTATCTTGTGAAGAGAACGAGTGCGCCTTCCCAGCTGCCGAGCAGAAACTTCAAAAAGGCCAGAACATTTGAATTACTAGCTTTCTTGAGCATTTATGCATTGTAGTGACCCCTCATGTCGAAATTTTCTAAGTATAAATAGAGTTTCTATATTACTTTTACTAGAATTCGAGTATTTCAGTAGATATAGTAAGACAACATTTTATGTGTTATCTATGCACTGTTTTTGTGTCACATTGTAAAGTGTACATTAACAGCATTAGGACATTAACGTTTTTGCGTGTGTAAAAGTTCAATAGTCACTTTTGTAGGACTTATTTAGAGGAGAAACTGTCAATTGCTCATTTACATGGTGATAACTAGATCTATGTTCAAAGCCAATAAGCAAGCACGCATCACAATGCCACGAAATGAATTAAATAGTGTGAATGCATCGTCAACTAGTGCCACAGAATTTAATACCGCCGTAGTTAGCGATATGTCGATTACGGCTGAGCAACCAGCAATAATTAATGCGCTCATGCCGTCGACACAAACGGTTGCTAGTTCCGACATTCATATGTCGAAAGAAGTCCAGAGAAATATGCAACCAACAAACAACATGAATTTCATCTCTGACACAGACGCGTGCGAAAACGAAATGACTGTACCGAAAATTGTGTCGGTACAATCCTCATTAAGCCCAGTGCAATCGCCAATTGCTGAGAATACCGATTTGTTATCCCAGCTGATGTCAAGTTTGACTGTCATAACACAAGGGATTAAAGCATTGGAAACATCGCAATCTAATCTTGCAACGGCACAACCCACGTTAGCAAACGACATGAATCGTAGATTCCAGGCATTGGAGAGTGCGCAATTTAATTTGGCTCAGGAGCAATCTAATAAACTAAAAGAAATAAATGATAAGATTACTGAAAAATTCCAGAGTTTGGAAACAAATCAGAGTCACTTGATTACCAGTCAGGCACAACTCATAGTTACACAAGAACAACAGTATCAGGAATTAACAAACAAATACAAAGACATCTGATGTCGTCAAGATACACTAAATCATCAAGTGCAGGAAGTTATTCATGTACAAAATACTATTGCGCAAGACGTGAGTACAATTAAGCACGATAACGAGCAAGCTGTCATTGAGCTTACTCGGAGGATAGACACTCTCAGTCTCGAAGGCGAGAAACACATAGAGAAACTTTTCAATGAACATAAGATCGCATTTTCTAAGGACATTGACGATTGGTCGAAAGAGCAAACCGAAACAGTGCGAAATTATGTTGACAAAACCTTGAAAGAAACGGTTTCTAACGTGCAAGTTAACAACGAAGCTGCACAAGAACAACTTAAAGCAGAAGTTAAAGAGATTAAGGAGAACATAGGAGATAAATTTCCTGCTTGGAAAGCAAAGATAGAAAATACATTAAAAGCATGCCAGCAGGGTCTAGTTAATACTAGAGGGGCACATACTACTTGCAGTTTATCAAAAGCAGACATTATTCCTGATGAAACCAGTGAAACCGAATCCATGCAACAATGTCCATGTACCGGTGCATATTTACGTAATAAACCAGAAACAAATTATCGAGATTATCATTCACCGCGTAGTAGCCACCAAAATACACCTGTGACTATGAATGAAGAAAAAATGCTTAAATATCGTCAATTCCAGATATTTATTCCCGAAAGGAAGTCGATCAATCCCGTGGTATTTATCAAGCAATTTAAAGGGATATTGCCGCGAATGTGGACTGAGCAACAAAAAATTATGTACGTTGCAGGATTCATGCATGGAGATGGATCGATGTGGGCGTCAGAAGCACCCGATTGGTGTCAAGATTATGCACAATTTCTTGCACAAATACTGGTATAAAGGTGTACAAGAAAGACTACGTAAGGAAGTTTTTGACCCACAACCTTTTTCTTTCAAAAATGGATCTTTAAGAAAGTATTTCGAGAAGTATATAAATAAAGTAAATACTGGAATGAACCAATCCCGACGCAGGATATCATTCGAATATTAAAGGGCAAACTTCCACTTGAAGTTAAGGAAAAACTTCTACATGTGCCTGAACAACATGTGGAAGATTTTCTAGCCACATTGGATTCAATGGACATTCTGTTCGAAGAATCTCGTATGCGCTATAACCAACCAAGTTACCAACCTAACAAATACAATAGTAACAACAAACAGTATGGAAACAAACCTTTTGCACCCGATTCACCAAACCCACAGATGAATTATTTCCAGAAAAACGTGAAATTTGGTAACGAAAATCCCGACCAGTGTAATCATGACCAACAATGTGAACAAACATATAAACAGAAATGGAGGAAGAATAATAAGAAGAGGAAAGGATACTATCAAGAAGGGAATTATCAGCAAAAAAGCCAATATCAGCAACCAACCCAAGAATATCACAACCAACCACAAACTTCAGGTTGGGTACCAAATGATAATGCAAATGAATGGAGAAATCAACCACCAATAATAACCGACGTAACGGAGCAGACATCTACTAATAGTGGACAATCGTCAAACTAAACTCGACTGTCAGAAGCCCCGACGGTGCAGTAGAGGAAGTTTTCAGGGGCGAAAATTCGAGCGTCAAATTTTTCCGGTACAATGAAGGCAGATTATTAATAGAAGAACTTCAGCACGATATGATGCCTTGTCAAGAGGAACATATCACTGTACCTGTTGCGAAAATTCAGGCGGCGATTGAAGGCATTACTGTGCAAGTTACTTTAGATACAGGAGCAGCAGTAAATGTCATTTCTGAGAAGTTATTTCAAAGAATACTTCAGAAAGCAAATCCACCGATTTTTCCTGTTCAATGTTGTAGAATTGTAGGTCCTACTGGTCATAAGTCTTCTCAGGTTAAAGTGCAGACTCAACTCCAGTTAGATATAGGAAATGTAGCTATAAATTGCACGTTACTTGTAATAAAAAAATTGGTTGAGGACTGTATCCTGGGTATAGACGAATTTAGAGAGAGAAATTGGCATATCGATTTTCTCTAGGCCGTGCCAGTTTTGCAATAATGGATCAGAAACATCAACTGAATCTTCTCAGGGAATATAGTACCCATGGAAAGTATTGTCAGTGACGAAAGCTGCAAATAAAGTGGATACATAGCAAACCTGTACGGTATTACCAAATTAATTACTTGCAACCAGTTTTAAACCCTGAAGTTATGGTATATGAAAAGGTGCAAGAACCTGAATATTTGCAACAACACCAAAGAAAGCAATTATATGATCCTCTACAGGAATATGATGAAGTCTTTCAAGAAAGACCTGGTGTAATCAAGGGATACACATGCCATTTAGATGTGATACCACACCAAGTTTTCTGCCGTATTTTTTATCCAGTACCGTGGCATCAACGAAAGGCAGTTGATGCGGAAATCCACCAGATGCTTGAATGGGATCTGATCGGACCTTCGACGAGTCCATACTGTAGTCCGCTTCATGTTGTCTCGAAAAAGGGAGGAAAAGTTCGTCTCGTGCTAGACGCACGGCAGATAAATAAGATCATCATGCCCGTGCGAACTCACCCGGAAAACATCGATGAGCTAATTCAAAAGTTCGAGGGGATGAAATACTTAACAAATATTGATTTGAGAAGTTCATTTTGGCAGGTGGCTCTAGACGAGCCATCAAAAAAGTACACCGCATTTGTACATGCAGGTAGAAGCTATCAATTTAAGGTTTTACCTTTTGGGCTAAACGTGAGCTCAGGAGTTTTTATAAATGCTCTAGATCATGCATTGGGACCTGCACTTCGAAGCAATTTAACTTTATTTGTGGACGACATGCTCATAGCTACGAGCACATGGGAGGAGCACGTGGATTTATTGAGAAGAGTGTTAGAATGTTTCAACGAAGCAGGCATAACCGCAAATCTGCAAAAGTCCCATTTTGCTCGAGATTAAATCAAATTTTTGGGTCATCTTATAAATGAAAAAGGCATCTTACCGGACTCTGAGAAACTAAAGGCAATCAAAAACTTTGCAGTTCCAACAACAAAAAGGCAGTTAAAGGGCTTACTCGGAGTTGTCTCTTTTTTCAGGCGTTTCATTCACGACCACTCTATTAATGCAGAACCGTTGTACAGCTTGTTGTGCAAAAATACTCCGTGGGTGTGGACGCAACAATGTCAGAATGCATTTGAAGCAATAAAACATGCCTAAGTCAATTCACAAATATTGTATCATCCAGATATGAGCCAAGAATTCGGTTTAATGGCAGATGCTTCGGAAATTGGAATAGGTTCATGCCTCTTCCAAGTAAAGATGATAGATAGGAAATCAATTTTCTGTCCAATAGCTTTTGCTAGCCGACTCTTAACTGCTTGTGAAAGAACATATACGACTACCGAAAGGGAAGCATTGGCCGTAGTATGGTCATTTAAGAAATTTTACTATTACTTATATGGAGCGAAGACAACAGTATACTGTGACCACAAAGCGTTAAGTTTTTTGCAAACATGTAAATTATTACATCCAAGATTAGCAAGATGGACGCTCTCACTCCAAGAGTTTCAATTTGAAATTAAATACCTAAGCGGACAGGATAATTTCATTGCTGATGCACTGTCTAGAATGCCAGATGGAGATTTGTCAACTATCAACATCACCGGCAATCCGTCCGAATTTAATGTTCTTATAATGACTGATAGAATATATAGAAGACATTTTCTTGACATGTGTAAGAACATGGAAAAACTACAGAATGAAGATCCTCGTTGGCATTCAATAAAGTAAACTTTAGCAAAGCCTGGAAACGATGATCTGAAGAGACTGTACAAAGTTGAGGACGATGTCTTATTTTTCAAAGGGCATATTGATTCAGATAATTGGAAGGTGTGTATTCCCGAGAAGAATGAGAATGACTTAATTTTGCACACGCACATCACTTGGGGACATTTTGGAGTATTAAAGTGTGCTCGGAAGATTCAAGCATATTGCTACTTCCCAAAAATTCGCAGGAAAGTGCACAGACAGTTAAGGAAATGTAAAATTTGTCAGCTAGCCAAACCAGGAAATTTTTGTGTGAAAGATTTCCTACATCCTATTATACCCACTAAACCATTGTCAATCATTTCGGTCGACGTCTGTGGTCCTCTACCATCATCAAGGGGAGGATGCAAATATACTGTAGCTTTTCTTGATATATTCACTAAGTATGTCAAACTTTATCCATTGACATCAGCTACTGCTGCATCCATAGCCAAGAAGCTGGTCAAAGATTATATAGTCAAAGTAGGCAAACCAGAGGCTATTCTTTCTGACAATGGGTCAATGTTCACTGGATATCGTTGGAGGCAAACATTAGCCAGTTGTGGTATAAAACAAATTCTAACATCAGTGTACCACCCTTCAGCGAATCCCGTGGAACGAATTTTTCGTGAATTAAACCGGTTCATGAGAACATATTGCCACAACCAGCAACCCAAATGGATCGATTATCTTCACGATTTTCAGGAAATTGTAAACAATCTGCCACATACTACGACAGAATACACCCCATACGAACTGATGTTTGGAAAACAGGAACAGAATGACTGGATTCGACAAATTCCTAAAGTAGCTATTAACAAAATAGACCTACAAAATTAAGTACGACAATCCTCACTCAATATAATGGACAAGGCAAGAAAAAGGAAAATATATATTGACAATCGACTTGGAAAAATAAAAACATATAAAGTGAAAGACCAAGTTTTAGTAAAAACTCATCCTAAGGCTTCACTTATACAGAGGAAGAACACAAAATGGCAATTATTGTATGAAGGACCATTTGTGATTACAAAAATACCCCATCCAGGAACTTATGTTTTGAAGGATGTGAAGAATGGAAAGGTGAAAGGAATGTATCCTCATCACTTGTTAAAGCAATTTCATGATGACTGAAGATTCTGAATATTGAAAATACTATTTTTATCAAATAATATTGATTAGAGAATTTTCATTAAACCTATGAATCATACTTAGGATAGTTTCTTTTTTTTTTTTGCAATTTAGTAGTTAGTTTTTCTTTTCAGGCATACTGTACGAGAGATATGAAGACATTATGTATAGGTTTTCCACTGTAAGGATAAGTTTTCTTTTCAGTATGCAGAAAATTTAGCTATAGTATGAATGATTTCTTTTAAAAAAAATTTATTTAGTAGATAGTAATTTCAATCAGGTTTCACAATGCATAATGACCATGGGTCAGTGACTCAAATGAATCTGGTCTACGGCAAGATATTTTTTCTTATGTCAACTTAACAATCTCAATGTATGTTTGTATTTGCTTTTTTACTCGCTGAGCTGAAGTCATGCTGTTCGGAAGGGGTAACCCGTTCTCAGTTTTAAAAGGACGCCTATTACTTTGTTTCAATCTTTTGTGATGAACATTGTCTTTAGAATTGTACTATTGTTGTAACATACCTGTGTATGTAAATTATGTTATATGAATTGTTGCTCGCGAAGTTACCAACTGAGTGAATGCCTTTCAGTTATAAGCCCATCAACAAGTGTTAAAGTCCACCTGAAATATGACGAGCAAAAGTTGACACGGCAGCTCCAGTTGGATTTGTGTATAGTGCATTCTAGGGTTGTTGATAGAAGTGAAGAACACCTTACGACTTCCGAATATTTCGAATTCAGGACAGAGAATTAGAAAGAACTTTAGATTAGATTCTATTTCAGCTCAGCATAGATCAAACACCTTTTCCACGGAACTTACACTGACTCTTATTTTCATGTTAACGATATGCGGAAAACCATAATACCCACGAGGAGACGGTGAAATGGGAATAGAATTCAATCAGTTACCCGGAGATGACTGATAGAAGGGAATCGTAGATGGACGTAAACCAACGCGTCGATGGTTCACCTCAAGACACAGAAGATTAACAGTGTTGTGTTTCTTTTGGGAACAGTGTTTAAATTCATTCAACAAAAAAAATCCATATTGTAAATATTTTTTTTATTTTCCATTGTAGTTCAATTAATTTTCTTTGCAAATGAGAAATACGAGGATGGTAAATCTACCCCGAGGTTTTCCTTGGTTTTCCTTTGTGGGGCTTGGCCGAATGGCTGGATTATCCGTTTGAGACATCCCAAGGCGAGTGACAGAAGCTTTGAATGATGATAAAAAAGGTTTCTGATCACATCTCATGCCATCCTCGACAAATGAATAAAAGCAAGCGTGTAAGCTATGCATATGCTGCATCAGGAATTCAGCACAGCCTTTGTCAGCAGTATATGCACCCAAATCTATAATTTACATTTAGATAGTCATTCACTAACACCAAAATATCATAAGAAATACAGTGGGCATTAATACTCTAGTGGACTTTAATACAGCGTCATAAACAATCACCGATATAGTGTTGTGTGAACGCTCGTGTTTGTTTTTGCCCAAAAACGTTCGTCCACAAGAGGGGCATATATGATGTATCATGCAGCGTAACTTGCTGTGACAGTGCGAGAGAGAGACAAAGATATTGTTTATTACTCTGTGGCGGTCAGCGCTCACATAATTATTCTTAGGATATAGTTTTTGTTTGTTCTGGTTAAGAGTAATTTTAGTAGAGAAAAGCCATTCTTGTGATGGAAAAAATCGACGCCATTGCGAGTTTTTTGATTCACATTGTAAAATATAAGTGCATATGGAAGGAAATCAGTTAATAGAACAATAAAATATTGTTCATTTCAAGAAGGTACGTCTTATTACACACCCAGCGATATACCGCTATTGTGATTTTCAAATAAACACCAGCTGAGAACAGTTCCGACGGGAGCGTTCAGTTCTAGTGAAATAGTTCGATGTTTTCTTCGGAAAAGAAGTCACTTCATGGATCATTCAAATCCACAATAGTAACTGGACATTTCTCAGAACTGAAAGCAATCTGATTGCTATGCAACAGAGCCCCGAAGAATATTTCTCCGTATTTTGGTTACCACTTTCAGCTCAACACGGTATCTGCAGCATCTGGAGCAGATTTCTACAACAGCGGAAGCGTGTAATCGCCATCAGTTTCACACACCGCCCTGTGTACGCTGTATGTAATTACCCACAACAGTGAACATACAGTTACTCACACAAACAGAAAGACAATACTAGGTGGTGTGGGGAAACATTTCAGTATAATGGCCCTGTAGAGCTAAACAGTAATTAGCCTAGTAAGAAATTGAGTCGTTATAATATGTCATAGAACACACAGTATTTCATAACGACGCAATATCTGTGTTAATTCGTCAACGCGAGGGAGCGAAGGATGCAGTAAAGAGGGAATAGTGCATCGGAATGGTGATACTCGTATCCCAAAAGAAAATCCTGTCGTTTCCATAGAAACGTTACTCGATTTAGAAGGAATTGTCTTAGAACCCATAGTATTTCATAGCGACGCAATTTCTGTGTTAATTTGTCAATGTGAGGGAGCGAGGTATGCAGTAAAGAAGGAATAGTGCATCGGAAAGGAGATACTCGTATCCCAAAAGAAAATCATGTCGTTTCCATAGAAACGTTACTCGATTTAGAAGGAGAAGTCATAGATCACTTAGTATTTCATAGCCCCCAAATTTCTGTGTTGAATCGTCAATGTGAGTGAGCGAGGGATGCAGTTAAGAAGGAATAGTCCATCGGAATGTGGATACTTGTATCCCAAAAGAAAATCCTATCGTTTCCATAGAAACGTTACTCGATTTCGAAGGAGAAGTCATAAAACCCATTGTAATTCATAGACCCGCAAAATCTGTGTTAATTCGTCGAGGTAGCGAGGGATGCAGTAAAGAAGGAATAGTGCATCGGAAAGGACATACTTGTATCCCAAAAGAAAATCCTGTCGTTTCCACAGAAACGTAGCTCGATTTAGAAGGAGAAGTCATAAAAGCCATAGTATTTCGTAGACCCGCAATTTCTGTGTTAATTCGTCGAGGTAGCGAGAGATGCAGTAAAGAAGGTATAGTGCATCGGAATGTAGATACTTGTAACCCAAAAGAAAATCCTGTCGTTTCCACAGAAACGTTGCTCGATTTAGAAGGAGAAGTCATAGAACACATAGTATCTCATAGCGACGCAATTTCTGTGTTAATTCGTCAATGTGAGGGAGCAAGGGATGCAGTAAAGAAGGAATAGTGCATCGGTAAGGAGGTACTCGTATCCCAAAAGAAAATCCTTTCGTTTCCATAGAAACGATACTCGATTTAGAAGGAGAAGTCATAAAACCCATAGTATTTCATAGCCCTGCAATTTCTCTGTTAATTCGTCAATGTGAGTGAGCGAGGGATGCAGTTAAGAAGGAATAGTGCATCGGAATGGAGATACTCGTATCCCAAAAGAATATCCTGTCGTTTCCATAGAAACGTTGTTCGATATAGAATGAGAAGTCATAAAACCCATAGTATTTCATAGACCAGCAATTTCTGTGTTAATTCGTCGAGGTAGCGAGGGATGCAGTAAAGAAGGAATAGTTCATCGGAACAGAGATAGTCGTATCCCAAAAGAAAAAATTGTCGTTTCCATAGAAACGTTACTCGATTTAGAAGGAGATGTCATTGAACACATAGTATTTCATAGCGGCGCAATTTCTGTGTTAATTCGTCAATGTGAGGGAGCGAGGGATGCGGTATTGCAGGAATAGTGCATCGGAAATGAGATACTCGTATCCGAAAAGAAAATCCTTTCGTTTCCATAGAAACGTTACTCGATCTAGAAGGCGAAGTCATAGAACCCATAGTATTTCGTAGCGACACAATTTCTGTGTTAATTCGTCAATGTGAGGGGGCGAGGGATGCAGTACAGCAAGAATAGTGCATCGGAAAGGAGATACTCGTATCCCAAAAGAAAATCCTGTCGTTTCTATAAAAACGTTATTTGATTTAGAAGGAGAAGTCATAAAACCCATAGTATTTCATAGCCCCGCAATTTCTGTGTTAATTCGTCGAGGTAGCGAGGGATGGAGGTAAGAAGGAATAGTGCATCGGAAATGAGATACTCGTATCCCAAGAGAAAAAGCTGTCGTTTGCATAGGAATGTTTCTGGATTTAGAAGGAGATATCATAGATCCCATAGTATTTTATAGCGATTTAGTTTCTGTGTTAATTCGTGAAAGTGACGGAGTGAGGGATGCAGTAAAGAAGGAATAGTGCATCGGAAATGAGATAACCGTATCCCAAAAGAAAAACCTGTCGTATCCATAGAAACGTTGCTGAATTTAGAAGGAGAAGTCATAGAACACATAGTATATCATAGCGACGTAGTTTCTGTGTTAATTCGTCAATGTGAGGGAGCCAGAGATGCAGTAAAGCAAGAATAGTGCACTGGAAAGGAGATACTCGTATCCCAAAAGAAAGTCTTGTCGTTTCTATAGAGACGTTACTCGATTTAGAAGGAGAAGTGTTAGGACCCAGAGTATTTCATAGCCCCGCAATCTCTGTGTTAATTCGTCGACGTAGCGAGGGATGCAGTAAAGAAGGAATAGTGCATCGGAAAGGAGATAGTCGTATCCCAAATAAAAATCCTTTCGTTTCCATAGAAACGTTACTCGATTTTGAAGGATATGACATAGAACACATAGTATTTCATGACGACGCAATTTCTGTGTTAATTCGGCAATGCGAGGGAGCGAGGAATGCAGTAAAGAAGGAATAGTACATCGGAAAGGAGATACTCGTATCCCAAAAGAAAATCCTGTCGTTTCCATAGCAACGTAACTCGATATAGGAGAAGTCATAGAACCCATAGTATTTCATAGCGATGCAATTTCTGTGTTAATTCGTCAATGTGAGGGAGCGAGGGAAGCGGTATTGAAGGAATAGTGCATCCTAAATGAGATACTCGTATCCAAACAGAAAATCATTTCGTTTCCATAGAAACGTATCTCGATCTAGAAGGATATGTCATGGAACACATAGTATTTCATAACGACGCAATTTCTGTGTTAAAACGTCAATGCGAGGGAGCGAGGGATGCAGTAAATAAGGAATAGTGCATCGGAAAGGATATAGTCGTATCCCAAAAGAAAATCCTGTCGTTTCCATACAAACGTTACTCGATTTAGAAGGAGAAGTCTTAGAACCCATAGTATTTCATAGCGACGCAATTTCTGTGTTAATTCGTCAATGTGAGGGAGCGAGGGATGCAGTTAAGAAGGAATAGTGCATCGGAATGTAGATACTCGTATCCCAAAAGAAAATCCTGTCGTTTCCATAGAAACGTTACTCGATTTAGAAGGAGAAGTCATAAAACCCATAGTAATTCATAGACCCGCAATTTCTGTGTTAATTCGTCTAGATAGCGAGGGATGCTGTAAAGAAGGAATAGTTCATCAGAAAGGAGATAGTCGTATACCAAAAGAAAAAATTGGTAGTTTCCATAGAAACGTTACTCGATTTAGAAGGAGAAGTCTTAGAACCCATAGTATTTCATAGCGATGCAATTTCTGTGTTAATTCGTCAATGTGATGGTGCGGGGGATGCGGTATTGAAAGAATAGTGCATCCTAAATGAGATACTCGTATCCCAAAAGAAAATCATGTCGTTTCCACAGAGACGTTACTCGATTTAGAAAGAAAAGTCATAGATCACATAGTATTTCATAGCTCCTAAATTTCTGTGTTGATTCGTCAATGTGAGGGAGCGAGGGATGCAGTAAAGAAGGAATAGTGCATCGGAATGGTGATACTCGTATCCCAAAAGAAAATCCTGTCGTTTCCAAAAAAACGTTACTCGATTTAGAAGGAGATGTAATAGAACACATAGTATTTCATAGCGACGCAATTTCTGTGTTAATTCGTCAATGTGAGGGAGCGAAGTATGCAGTAAAGAAGGAATAGTGCATCGGAAAGGAGATACTCGTATCCCAAAAGAATATCCTGTCATTTCCATAGAAACGTTTCTCGATTTAGAAGGAGAATTCATAGAATCCATAGTATATCATAGCGACGCAATTTCTGTGTAAATTCGTCAATGTGAGGGAGCGAGGGATTCCGTAAATAAGGAATAGTGCATCGGAAAGGAGATAGACGTATCCCAAAACAAAAACCTGTCGTTTCCATAGAAACGTTACTCAATTTAGAAGGAGAAGTCATAGATCCCATAGTCTTTCATAGCGACGCAATTTCTGTGTTAATTCGTCAATGTGAGAGAGCGGGTGATGCAGTAAAGAAGGAATAGTGCATCGGAACGGAAATAGTCGTATCCCAAAAGAAAATCCTGTCGTTTCCATACAAACGTTACACGATTTAGAAGGAGAAGTCTTAGAACCCATAGTATTTCATAGCGACGCAATTTCTGTGTTAATTCGTCAATGTGAGGGAGCGAGGAATGCTGTATAGTAGAAATAGTGCATCGGAAAGGAGATACTCATATTCCAAAAGAAAATCCTTTCGTTTCCATAGAAACGTTACTCGATTTAAAAGGATATGCCATAGATCACATAGTATTTCATAACGACGCAATTTCTGTGTTCATTCGCCAATGCGAGGGAGCGAGGGATGCAGTAAAGAAGGAATAATGCTTCGGAAAGGAGATACTCGTATCCCAAAAGAAAATCCTCTCGTTTCCATAAAAACGTTACTCGATTTAGGAGGAGAAGTCATGGAACCCATAGTATTTCACAGCCCCGCAATTTCTGTGTTAACTCGTCAATGTGAGGGAGCGAGGGATGCAGTAAAGAAGGAATAGTGCATCGGAAAGGAGATACTCGTATCCCAAAAAATATCCTGTCGTTTCCAAAGAAACGTTTCTCGATTTAGAAGGAGATGACATAGAAGACATAGTATTTCATAGCGACGCAATTTCTGTGTTAATTCGTCAACGTGACGGAGCGAGGGTTGCAGTAAAGAAGGAATAGTGCATCGGAAAGGAGATACTCGTATCCCAAAAGATATTCCTGCCGTTACCATAGAAACATTACTCGATTTAGAAGGAGATGTCATAGAACCCATAGTATTTCATAGCGACGCAATTTCTGTGTTAATTCGTCAATGAGAGGGAGCGAGGGATGCTGTATAGAAGAAATAGTGCATCGGAAAGGAGATACTCATATCCCAAAAGAAAATCCTTTCGTTTCCATAGAAACGTTACTCGATTTAGGAGGAGAAGTCATGGAACCCATAGTATTTCTTAGCGACGCAATTTCTGTGTTAATTCATTAATGTGAGGGAGCGAGGGATGCAGTAAAGAAGGAATAGTGCATCGGAAATGAGATACTCGTATCCCAAAAAAAACAAAACATGTTGTTTCCATAGAAACAATGCTGGATTTAGAAGGAGAAGTCATAGAACACATAGTATTTCATATCGACGTAGTTTCTGTGTTAATTCGTCAATGTGAGGCAGCGACGAATGCAGTAAAGGGGAATAGTGCATCGGAAAGGAGACACTCGTATACCAAAGGAAAATCCTGTCGTTTCCATAGAAACGTTACTCGATTTAGAAGGCGATGTCATAGACACATAGTATTTCATAGCGACGCAATTTCAGTATTAATTCATCAAAGTGATGGAGCGAGGGATGCAGTAAAGAAGGAATAGTGCATCGGAAGGGAGATAGTCGTATCCGAAAAGAATATCCTGTCGTTTCCATAGAAATGTTACTCGATCTAGAAAGAGATGTCATAGAACACCTAGTATTTCATAGCGACGCTATTTCTGTGTTAATTCGTCAATGTGAGGGAGCGAGGGATGCAGTAAGGGAGGAATAGTGCATCGGAAAGGAGATACTCGTATCCCAAAAGAAAATCCTGTCGTGTCCATAGAAACGTTACTCGATTTAGAAAGAGAAGTCAAAAAACCCATAGTATTTCATAGCCCCGCAATTTCTGTGTTAACTCGTCAATGTGAGGGAGCGAGGGATGCAGTAAAGAAGGAATAGTGCATCTGAAAGGAGATACTCGTATCCCAAAAAATATCCTGTCGTTTCCATAGAAACGTTTTCGATTTAGAAGGAGATGGCATAGAAGACATAGAATTTAATAGGGACGCAATTACTGTGTTAATTCGTCAATGTGACGGAGCGAGGGTTGCAGTAAAGAAGGAATAGTGCATCGGAAAGGAGATACTCGTATCCCAAAAGATAATCCTGCCGTTTCCATAGAATCATTACTCGATTTAGAAGGAGATGTCATAGAACCCGTAGTATTTCATAGCGACGCAATTTCTGTGTTAATTCGTCAATGTGAGGGAGCGAGGGATGCTCTATAGAAGCAATAGTGCATCGGAAAGGAGATACTCATATCCCAAAAGAAAATCCTTTCGTTTCCATAGAAACGTTACTCGATTTACAAGGATATGTCATAGAACACATAGTATTTCATAACGACGCAATTTCTGTGTTAATTCGTCAATGCGAGGGAGCGAGGGATGCAGTAAAGATGGAATAGTGCATCGGAAAGGAGATACTCGTATCCCAAAAGAAAATCCTGTCGTTTCCATAGAAACGTTACTCGATTTAGGAGGAGAAGCCATGGAACCCATAGTATTTCTTAGCGACGCAATTTCTGTGTTAATTCGTTAATGTGAGGGAGCGAGGGATGCAGTAAAGAAGGAATAGTGCATCGTAAAGGAAATACTCGTATCCCAAAAGAAAAACCTGTCGTTTCCATATAAACGTTACTCGATTTAGAAGGCGATGTCATAGACACATAGTATTTCATAGCGACGCAATTTCTGTGTCAATTCGTCAAAGTGATGGAGCGAGGGTTGCAGTAAAGAAGGAATAGTGCATCGGAAAGGAGATACTCGTATCCCAAAAGAAAAACCTGTCGTTTCCATAGAAACAATGCTGGATTTACAAGGAGAAGTAATAGAACACATAGTATTTCATATCGACGTAGTTTCTGTGTTAATTCGTCAATGTGAGGCAGCGACGGATGCAGTAAAGAAGGAATAGTGCATCGGAAGGGAGACACTCGAACACCAAAAGAAAATCCTGTCGTTTCCATAGAAACGTTACTCGATTTAGAAGGCGATGTCATAGACACATAGTATTTCATAGCGACGCAAATTCTGTGTTAATTCTTCAATGTGAGGGAGCTATAGATGCTGTATAGTAGAAATAGTGTATCGTAAAGGAGATACTCATATCCCAAAAGAAAATCCTTTCGTTTCCATAGAAACATTATTCGATTTAGAAGGATATGTCATAGAACACACAGTATTTCATAACGACGCAATATCTGTGTTAATTCGTCACTGCGAGGGAGCGAAGGATGCAGTAAAGAAGGAATAGTGCATCGGAATGGTGATACTCGTATCCCAAAAGAAAATCCTGTCGTATCCATAGAAACGTTACTCGACTTAGAAGGAAATGTCATAGAACCCATTGTATTTCATAGCGACGCAATTTCTGTGTTAATTCGTCAATGTGAGGGAGCGAGGGATGCGGTATTGAAGGAATAGTGCATCGGAAATGAGATACTCGTATCCCAAAAGAAAATCCGTTCTTTTTCATAGAAACGTTACTCGATTTAGAAGGATCTGTCATAGAACACATAGTATTTCATAACGACGCAATTTCTGTGTTAATTCAACAATGTGAGGGAGCGAGGTATGCAGTAAGGAAGGAATAGTGCATCGGAAAGGAGATACTCGTATCCCAAAAGAAAATCATGTCGTTTCCATTGAGACGTTACTCGATTTAGAAGTAGAAGTCATAGATCACATAGTATTTCATAGCTCCTAAATTTCTGTGTTGATTCGTCAATATGAGGGAGCGAGGGATGCAGTAAAGAAGGAATAGTGCATCGGAATGTTGATACTCGTATCCCAAAAGAAAATCCTGTCGTTTCTATTGAAACGTTACTCGATTTAGAAGGAAATGTAATAGAAGACATAGTATTTCATAGCGACGCAATTTCTGTGTTAATTCGTCTATGTGAGGGAGTGAGGTATGCAGTAAAGAAGGAATAGTGCATCGGAAAGGAGATACTCGTATCCCAAAAGAATATCCTGTCATTTCCATAGAAACGTTTCTCGATTTAGAAGGAAATGTCATAGAACCCATAGTATATCATAGCCCCTCAAAGTCTGTGTTGATTCGTCAATGTGTTGGAGCGAGGGATGTAGTAATGATGGAATAGAGCATCGGATAGGAGAAAGACGTATCCCAAAAGAAAATTCTGTCGTTTCCATAGAAACGTTACTCGATTTAGAGGGAGAAGTCATAGAATCCATAGTATTTCATAGCGACGCAATTTATGTGTAAATTCGTCAATGTGAGGGAGCGAGGGATGCCGTAAATAAGGAATAGTGCATCGGAAAGTAGATAGTCGTATCCCAAAACAGAAACCTGTCGTTTCCATAGAAACGTTACTCAATTTCGAAGGAGAAGTCATAGATCCCATAGTATTTCATAGCGACGCAATTTCTGTGTTAATTCGTCAATGTGAGAGAGCGGGTGATGCAGTAAAGAAGGAATAGTGCATCGGAAAGGAAATAGTCGTATCCCAAAAGAAAATCCTGTCGTTCCCATACAAACGTTACTCGATTTAGAAGGAGAAGTCTTAGAACCCATAGTATTTCATAGCGACGCAATTTCTGTATATATTCGTCAATGTGAGGGAGCGAGGGATGCTGTATAGAAGAAATGGTGCATCGGAAAGGAGATACTCATATTCCAAAAGAAAATCCTTTCGTTTCCATAGAAACATGACTCGATTTAGAAGGATATGCCATAGATCACATAGTGTTTGATAACGACGCAATTTCTGTGTTAATTCGTCAATGCGAGGGTGCGAGGGATGCAGTAAAGAAGGAATAGTGCATCGGAAAGGAGATACTCGTATCCCAAAAGAAAATCCTCTCGTTTCCATAAAAACGTTACTCGATTTAGGTGGAGAAGTCATGGAACCCATAGTATTTCTTAGCGACGCAATTTCTGTGTTAATTCACTAATGAGAGGGAGCGAGCGATGCAGTAAAGAAGGAATAGTGCATCGGAAAGGAGATATTCGTATCCCAAAAAATATCCTGTCGTTTCCACAGAAACGTTTCTCGATTTAGAAGGAGATGTCATAGAACCCATAGTATTTCATAGCGACGCAATTTCTGTGTTAATTCGTCAATGTGAGGGAGCGAGGGATGCAGTAAGGGAGGAATAGTGCATCGGAAAGGAGATACTCGTATCCCAAAAGAAAATTCTGCCGTGTCCATAGAAACGTTACTCGATTTAGAAAGAGAAGTCAAAAAACCCATAGTATTTCATAGCCCCGCAATTTCTGTGTTAACTCGTCAATGTGAGGGAGCGAGGGATGCAGTAAAGAAGGAATATTGCATCGGAAAGGAGATACTCGTATCCCAAAAAATATCCTGTCGTTTCCATAGAAACGTTTCTCGATTTAGAAGGAGATGACATAGAAGACATAGTATTTCATAGCGACGCAATTTCTGTGTAAATTCGTCAATGTGAGGGAGCGAGGGATGCCGTAAATAAGGAATAGTGCATCGGAAAGTAGATAGTCGTATCCCAAAACAGAAACCTGTCGTTTCCATAGAAACGTTACTCAATTTCGAAGGAGAAGTCATAGATCCCATAGTATTTCATAGCGACGCAATTTCTGTGTTAATTCGTCAATGTGAGAGAGCGGGTGATGCAGTAAAGAAGGAATAGTGCATCGGAAAGGAAATAGTCGTATCCCAAAAGAAAATCCTGTCGTTCCCATACAAACGTTACTCGATTTAGAAGGAGAAGTCTTAGAACCCATAGTATTTCATAGCGACGCAATTTCTGTATTAATTCGTCAATGTGAGGGAGCGAGGGATGCTGTATAGAAGAAATGGTGCATCGGAAAGGAGATACTCATATTCCAAAAGAAAATCCTTTCGTTTCCATAGATACATGACTCGATTTAGAAGGATATGCCATAGATCACATAGTGTTTGATAACGACGCAATTTCTGTGTTAATTCGTCAATGCGAATGTGCGAGGGATGCACTAAAGAAGGATTAGTGCATCGGAAAGGAGATACTCGTATCCCAAAAGAAAATCCTCTCGTTTCCATAAAAACGTTACTCGATTTAGGTGGAGAAGTCATGGAACCCATAGTATTTCTTAGCGACGCAATTTCTGTGTTAATTCATTAATGAGAGGGAGCGAGCGATGCAGTAAAGAAGGAATAGTGCATCGGAAAGGAGATATTCGTATCCCAAAAAATATCCTGTCGTTTCCATAGAAACGTTTCTCGATTTAGAAGGAGATGTCATAGAACCCATAGTATTTCATAGCGACGCAATTTCTGTGTTAATTCGTCAATGTGAGGGAGCGAGGGATGCAGTAAGGGAGGAATAGTGCATCGGAAAGGAGATACTCGTATCCCAAAAGAAAATTCTGCCGTGTCCATAGAAACGTTACTCGATTTAGAAAGAGAAGTCAAAAAACCCATAGTATTTCATAGCCCCGCAATTTCTGTGTTAACTCGTCAATGTGAGGGAGCGAGGGATGCAGTAAAGAAGGAATAGTGCATCGGAAAGGAGATACTCGTATCCCAAAAAATATCCTGTCGTTTCCATAGAAACGCTTCTCGATTTAGAAGGAGATGACATAGAAGACATAGTATTTCATAGCGACGCAATATCTGTGTTAATTCGTCAATGTGACGGAGCGAGGGTTGCAGTAAAGAAGGAATAGTGCATCGGAAAGGAGATACTCGTATCCCAAAAGATATTCCTGCCGTTTCCATAGAAACATTACTCGATTTAGAAGGAGAGTCATAGAACCCTTAGTATTTCATAGCGACGCAATTTCTGTGTTAATTCGTCAATGTGAGGGAGCGAGGGATGCTGTATAGAGGAAATAGTGCATCGGAAAGGAGATACTCATATCCCAAAAGAAAATCCTTTCGTTTCCATAGAAACGTTTCTCGATTTAGGAGGAGAAGTCATGGAACACATAGTATTTCTTAGCGACGCAATTTCTGTGTTAATTCATTAATGCGAGGGAGCGAGGGATGCAGTAAAGAAGGAATAGCGCATCGGAAATGAGATACTCGTATCCCAAAAGAAAAACATGTCGTTTCCATAGAAACAATGCTGGATTTAGAAGGAGAAGACATAGAACACATAGTATTTCATATCGACGTAGTTTCTGTGTTAATTCGTCAATGTGAGGCAGCGACGGATGCAGTAAAGGGGAATAGTGCATCGGAAAGGAGACACTCGTATACCAAAAGAAAATCCTGTCGTTTCCATAGAAACGTTACTCGATTTAGAAGGCGATGTCATAGACACATAGTATTTCATAGCGACGCAATTTCTGTATTAAATCATCAAAGTGATGGAGCGATGGATGCAGTAAAGAAGGAATAGTGCATCGGAAGGGAGATAGTCGTATCCCAAAAGAATATCCTGTCGTTTCCATAGAAACGTTACTCGATCTAGAAAGAGATGTCATAGAACACCTAGTATTTCATAGCGACGCAATTTCTGTGTTAATTCGTCAATGTGAGGGAGCGAAGGATGCAGTAAGGGAGGAATAGTGCATCGGAAAGGACATACTCGTATCCCAAAAGAAAATCCTGTCGTGTCCATAGAAACGTTACTCGATTTAGAAAGAGAAGTCAAAAAACCCATAGTACTTCATAGCCCCGCAATTTCTGTGTTAACTCGTCAATGTGCTGGAGCGAGGGATGCAGTAAAGACGGAATAGTGCATCGGAAAGGAGATACTCGTATCCCAAAAGATAATCCTGCCGTCTCCATTGAAACGTTACTCGATTTTCAAGGATATGTCATAGAACACATAGTATTTCATAACGACGCAATTTCTGTGTTAATTCGTCAATGCGAGGGAGCGAGGGATGCAGTAAAGATGGAATTGTGCATCGGAAAGGACATACTCGTATCCCAAAAGAAAATCCTGTCGTTTCCATAGAAACGTTACTCGATTTAGGAGGAGAAGTCATGGAACCCATAGTATATCTTAGCGACGCAATTTCTGTGTTAATTCGTTAATGTGAGGGAGCGAGGGATGCAGTAAAGAAGGAATAGTGCATCGTAAAGGAAATACTCGTATCCCAAAAGAAAAACCTGTCGTTTCCATATAAACGTTACTCGATTTAGAAGGCGATGTCATAGACACATAGTATTTCATAGCGACGCAATTTCTGTGTCAATTCGTCGAAGTGATGGAGCGAGGGTTGCAGTAAAGAAGGAATAGTGCATCGGAAAGGAGATACTGGTATCCCAAAAGATAATACTGCCGTTTCCATAGAGGCATTACTCGATTTAGAAGGAGATGTCATAGAACCCATAGTATTTCATAGCGACGTAATTTCTGTGTTAATTCGTCAATGTGAGGGAGCGAGGGATGCTGTATAGAAGAAATAGTGCATCGGAAAAGAGATACTCATATCCCAAAAGAAAATCCTTTCCTTTCCATAGAAACGTTACTCGATTTAGGAGGAGAAGTCATGGAACCCATAGTATTTCTTAGCGACGCAATTTCTGTGTTAATTCATTAATGTGAGGGAGCGAGGGATGCAGTAAAGAAGGAATAGTGCATCGGAAATCAGATACTCGTATCCCAAAAGAATAACATGTCGTTTTCATAGAAACAATGCTGGATTTAGAATTAGAAGTCAAAGAACACATAGTATTTCATATCGACGTAGTTTCTGTGTTAATTCGTCAATGTGAGGCAGCGACGGATGCAGTAAAGAGGAATAGTGCATCGGAAAGGAGACACTTGTATACCAAAAGAAAATCCTGTCGTTTCCATAGAAACGTTACTCGATTTAGAAGGCGATGTCATAGAACACCTAGTATTTCATAGCGACGCAATTTCTGTGTTAATTCGTCAATGTGAGGGAGCGAGGGATGCAGTAAAGAAGGAATAGTGCATCGGAAAGGAGATACTCGTATCCCAAAAAATATCCTGTCGTTTCCATAGAAACGTTACTCGATTTAGAAAGAGAAGTCAAAACACCCATAGTATTTCATAGCCCCGCAATTTCTGTGTTAACTCGTCAATGTGAGGGAGCGAGGGATGCAGTAAAGAAGGAATAGTGCATCGGAAAGGAGATATTCGTATCCCAAAAAATATCCTGTCGTTTCCATAGAAACGTTTCTCGATTTAGAAGGAGATGACATAGAAGACATAGAATTTCATAGCGACGCAATTTCTGTGTTAATTCGTCAGTGTGAGGGAGCGAGGAATGCTGTACAGTAGAAATAGTGCATCGGAAAGGTGATACTCATATCCCAAAAGAAAATCCTTTCGTTTCCATAGAAACGTTACTCGATTTACAAGGATATGTCATAGAACACATAGTATTTCATAACGACGCAATTTCTGTGTTAATTCGTCAATGCGAGGGAGCGAGGGATGCAGTAAATATGGAATAGTGCATCGGAAAGGAGATACTCGTATCCCAAATGGAAATCCTGTCGTTTCCATAGAAACGTTACACGATTAAGGAGGAGAAGTCATGGAACACATAGTATTTCTTAGCGACGCAATTTCTGTGTTAATTCGTCGAGGTAGCGAGGGATGCAGTAAAGAAGGAATAGTTCATCGGAAAAGAGATAGTCGTATCCCAAAAGAAAAAATTGTCGTTTCCATAGAAACGTTACTCGAGATAGAAGGAGATGTCATTGAACACATAGTATTTCATAGCGACGCAATTTCTGTGTTAATTCGTCAATGTGAGGGAGCGAGGTATGCAGTATAGAAGGAATAGTGCATCGGAAAGGAGATACTCGTATCCCAAAAGAAAATCCTCTCGTTTCCATAAAAACGTTACTCGATTTAGGTGGAGAAGTCATGGAACCCATAGTATTTCTTAGCGACGCAATTTCTGTGTTAATTCATTAATGAGAGGGAGCGAGCGATGCAGTAAAGAAGGAATAGTGCATCGGAAAGGAGATATTCGTATCCCAAAAAATATCCTGTCGTTTCCATAGAAACGTTTCTCGATTTAGAAGGAGATGTCATAGAACCCATAGTATTTCATAGCGACGCAATTTCTGTGTTAATTCGTCAATGTGAGGGAGCGAGGGATGCAGTAAGGGAGGAATAGTGCATCGGAAAGGAGATACTCGTATCCCAAAAGAAAATTCTGCCGTGTCCATAGAAACGTTACTCGATTTAGAAAGAGAAGTCAAAAACCCATAGTATTTCATAGCCCCGCAATTTCTGTGTTAACTCGTCAATGTGAGGGAGCGAGGGATGCAGTAAAGAAGGAATAGTGCATCGGAAAGGAGATACTCGTATCCCAAAAAATATCCTGTCGTTTCCATAGAAACGTTTCTCGATTTAGAAGGAGATGACATAGAAGACATAGTATTTCTTAGCGACGCAATTTCTGTGTTAATTCGACAATGTGACGGAGCGAGGGTTGCAGTAAAGAAGGAATAGTGCATCGGAAAGGAGATACTCGTATCCCAAAAGATATTCCTGCCGTTTCCATAGAAACATTACTCGATTTAGAAGGAGATGTCATAGAACCCTTAGTATTTCATAGCGACGCAATTTCTGTGTTAATTCGTCAATGTGAGGGAGCGAGGGATGCTGTATAGAGGAAATAGTGCATCGGAAAGGAGATACTCATATCCCAAAAGAAAATCCTTTCGTTTCCATAGAAACGTTTCTCGATTTAGGAGGAGAAGTCATGGAACCCATAGTATTTCTTAGCGACGCAATTTCTGTGTTAATTCATTAATGTGAGGGAGCGAGGGATGCAGTAAAGAAGGAATAGCGCATCGGAAATGAGATACTCGTATCCCAAAAGAAAAACATGTCGTTTCCATAGAAACAATGCTGGATTTAGAAGGAGAAGACATAGAACACATAGTATTTCATATCGACGTAGTTTCTGTGTTAATTCGTCAATGTGAGGCAGCGACGGATGCAGTAAAGGGGAATAGTGCATCGGAAAGGAGACACTCGTATACCAAAAGAAAATCCTGTCGTTTCCATAGAAACGTTACTCGATTTAGAAGGCGATGTCATAGACACATAGTATTCCATAGCGACGCAATTTCTGTATTAAATCATCAAAGTGATGGAGCGATGGATGCAGTAAAGAAGGAATAGTGCATCGGAAGGGAGATAGTCGTATCCCAAAAGAATATCCTGTCGTTTCCATAGAAACGTTACTCGATCTAGAAAGAGATGTCATAGAACACCTAGTATTTCATAGCGACGCCGTTTCTGTGTTAATTCGTCAATGTGAGGGAGCGAAGGATGCAGTAAGGGAGGAATAGTGCATCGGAAAGGAGATACTCGTATCCCAAAAGAAAATCCTGTCGTGTCCATAGAAACGTTACTCGATTTAGAAAGAGAAGTCAAAAAACCCATAGTACTTCATAGCCCCGCAATTTCTGTGTTAACTCGTCAATGTGATGGAGCGAGGGATGCAGTAAAGACGGAATAGTGCATCGGAAAGGAGATACTCGTATCCCAAAAGATAATCCTGCCGTCTCCATTGAAACGTTACTCGATTTACAAGGATATGTCATAGAACACATAGTATTTCATAACGACGCAATTTCTGTGTTAATTCGTCAATGCGAGGGAGCGAGGGATGCAGTAAAGATGGAATTGTGCATCGGAAAGGACATACTCGTATCCCAAAAGAAAATCCTGTCGTTTCCATAGAAACGTTACTCGATTTAGGAGGAGAAGTCATGGAACCCATAGTATATCTTAGCGACGCAATTTCTGTGTCAATTCGTCAAAGTGATGGAGCGAGGGTTGCAGTAAAGAAGGAATAGTGCATCGGAAAGGAGATACTCGTATCCCAAAAGATAATACTGCCGTTTCCATAGAGGCATTACTCGATTTAGAAGGAGATGTCATAGAACCCATAGTATTTCATAGCGACGTAATTTCTGTGTTAATTCGTCAATGTGAGGGAGCGAGGGATGCTGTATAGAAGAAATAGTGCATCGGAAAGGAGATACTCATATCCCAAAAGAAAATCCTTTCCTTTCCATAGAAACGTTACTCGATTTAGGAGGAGAAGTCATGGAACCCATAGTATTTCTTAGCGACGCAATTTCTGTGTTAATTCATTAATGTGAGGGAGCGAGGGATGCAGAAAAGAAGGAATAGTGCATCGGAAATCAGATACTCGTATCCCAAAAGAATAACATGTCGTTTTCATAGAAACAATGCTGGATTTAGAATTAGCAGTCAAAGAACACATAGTATTTCATATCGACGTAGTTTCTGTGTTAATTCGTCAATGTGAGGCAGCGACGGATGCAGTAAAGAGGAATAGTGCATCGGAAAGGAGACACTTGTATACCAAAAGAAAATCCTGTCGTTTCCATAGAAACGTTACTCGATTTAGAAGGCGATGTCATAGAACACCTACTATTTCATAGCGACGCAATTTCTGTGTTAATTCGTCAATGTGAGGGAGCGAGGGATGCAGTAAAGAAGGAATAGTGCATCGGAAAGGAGATACTCGTATCCCAAAAAATATCCTGTCGTTTCCATAGAAACGTTACTCGATTTAGAAAGAGAAGTCAAAACACCCATAGTATTTCATAGCCCTGCAATTTCTGTGTTAACTCGTCAATGTGAGGGAGCGAGGGATGCAGTAAAGAAGGAATAGTGCATCGGAAAGGAGATATTCGTATCCCAAAAAATATCCTGTCGTTTCCATAGAAACGTTTCTCGATTTAGAAGGAGATGACATAGAAGACATAGAATTTGATAGCGACGCAATTTCTGTGTTAATTCGTCAATGTGACGGAGCGAGGGTTGCAGTAAAGAAGGAATAGTGCATCGGAAAGGAGATACTCGTATCCCAAAAGATAATCCTGCCGTTTCCATAGAAACATTACTCGATTTAGAAGGAGATGTCATAGAACCCATAGTATATCATAGCGACGCAATTTCTGTGTTAATTCGTCAGTGTGAGGGAGCGAGGAATGCTGTATAGTAGAAATAGTGCATCGGAAAGGTGATACTCATATCCCAAAAGAAAATCCTTTCGTTTCCATAGAAACTTTACTCGATTTACAAGGATATGTCATAGAACACATAGTATTTCATAACGACGCAATTTCTGTGTTAATTCGTCAATGCGAGGGAGCGAGGGATGCAGTAAATATGGAATAGTGCATCGGAAAGGAGATACTCGTATCCCAAATGGAAATCCTGTCGTTTCCATAGAAACGTTACACGATTAAGGAGGAGAAGTCATGGAACACATAGTATTTCTTAGCGACGCAATTTCTGTGTTAATTCGTCGAGGTAGCGAGGGATGCAGTAAAGAAGGAATTGTTCATCGGAAAAGAGATAGTCGTATCCCAAAAGAAAAAATTGTCGTTTCCATAGAAACGTTACTCGAGATAGAAGGAGATGTCATTGAACACATAGTATTTCATAGCGACGCAATTTCTGTGTTAATTCGTCAATGTGAGGGAGCGAGGTATGCAGTATAGAAGGAATAGTGCATCGGAAAGGAGATACTCGTATCCCAAAAGAAAATCCCGTCGTTTCCATAGAAACGTTACTCGATTTAGAAGGAGAAGTCATGGATCACACAGTATTTCATAGCCCCTAAATTTCTGTGTTGATTCGCCAATGTGAGGGAGCGAGGGATGCAGTAAAGAAGGAATAGTGCATCGGAATGGTGATACTCGTATCCCAAAAGAAAATCCTGTCGTTTTCATAGAAACGTTACTCGATTTAGAAGGAGATGTAATAGAACCCATAGTATATCATAGCGACACAATTCCTGTGTTAATTCGTCAATGTGAGGAAGCGAGGTATGCAGTAAAGAAGGAATAGTGCATCGGAAAGGAGACACTCGTTTCCCAAAAGAATATCCTGTCGTTTCCATAGAAACGTTTCTCGATTTAGAAGGAAATGTCATAGAACCCATAGTATATCATAGCCCCTCAAATTCTGTGTTGATTCGTCAATGTGGGGGAGCGAGGGATGCCGTAAATAAGGAATAGTGCATCGGAAAGGAGACAGTCGTATCCCAAAACAAAAACCTGTCGTTTCCATAGAAACGTTACTCGATTTAGAAATAGAAGTCATAGAACCCATAGTATTTCATAGCGACGCAATTTCTGTGTTAATTCGTCAATGTGAGGGAGCGAGGGATGCTGTATGGAAGAAATAGTGCATCGGAAAGGAGATACTCATATCCCAAAAGAAAATCCTTTCCTTTCCATAGAAACGTTACTCGATTTAGGAGGAGAAGTCATGGAACCCATAGTATTTCTTAGCGTCGCATTTTCTGTGTTAATTCATTAATGTGAGGGAGCGAGGGATGCAGTAAAGAAGGAATAGTGCATCGGAAATGAGATACACGTATCCCAAAAGAATAACATGTCGTTTTCACAGAAACAATGCTGGATTTAGAAGGAGAAGTCAAAGAACACATAGTATATCATATCGACGTAGTTTCTGTGTTAATTCGTCAATGTGAGGCAGCGACGGATGCAGTAAAGAGGAATAGTGCATCGGAAAGGAGACACTTGTATACCAAAAGAAAATCCTTTCGTTTCCATAGAAACGTTACTCGATTTAGAAGGCGATGTCATAGAACACCTAGTATTTCATAGCGACGCAATTTCTGTGTTAATTCGTCAATGTGAGGGAGCGAGGGATGCAGTAAGGGAGGAATAGTGCATCGGAAAGGAGATACTCGTATCCCAAAAGAAAATCCTGTCGTGTCCATAGAAACGTTACTCGATTTAGAAAGAGAAGTCAAAAAACCCATAGTATTTCATAGCCCCGCAATTTCTGTGTTAACTCGTCAATGTGAGGGAGCGAGGGATGCAGTAAAGAAGGAATAGTGCATCGGAAAGGAGATACTCGTATCCCAAAAAATATCCTGTCGTTTCCATAGAAACGTTACTCGATTTAGAAGGAGATGACAAGGAAGACATAGAATTTCATAGCGACGCAATTTCTGTGTTAATTCGTCAATGTGACGGAGCGAGGGTTGCAGTAAAGAAGGAATAGTGCATCGGAAAGGAGATACTCGTATCCCAAAAGATAATCCTGCCGTTTCCATAGAAACATTGCTCGATTTAGAAGGAGATGTCATAGAACCCATAGTATTTCATAGCGACGCAATTTCTGTGTTAATTCGTCAGTGTGAGGGAGCGAGGGATGCTGTATAGAAGAAATAGTGCATCGGAAAGGAGATACTCATATCCCAAAAGATAATCCTTTCGTTTCCATAGAAACGTTACTCGATTTACAAGGATATGTCATAGAACACATAGTATTTCATAACGACGCAATTTCTGTGTTAATTCGTCAATGCGAGGGAGCGAGGGATGCAGCAAATATGGAATAGTGCATCGGAAAGGCGATACTCGTATCCCAAATGGAAATCCTGTCGTTTCCATAGAAACGTTACACGATTAAGGAAGAGAAGTCATGGAACCCATAGTATTTCTTAGCGACGCAATTTCTGTGTTAATTCGTCGAGGTAGCGAGGGATGCAGTAAAGAAGGAATAGTTCATCGGAAAAGAGATAGTCGTATCCCAAAAGAAAAAATTGTCGTTTCCATAGAAACATTACTCGAGTTAGAAGGAGATGTCATTGAACACATAGTATTTCATAGCGACGCAATTTCTGTGTTAATTCGTCAATGTGAGGGAGCGAGGGATGCGGTATTGAAGGAATAGTGCATCGGAAATGAGATACTCGTATCCCAAAAGAAAATCCGTTCGTTTCCATAGAAACGTTACTCGATTTAGAAGGATATGTCATAGAACACATAGTATTTCATAACGACGCAATTTCTGAGTTAATTCGTCAATGTGAGGGAGCGAGGGATGCTGTATAGAAGAATTAGTGCATCGGAAGGGGATACTCATATCCCAAAAGAAAATCCTTTCGTTTCCATTGGAACGTTATTCGATTTAGAAGGATATGTCATAGAACACACAGTATTTCATGAAGACGCAATATCTGTGTTGATTCGTCAATGTGAGGGAGCGAGGGATGCAGTAAAGAAGGAATAGTGCATCGGAATGGTGATACTCGTATCCCAAAAGAAAATCCTGTCGTTTCCATAGAAACGTTACTCGATTTAGAAGGAGATGTAATAGAACCCATAGTATATCATAGCGACGCAATTCCTGTGTTAATTCGTCAATGTGAGGAAGCGAGGTATGCAGTAAAGAAGGAATAGTGCATCGGAAAGGAGATACTCGTTTCCCAAAAGAATATCCTGTCGTTTCCATAGAAACGTTTCTCGATTTAGAAGGAAATGTCATAGAACCCATAGTATATCATAGCCCCTCAAATTCTGTGTTGATTCGTCAATGTGGGGGAGCGAGGGATGCCGTAAATAAGGAATAGTGCATCGGAAAGGAGACAGTCGTATCCGAAAACAAAAACCTGTCGTTTCCATAGAAACGTTACTCGATTTAGCAGGAGAAGTGATAGATCCCATAGTATTTCATAGCGACGCAATTTCTGTGTTAATTCGTCAATGTGAGAGAGCGGGGGATGCAGTAAAGAAGGAATAGTGCATCGGAAAGGAGATAGTCGTATCCCAAAAGAAAATCCTGTCGTTTCCATACAAACGTTACTCGATTTAGAAGGAGAAGTCTTAGACCCCATAGTGTTTCATAGGGACGCAATTTAGGTGTTAATTCGTCAATGTGAGGGAGCGAAGGATGCTGTATAGAAGAAATAGTGCATCGGAAAAGAGATACTCATATCCCAAAAGAAAATCCTGGCTTTTCCTTAGTAACGTTACTCGATTTTGAAGGAGAAGTCATAGAACCCATAGTATTTCATAACCCCGCTATTTCCGTGTTAATTCATCAATGTGAGGGAGCGAGGGATGCAGTAAAGAAGGAATAGAGCATCGGAAAGAAGATAGTCGTATCCCAAATAAAAATCCTGTCGTTTCCATAGAAACGGTACTCGATTCAGAAGGAGAAGTCATAGAACCCATAGTATTTCATTGCGACGAAATTTCTGTGTTAATTCGGCAATGTGAGGGAGTTAGGAACGCAGTAAAGGAGGAATAGTGCATCGGAAAGGAGATAGTCGTATCCCGAAAGAAAACCGTTTCGTTTCCATAGAAACGTTACTCGATTTAGAAGGAGAAGTCATAGAACACATAGTAAATGATTGCGATGCAATTTCTATGTTAATTCGTCAATGTGAGGGAGCCAGGGATGCAGTAAAGAAGGAATAAGTGCATCGGAAACGAGATACTCGTATCCCAAAAGAAAATCCTGCAGTTTCCATAGAAACATTACTCGTTTTAGAAGGAGATGTCATAGAACCCATAGTATTTCATAGCGACGCCATTTCTGTGTTAATTCGTCAATGTGAGGTAGCGAGGGATGCAGTAAAGAAGGAATAGTGCATCGGAAAGGAAACAGTCGTATCTCAAAAGAAAATCCTGTCGTGTCCGTAGATACGTTACTCGATTTAGAAGGAGAAGTCATAGAACCCATAGTATTTCATAGCGACGCAACTTCTGTGTTAATTCGTCAATGTGAGGGAGCGAGGGATGCAGTATAGAAGGAATAGTGCATCGAAAAGGAGATAGTCGTATCCCAAATTAAAAACCAGTCGTTTCCATAGAAACGTTATGCGATTCAGAAGGAGATGTCATAGAACACATAGTATATCAAAGCGACGCAATTTCTGTATTAATTCCTCAATGTGAGGGGGCGACGGATGCAATAAAAAAGGAATTGTGCATCGGAAAGGAGATATTCTTACACCAAAAAAAAAAAAATACTTTCGTTTCCATAGAAACGTCACTCGATTTAGAACGAGAAGACATAAAATCCACACTATTTCATAACCCCGCAATTTCCGTGTTACTTCGTCAATGTGAGGGAGCGAGGGATGCATTAAAGAAAGAATAGTGCATCGGAATGGAGATAGTCGTATCCGAAAAGAAAATCCTGGCTTTTCCTTAGTAACGTTACTCGATTTAGAAGGAGAAGTCATAGAACCCATAGTATTTCATAGCCCCGCTATTTCCGTGTTACTTCATCAATGTGAGGGAGCGAGGGATGCAGTAAAGAAGGAGTAGTGCATCGAAAAGGAGATAGTCGCATCCCAAACTAAAAACCAGTCGTTTCCATAGAAACGTTACTCGACTTAGAAGAAGATGTCATAGAACACATAGAATATCAAAGCGACCCAATTTCTGTATTAATTCGTCAATGTGAGGGGGCGAGGGATGCAATAAACAAGAAATGGTGCATCGGAAAGGAGATACTCTTATCCCAAGAAAAAATACTTTCGTTTCCATAGAAACGTCACTCGATTTAAAAGGAGAAGTCATAAAACCCATAGTATTTCCTAGCGACGAAATTTCTGTGTTAATTCGTCAATGTGAGGGAGTTAAGAATGCAGTAAAGGAGGAGTAGTGCATCGGAAAGGATATAGTCGTATCCCAAAAGAAAACCCTGTCGTTTCCATAGAAACGTTACTCGATTTAGAAGGACAAGTCATAGAACACATAGTAATTCATTGCGACGCAATGTCTATGTTAATTCGTCAATGTGAGGGAGCCAGGGATGCAGTAAGGAAGGAGTAAGTGCATCGGAAACGAGATACTCGTATCCCAAAAGAAAATCCTACCGTTTCCATAGAAACATTACTCGATTTAGAAGGAGATGTCATAGAACCCATAGCATTTCATAGCGACGCAATTTCTGTGTTAATTCGTCAATGTGAGGGAGCGAGGGATGCAGTAAAGAAGGAATAGTGCATCGGAAAGGAGATAATCGTATCCCTAAAGAAAATCCTGTCGTTTCCATATAAACGTTACTCGATTTAGAAGGAGAAGTCATAGGACACACAGTGTTTCATAGCGAAACAATTTCCCTGCTAATTCGTCAATGTGAGGGAGCGAGGGATGCAGTAAAGAAGGAATTGTGCATCGGAAAGGAGATACTCCTATCCCAAAAGAAAATCCTGTCGTTTCAATAGTAACGTTACTCGATTTTGAAGGAGATGACATAAAACCCATACCATTTCATAACCCTGCAATTTCCGTGATACTTCGTCAATGTGAGGGAGCGAGGGATGCATTAAAGAAGGAATAGTGCATTGGAATGGAGATAGTCGTATCCGTATAGAAAATCCTGGCTTTTCTTTAGTAACGTTACTCGATTTAGGAGGAGAAGTCGTAGAACCCATAGTAGTTCATAGCCCCGCTATTTCCGTGATACTTCATCAATGTGAGGGAGCGAGGGATGCAGTAAAGAAGGAACAGAGCATCGGAACGAAGATAGTCATATCCCAAATAATAATCCTGTCGTCTCCATAAAAACGTTACTCGATTTAGAAGGAGAAGTCATAGAATCCATATAGGGATGCAGTAAATAAGGAACAGTGCATCGGAAAGCAGATAGTCGTATCCCTAAAGAAAATCCTGTCGTTTCCATAGAAACGTAACTCGATTTAGAAGGAGATGTCATAGAACCCATAGTATTTCATAGCGACGCAATTTCTGTGTTAATTCGTCAGTGTGAGTGGGCGAGGAATGCAGTAAAGAAGGTATAGTGCATCGGAAAGAAGATACTCGTGTCCCAATCAAATATCCTGTCGTTTCCACAGGAACGTTACTCGATTTAGAAGGAGATTTCATAGAACGCATAGTATTTCATAGCGACGCAATTTCTGTGTTGATTCGTCAATGTGAAAGAGCGAGGGGTGCAGTAAAAACGGAATAGTGCATTGGAAAGGAGATAGTCGTATCCCAAAAGAAAATCCAGTCGTTTCCATAGAAACGTTACTCGATTTAGAAGGAGATGTCATAGAACCCATAGTATTTCATAGCGGCGCAATTTCTGTGTTAATTCTTCAGTGCGAGGGAGCGAGGGATGCAGTAAAGAAGGAATAGAGCATCGGAAAGAAGATAGTCGTATCCCAAATAAAAATCCTGTCGTTTCCATCGAAACGTTACTCGATTTAGAAGGAGAAGTCATAGAACACATAGTATTTTATAACGAAGCAATTTCTGTATTAATTCGTCAATGTGAGGGAGCGAGGATGGTGTAAAGTAGAAATAGTGCATCGGAAAGGAGATACTCGTATCCCAAACGAATATCATGTCATTTCCATAGGAACGTTACTCGATTTAGAAGGAGAAGTCATAGAACACATAGTATTTCATAGCGACGAAATTTCTGTGTTATTTCGTCAATGTGAGGGAGCGAGGGATGCACTAAGTGAGGAATAGTGCATCGGAAAAGAGATAGTAGTTTCCCAAAAGAAAATCCTGTCGTTTCCATAGAAACTTTACTCGATTTAGAGGGAAATGTCATAGAACACATTGTATTTCATAGCGACGCAATTTCTGTATTAATTCGTCAATGTGAGGGAGCGATGGGTGCAGTAAAGAAGGAATAGTGCATCGGAAAGGAGGTAGTCGAATCCCAAAAGAATATTCTGTCGTTTCCAAAGAGACGTTACTCGAATTAGAAGCAGATGTCATAGATCCCTCAGTATTCATAGCGACGCCATTTCTGTGTTAATTAGTCAATGTGAGGGAGCGAGGGATGCAGTAAATAAGGAATGGTGCATCGGAAAGGCGATATTCGTATCCCAAAAGATAATCCTGTGTTTTTATAGATACGTTACTCGATTTTGAAGGAGAAGTCTTAGAACCCATAGTATTTCATAACGACGCTATTTCTGTGTTAATTCGTCAGTGTGAGGGAGCGAGGGATGCAGTAAAGAAGGAATAGTGCATCGGAAAGGAGAAAGTCGTATCCCACAAGAAAATCCTGTCGTTTACATAGAAACGTTACTCGATTTAGAAGGAGATGTCATAGATCCCATAGTATATCAGAGCGACGCTATTTCAGTGTTAATTCGTCAATGCGAGGGAGCGAGGGATGCAGTAATGAAGGAATAGTGCATCGGAAAGGAGATACTCGTATCCCAAACGAATGTCCTGTCGTATCCATAGGAACGTTACTCGATTTAGAAAGAGATGTCATAGAACCCATAGTATTTCATAGCGACGCAATTTCTGTGTTAATTCATCAATGTGAGGGAGCGATGGATGCAGTAAAGAAGGAATAGTGCATCGGAAAGAAGATACTCGTATCCCAAACAATTATGCTGTCGGTTCCATAGGAACGTTACTCGATTTAGAAGGAGATATCTCAGAACCCATAGTAACTCGTAGGGGCGCAATTTCTGTGTTACTTGGTCAATGTGATGGAGTGAGGGATGCAGTAAAGAGGGAATAGTGCATCGGAAAAGTGATACTCGTATCCCAAAAGAAAAACCTGTCGTTTCCATAGAAACGATGCTGGATTTAGAAGAAGTCATAGAACCCATTGTATTTAATAGCGACGTATTTTCTGTGATAATTCGTCAATGTGAGGGAGGGAGGGATGCAGTAAAGAAGGAATAGTGCATCAGGAAGGAGATACTCGTATCCCAAAACAAAATCCTGTCGTTCCCATAGAAACGTTACTCGATTTAGTAGGAGAAGTCATAGAACCCATAGTATTTCATAGTCCCTCAATTTCAGTGTTGATTCGTCATTGTGAGGGAGCGAGGGATGCAGTAAAGAAGGAATAGTGCATGGAAAGGAGAAAGTCGTATCCCAAAAGAAGATCCAGTCGTTTCCACAGAAACGTTACTCGATTTAGAAGGAGAAGTCATAGAATCCATAGAATGATGCAGTAAATAAGGAACAGTGCATCGGAAAGCAGATAGTCGTATCCCAAAAGATAAAGTTGTCGTTTCCATAGAAACGTAACTCGATTTAGAAGGAGAAGACATAGAGGCCATAGTATTTCATAGCGACGCAATATCTGTGTTAATTCGTCAATATGAGGGAGCGAGGGATGCAGTAAAGAAGGAATCGTGCATCGGAAAGGAGATACTCTTACCCCAAAAGAAAATCCTGTCGTTTCCATAGAAACGTTACTCGATTAAGAAGGAGAAGTCATAGAACCCATAGTATTTCATAGCGACGCAATATCTGTGTTGATTCGTCAATGTGAGGGTGCGAGGGATGCAGTAAAGAAGGAATAGTGCATCGGAAAGAAGGAAGTCGTCTCACAAGAGAAAAGCCTGTCGTTTCCATTGAAACGTTACACGATTTAGAAGGAGAAGTCATAGGACGCATAGTATTTCATAGCGACTCAATTTCTGTGATAATTCGTCAATGTGAGGAAGCTAGGAATGCAGTAAAGAAGGAATAGTACAACGGAAAGGAGTTACTCGTATCCCAAAAGAAAATCCTGTCGTTTCGATAGAAACGTTACTCGATTTAGAAGGAGAAGTCATAGAACCGTTAGTATTTCATAGCGACGCAATTTCTGTGTTAATTCCTCAATGTGAGGGAGCGAGGGATGCAGTAAAGGAGGAATAGTGCATCGGAAATGAGATACTTGAAACCTGAAAGAAAATCTTGTCGTTTCCGTAGAAACGGTACTCGATTTAGAAGGCGATGTCATAGATCCCATAGTATTTCAAAGCGAGGCAATATCTGTGTAATTAGTCAATGTGAGAGAGCGAGGGATGCAGTAAATAAGGAATAGTGCATCGGAAAGGAGATACTCGTATCCCAAAAGAAAATCCTGTCGTTTCCATAGGAACGTTACTCGATTTAGAAGGAGATGTCATAGAACACATAGTATTTCATAGCGGCGCAATTTCTGTGTTAATTCGTCAATGTGAGGGAGCGAGTGATGCAGTAAAGGAGGAATAGTGCATCGGAAAGGAGATACTTGTAACCCGAAGGAAAATCTTGTCGTTTCCGTAGAAACGTTTCTCGATTTAGAAGGAGATGTCATAGAACCCATAGTATTTCATAGCGACGCAATTCCTGTGTTAATTCGTCAATTTGAGGGACCGAGGGCTGCAGTAAAGAAGGTATAGTGCATTGAAAGGGAGATACTCGTATCAAAGAAGAAAATCCTGTCGCTTCCATAGAAACGTTACTCGATGTAGAAGGAGAAGTCATAGAACCCATTGTATTTCATAGCGACGCAATTTCTGTGTTATTTCGTCAATGTGAGGGAGGGAGGGATGCAGTAAAGAAAGTATAGTTGATCGGAAAGGAGATACTCCTATCCCAAAAGAAAATCCTGTCGCTTCCATAGGAACGTTACTCGATTTATAAGGAGATGCCATAGAACACATAGTATTTCATAGCGACGCAATTTCTGTGTTATTTCGTGAGTGTGAGATGGCGAGGAATGGAGTAAAGAAGGAATAGTGCTTCGGAAAGGAGATACTCGTATCCCAAAAGATAATCCTGTCCTTTCCATAGAAACGTTACTCGATTTAGAAGGAGATATCATAGAACCCATAGTATTACATAGCGACGCAATTTCTGTGTTAATTCGTCAATGTGAGGAAAGGAGGTATGCAGTAAAGAAAGGAATAGTGCATCGGATGGGAGTTAGTCGTATCGCAAAAGAAAATCCAGTCGTTTCCATAGAAACGTTACTCGATCTAGAAGGAGAGGTCATAGAACACATAGTATTTAATAGCGACGCAGTTTCTGTGTTAATTAGTCAATGTGAGGGAGCGAGTGATGCAGTAAATAAGGAATAGTGCATCGGAAAGGAGATAGTCGTATCCCAAAAGAAAATCCTGTCGTTTCCATAGAATCGTTACTCGATTTCGAAGGAAATGTCATGGAACCCATAGTATTTCATTGCGACGAAATTTCTGTGTTAATTCGTCAATGTGAGGGTGCGAGGGATGCAGTTAAGAAGGAATAGTGCATCGGAAAGGAGATACTCGTATCCCAAACGAATATCATGTCATTTCCATAGGAACGTTACTCGATTTAGAAGGAGAAGTGATAGAACCCATAGTATTTCATAGCGACGCAATTTCTGTGTTATTTCGTCAATGTGAGGGTGCGAGGGATGCACTAAATGAGGAATAGTGCATCGGAAAAGAGATAGTAGTTTCCCAAAAGAAAATCCTGTCGTTTCCATAGAAACTTTACTCGATTTAGAAGGCAATGTCATAGAACACATTGTATTTCATAGCGACGCAATTTCTGTATTAATTCGTCAATGTGAGGGAGCGATGGGTGCAGTAAAGAAGGAATAGTGCATCGGAAAGGAGGTAGTCGTATCCCAAAAGAATATTCTGTCGCTTCCAAAGAGACGTTACTCGAATTAGAAGCAAATGTCATAGATCCCTCAGTATTCCATAGCTACGCCATTTCTGTGTTAATTAGTGATGTGAGGGAGCGAGGGATGCAGTAAATAAGGAATGGTGCATCGGAACGGCGATATTCGTATCCCAAAATAAAATTATGTCTTTTTATAGATACGTTACTCGATTTAGAAGGAGAAGTCATACAACCAATGGTATTTCATAGCGACGCAATTTCTGTGTTAATTCGTCAATGTGAGGAACGAGGGATGCAGTAATGAAGGAATAGTGCATCGGAAAGGAGATACTCGTATCCCAAACGAATGTCCTGTCGTATCCATAGGAACGTTACACGATTTAGAAAGAAATGTCATAGAACCCATAGTATTTCATAGCGACGCAATTTCTGTGTTAATTCATCAATGTGAGGGACCGAGGGATGCAGTAAAGAAGGAATAGTGCATCGGAAAGAAGATACTCGTGTCCCAAACAATTATCCTGTCGGTTCCATAGGAACGTTACTCGATTTAGAAGGAGATATTACAGAACCCATAGTATTTCGTAGCGGCGCAATTTCTGTGTTACTTGGTCAATGTGATGGAGTGAGGGATGCAGTAAAGAAGGAATAGTGCATCAGGAAGGAGATACTCGTATCCCAAAACAAAATCCTGTCGTTCCCATAGAAACGTTACTCGATTTAGAATGAGAAGTCATAGAACACTTAGTATTTCATAGCGACGCAATTTATGTGTCAATTCGTCAATGTGAGTGAGCGAGGGACGCAGTAAAGAAGGAATAGTGCATGGGAAAGGAGATAGTCGTATCCCAAGAGAAAATCCTGTCGTTCCCATAGAAACGTTACTCGATGTAGATGGAGACGTCATAGAACACATAGTTTATCATAGCGACGCAATTTCTGTGTTTATTCGTCAATGTGAGGGAGCGAGGGATGCAGTAAGGAAGGAATAGTGCATCGGAAAGGAGATACTCTTATCCCAAAAGAAAATCCTGTCGTTTCCATTGAAACGTTACTCGATATAGAAGGAGATGTCATAGAACCCATTCAATTTAATAGCGACGCAATTTCTGTGTTATGTCGTCAGTGTGAGGGGGCGAGGAATTCAGTAAAGAAGGAATAGTGCATCGGAAAGGAGATACTCGTATCCCAGAAGAAAATCCTGTCGCTTCCATAGAAACGTTACTCGAATTATAAGGAGATGTCATAGAACACATAGTATTTCATAGCGACGCAATTTCTGTGTTATTTCGTGAGTGTGAGATGGCGAGGAATGCAGTAAAGAAGGAATAGTGCATCGGAAAGGAGATACTCGTATCCCAAAAGATAATCCTGTCCTTTCCATAGAAACGTTACTCGATTTAGAAGGAGATATCATAGAACCCATAGTATTGCATAGCGACGCAATTTCTGTGTTAATTCGTCAATGTGAGGGAGGGAGGTATGCAGTAAAGAAAGGAATAGTGCATCGGAAGGGAGTTAGTCGTATCCCAAAAGAAAATCCAGTCGTTTCCACAGAAACGTTACTCGATCTAGAAGGAGATGTCATAGAACACATAGTATTTAATAGCGACGCAGTTTCTGTGTTAATTCGTCAGTGTGAGGGAGCGTGGGATGCAGTAAAGAAAGAATAGTGCATCGGAAAGGAGATACTCGTATCCCAAAAGAAAATCCTGTCGTCTCCATACAAACGTTACACGAATTAGAAGGTCATAAAACCCATAGTATTTCATAGCCCCGCAATTTCTGTGGTAAATCGTCAATGTGAGGGAGCGAGGGATGCAGTAAAGAAGGAATAGTGCATCGGAAAGGATATAGTCGTATCCCAAAAGAAAATCCGATCATTTCCATAGAGCTGTTACTCGAAATAGAACAGATGTCATAGATCCCATAGTATTTCATAGCGACGCCATTTCTGTGTTAATTAGTCAATGTGAGGGAGCGAGGGATGTAGTCAATAAGGAATAGTGCATCGGAAAGGAGATAGTCGTATCCCAAAAGAAAATCCTGCCGTTTCCATAGAATCATTACTCGATTTCGAAGGAAATGTCATGGAACCCATAGTATTTCATTGCGACGAAATTTCTGTGTTAATTCGTCAATGTGAGGGAGCGAGGGATGCAGTTAACAAGGAATAGTGCATCGGAAAGGAGATACTCGTATCCCAAACGAATATAATGTCATTTCCATAGGAACGTTACTCGATTTAGAAGGAGAAGTCATAGAACCCATAGTATTTCATAACGACGCAATTTCTATGTTAATTCGTCAGTTTGAGGGAGCGAGGGATGCAGTAAAGAAGGAATAGTGCATTGGAAAGGAGAAAGTCGTATCCCACAAGAAAATCCTGTCGTTTACATAGAAACGTTACTCGATTTAGAAGGAGATGTCATAGAACCCATAGTATATCAGAGCGACGCTATTTCAGTGTTAATTCGTCAATGCGAGGTAGCGAGGGATGCAGTAATGAAGGAATAGTGCATCGGAAAGGAGATACTCGTATCCCAAACGAATGTCCTGTCGTATCCATAGGAACGTTACACGATTTAGAAAGAGATGTCATAGAACCCATAGTATTTCATAGCGACGCAATTTCTGTGTTAATTCATCAATGTGAGGGAGCGAGGGATGCAGTAAAGAAGGAATAGTGCATCGGAAAGAAGATACTCGTGTCCCAAACAATTATGCTGTCGGTTCCATAGGTACGTTACTCGATTTAGAAGGAGATACACAGAACCCATAGTATTTCGGAGCGGCGCAATTTCTGTATTACTTGGTCAATGTGATGGAGTGAGGGATGCAGTAAAGAAGGAATAGTGCATCGGAAAAGTGATACTCGTATCCCAAAAGAAAAACCTGTCGTTTCCATAGAAACGTTCCTGGATTTAGAAGGAGAAGTCATAGAACCCATAGTATTTAATAGCGACGTTGTTTCTGTGATAATTCGTCAATGTGAGGGAGCGAGGGATGCAGTAAAGAAGGAATAGTGCATCAGGAAGGAGATACTCGTATCCCAAAACAAAATCCTGTCGTTCCCATAGAAACGCTACTCGATTTAGTAGGAGAAGTCATAGAACCCATAGTATTTCATAGTCCCTCACTTTCAGTGTTGATTCGTCATTGTGAGGGAGCGAGGGATGCAGTAAAGAAGGAATAGTGCATGGAAAGGAGAAAGTCGTATCCCAAAAGAAGATCCAGTCGTTTCCACAGAAACGTTACTCGATTTAGAAGGAGAAGTCATAGAATCCAGAGAGGGATGCAGTAAATAAGGAACAGTGCATCGGAAAGCAGATAGTCGTATCCCAAAAGGTAAATTTGTCGTTTCCATAGAAACGTTACTCGATTTAGAAGGAGAAGACATAGAGGCCATTGTATTTCATTGCGACGAAATTTCTGTGTTAATTCGTCAATGTGAGGAAGCAAGGGATGCAGTTAAGAAGGAATAGTGCATCGGAATGGAGATACTCGTATCCCAAACGAATATCATGTCATTTCCATAGGAACGTTACTCGATTTAGAAGGAGAAGTCATAGAACCCATAGTATTTCATAGCGACGCAATTTCTGTGTTATTTCGTCAATGTGAGGGAGCGAGGGATGCACTAAATGAGGAATAGTGCATCGGAAAAGAGATAGTAGTTTCCCAAAAGAAAATCCTGTCGCTTCCATAGAAACTTTACTCGATTTAGAAGGAAATGTCATAGAACACATTGTATTTCATAGCGACGCAATTTCTGTAATAATTCGTCAATGTGAGGGAGCGATGGGTGCAGTAAAGAAGGAATAGTGCATCGGAAAGGAGGTAGTCGTATCCCAAAAGAATATTCTGTCGTTTCCAAAGAGACGTTACTCGAATTAGAAGCAGATGTCATAGATCCCTCAGTATTCCATAGCGACGCCATTTCTGTGTTAATTAGTCAATGTGAGGGAGCGAGGGATGATGTAAATAAGGAATGGTGCATCGGAAAGGCGATATTCGTATCCCAAAACAAATTCCTGTCTTTTCATAGATTCATTACTCGATTTTGAAGGAGAAGTCTTAGAACCCATAGTATTTCATAACGACGCAATTTCTGTGTTAATTCGTCAGTGTGAGGGAGCGAGGGATGCAGTAAAAAAGGAATAGTGCATCGGAAAGGAGAAAGTCGTATCCCACGAGAAAATCCTGTCGTTTACTTAGAAACGTTACTCGATTTAGAAGGAGATGTCATAGAACCCATAGTATATCAGAGCGACGCTATTTCAGTGTTAATTCGTCAATGCGAGGGAGCGAGGGATGCAGTAATGAAGGAATAGTGCATCGGAAAGGAGATACTCGTATCCCAGACGAATGTCCTGTCGTATCCGTAGGAACGTTACTCGATTTAGAAAGAGATGTCATGGAACCCATAGTATTTCATAGCGACGCAATTTCTGTGTTTATTCATCAATGTGAGGGAGCGAGGGATGCAGTAAAGAAGGAATAGTGCATCGGAAAGAAGATACTCGTATCCCAAACAATTATCCTGTCGGTTCCATAGGAACGTTACTCGATTTAGAAGGAGATATCACAGAACCCATAGTATTTCGTAGCGGCGCAATTTCTGTGTTACTTGGTCAATGTGATGGAGTGAGGGATGCAGTAAAGGAGGAATAGTGCATCAGGAAGGAGATACTCGTGTCCCAAAACAAAATCCTGTCGTTCCCATAGAAACGTTACTCGATTTAGAATGAGAAGTCATAGAACACTTAGTATTTCATAGCGACGCAATTTATGTGTCAATTCGTCAATGTGAGTGAGCGAGGGACGCAGTAAAGAAGGAATAGTGCATGGGAAAGGAGATAGTCGTATCCCAAGAGAAAATCCTGTCGTTCCCATAGAAACGTTACTCGATGTAGATGGAGACGTCATAGAACATATAGTATATCATAGCGACGCAATTTCTGTGTTTATTCGTCAATGTGAGGGAGCGAGGGATGCAGTAAGGATGGAATAGTGCATCGGAAAGGAGATACTCTTACTCCAAAAAAAAATCCTGTCGTTACGATAGAAACGTAACTCGATTTGTAATGAGAAGTCATAGATCACTTAGTAATTCATAGCGACGCAATTTCTGTGTTAATTCGTCAATGTGAGGGAGCGAAGGATGCAATAAAGTAGGAATAGTGCATGGGAAAGGAGATAGTCGTATCTCAAAACAAAATCCTGTCGTTTCCATAGAAACGTTACTCGATTTAGATGGAGACGTCATAGAACACATAGAATTTCGTAGCGACGCAATTTCTGTGTTATGTCGTCAGTGTGAGGGGGCGAGGAATTCAGTAAATAAGGAATAGTGCATCGGAAAGGAGATACTCGTATCCCAGAAGAAAATCCTGTCGCTTCCATAGAAACGTTACTCGATGTAGAAGGAGAAGTCATAGAACCCATTGTATTTCATAGCGACGCAATTTCTGTGTTATTTCGTCAATGTGAGGGAGGGAGGGATGCAGTAAAGAAAGAATAGTTGATCGGAAAGTACTCCTATCCCAAAAGAAAATCCTGTCGCTTCCATAGGAACGTTACTCGAATTATAAGGAGATGTCATAGAACACATAGTATTTTATAGCGACGCAATTTCTGTGTTATTTCGTGAGTGTGAGATGGCGAGGAATGCAGTAAAGAAGGAATAGTGCATCGGAAAGGAGATACTCGTATCCCAAAAGATAATCCTGTCCTTTCCATAGAAACGTTACTCGATTTAGAAGGAGATATCACAGAACCCATAGTATTACATAGCGACGCAATTTCTCTGTTAATTCGTCAATGTGAGGGAGGGAGGTATGCAGTAAATAAAGGAATAGTGCATCGGAAGGGAGTTAGTCGTATCCCAAAAGAAAATCCAGTCGTTTCCATAGAAACGTTACTCGATCTAGAAGGAGATGTCATAGAACACATAGTATTTATTAGCGACGCAGTTTCTGTGTTAATTCGTCAGTGTGAGGGAGCGTGGGATGCAGTAAAGAAAGAATAGTGCATCGGAAAGGAGATACTCGTATCCCAAAAGAAAATCCTGTCGTCTCCATACAAACGTTACTCGAGTTAGAAGGTCATAAAACCCATAGTATTTCATAGCCCCGCAATTTCTGTGGTAATTCGTCAATGTGAGGGAGCGAGGGATGCAGTAAAGAAGGAATAGTGCATCGGAAAGAAGATACTCGTATCCCAAACAATCATCCTGTCGGTTCCATAGGAACGTTACTCGATTTAGAAGGAGATATCACAGAACCCATAGTATTTCGTAGCGGCGCAATTTCTGTGTTACTTGGTCAATGTGATGGAGTGAGGGATGCAGTAAAGGAGGAATAGTGCATCGGAAAAGAGATAGTAGTTTCCCAAAAGAAAATCCTGTCGTTTCCATAGAAACTTTACTCGATTTAGAAGGAAATGTCATAGAACACATTGTTTTTCATAGCGACGCAATTTCTGTAATAAATCGTCAATGTGAGGGAGCGATGGGTGCAGTAAAGAAGGAATAGTGCATCGGAAAGAAGATACTCGTATCCCAAACAATCATCCTGTTGGTTCCATAGGAACGTTACTCGATTTAGAAGGAGATATTACAGAACCCATAGTATTTCGTAGCGGCGCAATTTCTGTGTTACTTGGTCAATGTGATGGAGTGAGGGATGCAGTAAAGGAGGAATAGTGCATCGGAAAGAAGATACTCGTATCCCAAACAATCATCCTGTCGGTTCCATAGGAACGTTACTCGATTTAGAAGGAGATATCACAGAACCCATAGTATTTCGTAGCGGCGCAATTTCTGTGTTACTTGGTCAATGTGATGGAGTGAGGGATGCAGTAAAGGAGGAATAGTGCATCGGAAAAGAGATAGTAGTTTCCCAAAAGAAAATCCTGTCGTTTCCATAGAAACTTTACTCGATTTAGAAGGAAATGTCATAGAACACATTGTTTTTCAAAGCGACGCAATTTCTGTAATAAATCGTCAATGTGAGGGAGCGATGGGTGCAGTAAAGAAGGAATAGTGCATCGGAAAGAAGATACTCGTATCCCAAACAATCATCCTGTTGGTTCCATAGGAACGTTACTCGATTTAGAAGGAGATATTACAGAACCCATAGTATTTCGTAGCGGCGCAATTTCTGTGTTACTTGGTCAATGTGATGGAGTGAGGGATGCAGTAAAGGTGGAATAGTGCATCGGAAAAGTGATACTCGTATCCCAAACGAATGTCCTGTCGTATCCGTAGGAACGTTACTCGATTTAGAAGGAGATGTCATAGAACCCATAGTATTTCATAGCGACGCAATTTCTGTGTTTATTCATCAATGTGAGGGAGCGAGGAAAGCAGTAAGGAAGGAATAGTGCATCGGAAAGAAGATACTCGTATCCCAAACAATTATCCTGTCGGTTCCATAGGAACGTTACTCGATTTAGAAGGAGATATCACAGAACCCATAGTATTTCGTAGCGGCGCAATTTCTGTGTTACTTGGTCAATGTGATGGAGTGAGGGATGCAGTAAAGGAGGAATAGTGCATCGGAAAAGTGATACTCGTATCCCAAAAGAAAAACCTGTCGTTTCCATTGAAACGTTGCTGGATTTAGAAGGAGAAGTCATAGAACCCATAGTATTTAATAGCGACGTAGTTTCTGTGATAATTCGGCAATGTGAGGGAGCGAGGGATGCAGTAAAGAAGGAATAGTGCATCAGAAAGGAGATACTCGTATCCCAAAACAAAATCGTGTCGTTCCCATAGAAACGTTACTCGATTTAGTAGGAGAAGTCATAGAACCCATAGTATTTTATAGTCCCTCAATTTCAGTGTTGATTCGTCATTGTGAGGGAGCGAGGGATGCTGTAAAGAGGGAATAGTGCATGGAAAGGAGAAAGTCGTATCCCAAATGAAGATCCAGTCGTTTCCACAGAAACGTTACTCGATTTAGAAGGAGAGGTCATAGAACCATTAAGATTTCATAGCGACGCAATTTCTGTGTTAATTCGTCAGTGTGAGGGAGCGAGGGATGCAGTAAAGGAAGAATAGTGTATCGGAAAGGAGATACTCGTATCCCAAATGAAAATCCTGTCGTTTCCATAGAAACGTTACTCGATTTAGAAGGAGTAGTCATTGAAGCCATAGTATTTCATAGCCCCGCAATTTCTGTGTTAATTCGTCAATGTGAGGGAGCGAGGGATGCAGTAAAGGAGGAATAGTGCATGGGAAAGGAGATAGTCGTATCTCAAAACAAAATCCTGTCGTTTCCATAGAAACGTTACTGGATTTAGAAGGAGACGTCATAGAACACATAGTATTTCATAGCGACACCACATCTGTGTTAATTCGTCAATGTCAGGGAGCGAGGGATGCAATAAAGAAAGAATAGTGCATCGGAAAGGAGATACTCGTATCCCAAAAGAAAATCCTGTCGTTTCCATAGAAACATTACTCGATTTAGAAGGAGAAGTCATAGAACCCATAGTATTTCTTAGCGACTCAATTTCTGTGTTAATTCGTCAATGTGAGAGTGCGAGGGACGCAGTAATGAAGGAATAGAGCATCGGAGAGGAGATACTTGTATTCCGAAAGAAAATCTTGTCGTTTCCGTAGAAACGTTTCTCGATTTAGAAGGAGACGTCATAGAACCCATAGTATTTCATAGCGTCGCAATTCCTGTGTTAATTCGTCAATGTGAGGGACCGAGGGCTGCAGTACAGAAGGTATGGTGCATTGGAAGGGAGATAGTCGTATCCCAAAAGAATATCCTGTCGGGAGATGTCATAGAACCCATAGTATTTCATAGCGACGCAATTTCTGTGTTGATTCGTCAATGGGAGGGAGCGAGGGATGCAGTAATGAAGGAATAGTGCATCGGAAAGGAGATACTCGTATCCCAAAAGAAAATCCTGTCGTTTCCATAGGAACGTTACTCGATGTAGAAGGAGGTCATAGAAAACATAGTATGTCATAGCGACGCAATTTCAGTGTTAATTCGTCAATGTGAGAGAGCGAGGGATGCAGTAAAGAAGAAATAGTGCATCGGAAAGAAGATACTCGTATCCCAAACAAATACCCTGTCTTTCCATAGGAACGTTACTCGATTTAGAAGGAGATATCATAGAACCCATAGTATTTCATAGCGACGCAATTTCTGTGTTAATTCGTCAATGTGAGGGAGCGAGGGCTACAGTAAATAAGGAATAGTGAATCGGAAAGGAGAAAGTCGTATCCCAAAAGAAAATCCTGTTGTTTCCATATAGACGTTACTCGATTTAGAAGCAGATGTCATAGATCCCATAGCATTTCATAGCGACGCAATATCTGTGTTAATTTGTCAATGTGAGGGAGCGAGGGTTGCAGTAAATAAGGAATAATGCATCGGGCAAGGAGATACTCCTATCCCAAGAGAAAATACTGTCGTTTCCGTAGAAACGTTTCTCGATTTAGAAGGAGATGTCTTACAACCCATAGTATTTCATAGCGACGCAAATCCTGTGTTAATTCGTCAATGTGAGGGAGCGAGGGCTGCAGTAAAGAAGGTATAGTGCATTGGAAGGGAGATAGTCGTATCCCAAAAGAAAATCCTGTAGTTTACATAGAAACGTCACTCGTTCTAGAAGGAGATGCCATAGAACCCATAGTATTTCATAGCGACGCAATTTCTGTGTTGATTCGTCAATATGAGGGAGCGAGGGATGCAGTAATGGAGGAATAGTGCATCGGAAAGGAGATACTCGTATCCCAAAAGAAAAACCTGTCGTTTCCATAGAAACGGTACTCGATTTAGAAGGCGATGTCATAGATCCCATAGTATTTCAAAGCGACGCAATTTCTGTGTTAATTAGTCAATGTGAGGGAGCGAGGGATGCAGTAAATAGGGAATAGTGCATCGGAAAGGAGATACTCTTACCCCAAAAGAAAATCCTGTCGCTTCCATAGAAACGTTACTCGATGTAGAAGGAGAATTCATAGAACCCATTGTATTTCATAGCGACGCAATTTCTGTGTTATTTCGTCAATGTGAGGGTGGGAGGGATGCAGTAAAGAAAGAATAGTTGATCGGAAAGGAGATACCCCTATCCCAAAAGATAATCCTGCCCTTTCCATAGAAACGTTACTCGATTTAGAAGGAGATATCATAGTACCCATAGTATTACATAGCGACGCAATTTCTGTGTTAATTCGTCAATGTGAGGGAGGGAGGTATGCAGTAAAGAAAGGAATAGTGCATCGGAAGGGAGTTAGTCGTATCCCAAAAGAAAATCCAGTCGTTTCCATAGAAACGTTACTCGATCTAGAAGGAGATGTCATAGAACACATAGTATTTAATAGCGACGCAGTTTCTGTGTTAATTCGTCAGTGTGAGGGAGCGTGGGATGCAGTAAAGAAAGAATAGTGCATCGGAAAGGAGATACTCGTATCCCAAAAGAAAATCCTGTCGTCTCCATACAAACGTTACTCGAATTAGAAGGTCATAAAACATATAGTATTTCATAGCCCCGCAATTTCTGTGGTATTCGTCAATGTGAGGGAGCGAGGGATGCAGTAAAGAAGGAATAGTGCATCGGAAAGAAGATACTCGTGTCCCAAACAATTATCCTGTCGGTTCCATAGGAACGTTACTCGATTTAGAAGGAGATATCACAGAACACATAGTATTTCGTAGCGGCGCAATTTCTGTGTTACTTGGTCAATGTGATGGAGTGAGGGATGCAGTAAAGAAGGAATAGTGCATCGGAAAAGTGATACTCGTATCCCAAAAGAAAAACCTGTCGTTTCCATAGAAACGTTGCTGGATTTAGAAGGAGAAGTCATAGAACCCATAGTAATTAATAGCGACGTAGTTTCTGTGATAATTCGGCAATGTGAGGGAGCGAGGGATGCAGTAAAGAAGGAATAGTGCATCAGGAAGGAGATACTCGTATCCCAATACAAAATCCTGTCGTTCCCATAGAAACGTTACTCGATTTAGTAGGAGAAGTCATAGAACTCATAGTATTTCATAGTCCCTCAATTTCAGTGTTGATTCGTCATTGTGAGGGAGCGAGGGATGCAGTAAAGAAGGAATAGTGCATGGAAAGGAGAAAGTCGTATCCCAAATGAATATCCAGTCGTTTCCACAGAAACGTTACTCGATTTAGAAGGAGATGTCATAGAATCCATAGAGGGATGCAGTAAATAAGGAACAGTGCATCGGAAAGCAGATAGTCGTATCCCAAAAGATAAATTTGTCGTTTCCATAGAAACGTTACTCGATTTAGAAGGAGAAGACATAGAGGCCATAGTATTTCATAGCGACGCAATATCTGTGTTAATTCGTCAATTTGAGGGAGCGAGGGATGCAGTAAAGAAGGAATCGTGCATCGGAAAGGAGATACTCTTACCCCAAAAGAAAATCCTGTCGTTTCCATAGAAACGTTACTCGATTTAGAAGGAGAAGTCATAGAACCATTAAGATTTCATAGCGACACCACATCTGTGTTAATTCGTCAATGTCAGGGAGCGAGGGATGCAATAAAGAAAGAATAGTGCATCGGAAAGGAGATACTCGTATCCCAAAAGAAAATCCTGTCGTTTCCATAGAAACATTACTCGATTTAGAAGGAGAAGTCATAGAACCCATAGTATTTCTTAGCGACTCAATTTCTGTGTTAATTCGTCAATGTGAGAGTGCGAGGGACGCAGTAATGAAGGAATAGAGCGTCGGAGAGGAGATACTTGTATTCCGAAAGAAAATCTTGTCGTTTCCGTAGAAACGTTTCTCGATTTAGAAGGAGACGTCATAGAACCCATAGTATTTTATAGCGTCGCAATTCCTGTGTTAATTCGTCAATGTGAGGGACCGAGGGCTGCAGTACAGAAGGTGTGGTGCATTGGAAGGGAGATAGTCGTCTCCCAAAAGAATATCCTGTCGGGAGATGTCATAGAACCCATAGTATTTCATAGCGACGCAATTTCTGTGTTGATTCGTCAATGTGAGGGAGCGAGGGATGCAGTAATAAAGGAATAGTGCATCGGAAAGGAGATACTCGTATCCCAATAGAAAATCCTGTCGTTTCCATAGGAACGTTACTCCATGTAGAAGGAGGTCATAGAACACATAGTATTTCATAGCGACGCAAATTCAGTGTTAATTCGTCAATGTGAGAGAGCGAGGGATGCAGTAAAGAAGAAATAGTGCATCGGAAAGAAGATACTCGTATCCCAAACAAATATCCTCTCTTTCCATAGGAACGTTACTCGATTTAGAAGGAGATATCATAGAACCCATAGTATTTCATAGCGACGCAATTTCTGTGTTAATTCGTCAATGTGAGGGAGCGAGGGCTGCAGTAAATAAGGAATAGTGAATCGGAAAGGAGATAGTCGTATCCCAAAAGATAATCCTGTTGTTTCCATATAGACGTTACTCGATTTAGAAGCAGATGTCATAGATCCCATAGCATTTCATAGCGACGCAATATCTGTGGTAATTTGTCAATGTGAGGGAGCGAGGGTTGCAGTAAATAAGGAATAGTGCATCGGGAAAGGAGATACTCCTATCCCAAGAGAAAATACTGTCGTTTCCGTAGAAACGTTTCTCGATTTAGAAGGAGATGTCATAGAAGCCATAGTATTTCATAGCGACGCAAATCCTGTGTTAATTCGTCAATGTGAGGGAGCGAGGGCTGCAGTAAAGAAGGGATAGTGCATTGGAAGGGAGATAGTCGTATCCCAAAAGAAAATCCTGTAGTTTACATAGAAACGTCACTCGTTCTAGAAGGAGATGCCATAGAACCCATAGTATTTCATAGCGACGCAATTTCTGTGTTGATTCGTCAATGTGAGGGAGCGAGGGATGCAGTAATGGAGGAATAGTGCATCGGAAAGGAGATATTCTTATCCCAAAAGAAAATCCTGTCGTTTGCATTGAAACGTTACTCGATATAGAAGGAGATGTCATAGAACCCATTGTATTTCATAGCGACGCATTTTCTGTGTTATGTCGTCAGTGTGAGGGGGCGAGGAATTCAGTAAAGAAGGAATAGTGCATCGGAAAGGAGATACTCGTATCCCAGAAGAAAATCCTGTCGCTTCCATAGAAACGTTAGTCGATGTAGAAGGAGAAGTCATAGAACCCATTGTATTTCATAGCGACGCAATTTCTGTGTTATTTCGTCAATGTGAGTTAGGGAGGGATGCAGTAAAGAAAGAATAGTTGATCGGAAAGGAGATACTCGTATCCCAAAAGATAATCCTGTCCTTTCCATAGGAACATTACTCGATTTAGAAGGAGAAATCATAGAACCCATAGTATTTCATAGCGACGCAATTTCTGTGTTAATTCGTCAATGTGAGGGAGGGAGGTATGCAGTAAAGAAAGGAATAGTGCATCGGAAGGGAGTTAGTCGTATCCCAAAAGAAAATCCAGTCGTTTCCATAGAAACGTTACTCGATCTAGAAGGAGATGTCATAGAACACATAGTATTTAATAGCGACGCAGTTTCTGTGTTAATTCGGCAGTGTGAGGGAGCGTGGGATGCAGTAAAGAAAGAATAGTGCATCGGAAAGGAGATACTCGTATCCCAAAAGAAAATCCGGTCGTCTCCATACAAACGTTACTCGAATTAGAAGGTCATAAAACCCATAGTATTTCATAGCCCCGCAATTTCTGTGGTAATTCGTCAATGTGAGGGAGCGAGGGATGCAGTAAAAAAGGAATAGTGCATCGGAAAGGATATAGTCGTATCCCAAAGGAAAATCCTATCATTTCCATAGAGCTGTTACTCGAAATAGAAGCAGATGTCATAGATCCCATAGTATTTCATAGCGACGCCATTTCTGTGTTAATTAGTCAATGTGAGGGAGCGAGGGATGCAGTAAATAAGGAATAGTGCATCGGAAAGGAGATAGTCGTATCCCAAAAGAAAATCCTGTCGTTTCCATAGAATCGTTGCTCGATTTCGAAGGAAATGTCATAGAACCCATAGTATTTCATTGCGACGAAATTTCTGTGTTAATTTGTCAATGTGAGGGAGCGAGGGGTGCAGTAAAGAAGGAATAGTGCATCGGAAAGGTGATAGTCGTAACGCAAAAGAAAATCCTGTCGTTTCCATAGATACGTTACTCGATATAGAAGCAGATGTCATAGATCCCATAGTATTTCATAGTGACGCCATTTCTGTGTTAATTAGTCAATGTTAGATAGCGAGGGATGCTGTAAAGAAATAATAGTGCATCGGGAAGGAGATACTCGTATTCCAAAAGAAAATCCTTTCGTTTCCATAGAAACGTTACTCGATTTGGAAGGAGAAGGCATGGAACCCATAGTATTTCATAGCGACGCAATTTCCGTGTTAATACGTCAATGTGAGGGAGCGAGGGATGCAGTAAAGAAGGAATAGTGCATCGGAAAGGACATACTCTAACCCGAAAAGAAAATCCTGTCCTTAAGATAGAAACGTTACACGATTTAGAATGAGAAGTCATAGAACACTTAGTATTTCATAGCGACGCAATTCATGTGTTAATTTGTCAATGTGAGGGAGCGAGGGATGCAGTAAAGGAGGAATAGTGCATGGGATAGGAGATAGTCGTATCTCAAAACAAAATCCTGTCGTTTCCTTAGAAACGTTACTCGATTTAGATGGAGACGTCATAGAGCACATAGTATTTCGTAGCGACGCAATTTCTGTGTTAATTCGTCAATGTGAGGGAGCGAGGGATGCAGTAAATAAGGAATAGTGCATCGGAAAGAAGATATTCGTATCCCAAAAGAAAATCCTGTCGTTTCCATAGAGACGTTACTCGATATAGGAGCAGATGTCATAGATCCCATAGTATTTCATAGCCACGCAACTTCTATGTTAATTAGTCAATGTGAGGGAGCGAGGGATGCAGTAAATAAGGAATGGTGCATCGGAAAGGAGATGCTCGTATCCCAAAAGAAAATCCTGTCGTTTCCATAGAAACGATACTCGATTTATAAGGAGATGTCATAGAACCCATAGTATTTCATATCGACGCAATTTCTGTGTTAATTCGACAGTGTCAAGGGGCGAGGATTGCAGTAAATAAGGCATAGTGCATCGGAAAGTAGATACTCGTATCCCAAAAAATATCCTGTCGTTTCCATAGAAACGTTTCTCGATTTAGAAGGAGACGTCATAGAACCCATAGTAATTCATAGCGACGAAATTTCTGTGTTAATTCTTCAATGTGTGGGAGCGAGGAATGCAGTAAAGGAGGAATAGTGCATCGGAAAGGAGATAGTCGTATCCCAAAAGAAAACCCTGTCGTTTCCATAGATACGGTACTCGATATAGAAGCAGATGTCATAGATCCCATAGTATTTCATAGTGACGCCATTTCTGTGTTAATTAGTCAATGTTAGATAGCGAGGGATGCTGTAAAGAAATAATAGTGCATCGGGAAGGAGATACTCGTATTCCAAAAGAAAATCCTTTCGTTTCCATAGAAACGTTACTCGATTTGGAAGGAGAAGGCATGGAACCCATAGTATTTCATAGCGACGCAATTTCTGTGTTAATACGTCAATGTGAGGGAGCGACGGATGCAGTAAAGAAGGAATAGTGCATCGGAAAGGACATACTCTAACCCGAAAAGAAAATCCTGTCCTTAAGATAGAAACGTTACACGATTTAGAATGAGAAGTCGTAGAACACTTAGTATTTCATAGCGACGCAATTCATGTGTTAATTCGTCAATGTGAGGGAGCGAGGGATGCAGTAAAGGAGGAATAGTGCATGGGATAGGAGATAGTCGTATCTCAAAACAAAATCCTGTCGTTTCCTTAGAAACGTTACTCGATTTAGATGGAGACGTCATAGAGCACATAGTATTTCGTAGCGACGCAATTTCTGTGTTAATTCGTCAATGTGAGGGAGCGAGGGATGCAGTAAATAAGGAATAGTGCATCGGAAAGAAGATATTCGTATCCCAAAAGAAAATCCTGTCGTTTCCATAGAGACGTTACTCGATATAGGAGCAGATGTCATAGATCCCATAGTATTTCATAGCCACGCAACTTCTATGTTAATTAGTCAATGTGAGGGAGCGAGGGATGCAGTAAATAAGGAATGGTGCATCGGAAAGGAGATGCTCGTATCCCAAAAGAAAATCCTGTCGTTTCCATAGAAACGATACTCGATTTATAAGGAGATGTCATAGAACCCATAGTATTTCATATCGACGCAATTTCTGTGTTAATTCGACAGTGTCAAGGGGCGAGGATTGCAGTAAATAAGGAATAGTGCGTCGGAAAGTAGATACTCGTATCCCAAAAAATATCCTGTCGTTTCCATAGAAACGTTTCTCGATTTAGAAGGAGACGTCATAGAACCCATAGTATTTCATAGCGACGAAATTTCTGTGTTAATTCTTCAATGTGTGGGAGCGAGGAATGCAGTAAAGGAGGAATAGTGCATCGGAAAGGAGATAGTCGTATCCCAAAAGAAAACCCTGTCGTTTCCATAGAAACGTTACTCGATTTAGAAGGAGAAGTCATAGAACACGTAGTAATTCATTGCGACGCAATTTCTATGTTAATTCGTCAACGTGAGGGAGCAAGGGACGCAGTAAAGAAGGAATTAGTGCATCGGAAACGAGATACTCGTATCCCAAAAGAAAATCCTGCCATTTCCATAGAAACATTACTCGATTTAGAAGGAGATGTCATAGATCCCATAGTATTTCATAGCGACGCAATTTCTGTGTTAATTCGTCAATGTGAGGGAGCGAGGGAAGCAGCAAAGACGGAATAGTGCATCGGAAAGGAGATACTCGTATCCCAAAAGAGAATCCTGTCGTTTCCATAGAAACGTTACTCGATTTAGAAGGAGAAGTCATAGAACCCATAGTGTTTCATAGCGAAGCAATTTCCGTGCAAATTCGTCAATGTCAGGGAGCGAGGGATGCAGTAAAGAAGGATTAGTGCATCGGAAAGGAGATACTCGTATCCCAAAAGAAAATCCTGTCGTCTCCATAGAAACGTTACTCGATTTTGAAGGAGAAGTCATAAAAACCATAGTATTTCATAACCCCGCAATTCCTGTGTTACTACGTCAATGTGAGGGAGCGAGGGATGCATTAAAGAAGGAATAGTGCATCGGAATGGAGATAGTCGTATCCGAAAAGAAAATCCTGGCTTTACCTTAGTAACGTTACTCGATTTAGAAGGATAAGTCATAGAACCCATAGTATCTCATAGCCCCGCTATTTCTGTGTTAATTCATCCATGTGACGGAGCGAGGGATGCAGTAAAGAAGGAATAGAGCATCGGAAAGAAGATAGTCGTATCCCAAAACAAAGCCTGTCTTTTCCATAGAAACGGTACTCGATTCACAAGGAGAAGTCATAGAACCCATAGTATTTCATAGCGACGAAATTTCTGTGTTAATTCGGCAATGTGAGGGAGTTAGGAATGCAGTAAAGGAGGAATAGTGCATCGGAAAGAAGATAGTCGTATCCCAAAAGAAAACCCTGTCGTTTCCATAGAAACGATACTCGATTTAGAAGGAGAAGTCATAGAACACATAGTAAATCATTGCGACGCAATTTCTATGTTAATTCGTCAATGTGAGGGAGCCAGAGATGCAGTAAAGAAGGAATAAGTGCATCGGAAACGAGATACTCGTATCTCAAAAGAAAATCCAGCAGTTTCCATAGAAACATTACTCGTTTTAGAAGGAGATGTCATAGAACCATTAGTTTTTCATAGCGACGGCATTTCTGTGTTAATTCGTCAATGTGAGGAAGCGAGGGATGCAGTAAAGAAGGAATAGTGCATCGGAAAGGAGATAGTCGTATCCCAAAGGAAAATCCTGTCGTTTCTATAGAGACGTTACTCGATATAAGAGCAGATGTCATAGATCCCATAGTATTTCATAGCCACGCAACTTCTATGTTAATTAGTCAATGTGAGGGAGCGAGGGATGCAGTAAATAAGGAATGGTGCATCGGAAAGGAGATGCTCGTATCCCAAAAGAAAATCCTGTCGTTTCCATAGAAACGATTCTCGATTTATAAGGAGATGTCATAGAACCCATAGTATTTCATAGCGACGCAATTTCTGTGTTAATTCGACAGTGTCAAGGGGCGAGGATTGCAGTAAAGAAGGCATAGTGCATCGGAAAGGAGATACTCGTATCCCAAAAAATATCCTGTCGTTTCCATAGAAACGTTTCTCGATTTAGAAGGAGACGTCATAGAACCCATAGTATTTCATAGCGACGAAATTTCTGTGTTAATTCTTCAATGTGTGGGAGCGAGGAATGCAGTAAAGGAGGAATAGTGCATCGGAAAGGAGATAGTCGTATCCCAAAAGAAAACCCTGTCGTTTCCATAGAAACGTTACTCGATTTAGAAGGAGAAGTCATAGAACACATAGTAATTCATTGCGACGCAATTTCTATGTTAATTCGTCAACGTGAGGGAGCAAGGGACGCAGTAAAGAAGGAATTAGTGCATCGGAAACGAGATACTCGTATCCCAAAAGAAAATCCTGCCGTTTCCATAGAAACATTACTCGATTTAGAAGGAGATGTCATAGATCCCATAGTATTTCATAGCGTAGCAATTTCGGTGTTAATTCGTCAATGTGAGGGAGCGAGGGAAGCAGCAAAGACGGAATAGTGCATCGGAAAGGAGATACTCGTATCCCAAAAGAGAATCCTGTCGTTTCCATAGAAACGTTACTCGATTTAGAAGGAGAAGTCATAGAACCCATAGTGTTTCATAGCGAAGCAATTTCCGTGCTAATTCGTCAATGTGAGGGAGCGAGGGATGCAGTAAAGAAGGAATAGTGCATCGGAAAGGAGATACTCGTATCCCAAAAGAAAATCCTGTCGTCTCCATAGAAACGTTACTCGATTTTTAAGGAGAAGTCATAAAAACCATAGTATTTCATAACCCCGCAATTTCTGTGTTACTTCGTCAATGTGAGGGAGCGAGGGATGCATTAAAGAAGGAATAGTGCATCGGAATGGAGATAGTCGTATCCGAAAAGAAAATCCTGGCTTTTCCTTAGTAACGTTTCTCGATTTAGAAGGAGAAGTCATAGAACCCATAGTATTTCATAGCCCCGCTATTTCTGTGTTAATTCATCCATGTGACGGAGCGAGGGATGCAGTAAAGAAGGAATAGAGCATCGGAAAGAAGATAGTCGTATCACAAATTAAAAGCCTGTCTTTTCCATAGAAACGGTACTCGATTCAGAAGGAGAAGTCATAGAACCCATAGTATTTCATAGCGACGAAATTTCTGTGTTAATTCGGCAATGTGAGGGAGTTAGGAATGCAGTAAAGGAGGATTAGTGCATCGGAAAGGAGATAGTCGTATCCCAAAAGAAAACCCTGTCGTTTCCATAGAAACGTTACTCGATTTAGAAGGGGAAGTCATAGAACACATAGTAAATCATTGCGACGCAATTTCTATGTTAATTCGTCAATGTTAGGGAGCCAGGGATGCAGTAAAGAAGGAATAAGTGCATCGGAAACGAGATACTCGTATACCAAAAGAAAATCCTTGCAGTTTCCATAGAAACATTACTCGTTTTAGAAGGAGATGTCATAGAACCGTTAGTATTTCATAGCGACGCCATTTCTGTGTTAATTCGTCAATGTGAGGTAGCGAGGGATGCAGTAAAGAAGGAATAGCGCATCGGAAAGGAAACAGTCGTATCTCAAAAGAAAATCCTGTCTTTTCCATAGATACGTTACTCGATTTAGAAGGAGAAGTCATAGAACACATAGTAAATCATTGGGACGCAATTTCTATGTTAACTCGTCAATGTGAGGGAGCCAGGTGTAGTGTAACGACGTATTAGTTTTTCGTTTGATATATGTATGACCATGTGCAGACTTCGGCACCTACGTCAGTTACAACCCACTTCAAATATGATTCATATTCTTTTAAATTGTCATAGGATGGTTCTTGAACGAAACTGTAAAACATCCGTTGAGTCGTGTGCAAAGAATTACATCACTTGGGCCAATTGGTTTTTGTAACTTTTCCGAATTTAAATTTCGTTTGTTTCTCCTCAGAAATTATATTGACACACGTTATCTTGATCTAATCGATATCAGAATCACACATTAAATAAACTTGTTAGATTCAAAGTTTCGGCGGACGCCGTAAGAATCACGAATCTTGTCAAATATATTATTAATCCGTTGACATCATTCTTCGTAAATAAATCTTCAAGACACGTGTTTCAACTTTAGTAGCATACACTATTTTATTAGCTTCCTACACATACAGATGTGAACTTGAGCGTTGAGAGTTAGTGACTGACATTTCAATAAGATTAAGCTCTATATGACGTCATTGTTGTACAAAAAGAGTATAGAACTTCATTTTTAATTTTTAGAAGCACGACGCATCAACTCGGTTCCAGGATCTTCTGTTGCTCCTTGGCTGTCGACCCGCGACGTATAGCGGCCAGCAATTTCCTCTCTGGTCGCGGCAACGAAGATGCTGTCCCCGTTCGTTGCGCCGCCCTCTCCGTACATGAAACACATAAAAAAATACAATACTTTTAGATAATTCACATCTATTACAAATAATAAGAAAACACATAAACAAAACTAAATTAAACTTATAGTCACCTGCAAACTGGACTGACTTTGGTGGATGGGTGACGCTTAATTTCGTCCCACTACATACCCCACCCACAAGCTCAGTTTGTCAGGTTTTAACCGAAATTAAAACTTTTCAATATACAATATTTAACTGTTAATACATTTTCCTCACATTTTACGTAACCTAGAGTCCTTGCTCTTAGATAGATTTAATCCCTTTAATACGATATTGTTGTGACTATTTGTCATTTACTCTTAATTGTGCTATTATGGTAATTCGTAACCGAATATAGGGATTTTGCTCCTCTTCAGTTAATAGTTGCTAATAAATACTAATTTAGTACGTTCTTTAACGTTGTTACATTAGGACAGAGCGTTCAAATTGTGATAGATTAGTTTCAGTTTCATTTATTTACTAGAGTTATTCTTTCCAAAAATGTATATTACTACTAAGTTTCTCACAATAACTAATAGCACTATTTACTTTACGTCATTCTTTTCCCTAATGCCTTATTTATACGTGAGGTCAAGAAGAAATCTAGCAAATCTTTCTTTAGAACCTCGGCACGGCTTTCTTTGCCTTCGGACACCTTGTTGGGTAATGGCAATTTATTTAGGAGAAACAAGCGAGAGTGCCCCGTTTGGTGTGTTCTATATTAACACTATTAAAAACCTCTATTAAAGGCACTCTGCTATGTTCTCGTGAGCCATATAGCTCTGGACGCCCATGGTCCCTAAACTATTAACCATCCCCTTTGGTTCCTACTATCCGAGTAAATTTAAAATATGCGAAGTTCCTTTAGACCTAAGAGCAAAATTTCCTCCATATAAATCCCCCTTTTGGTTATCTTTCTCTTTTTGAAGAACCAGTAGATTATTGTAGAACACTTGTTTAAGCTTTCTGTTTCATTCTTTAAAATAATTCGTAACTATCACGAAAACTTCACATTAATAAACTCTGAACGCTCTTCCGTGTATAACATCCACTAAATATTAACTTATTTAGGAATGAAGGGTTTCATCTGATCAACACTATATAATCCTTTAATTACACCTGATGAAGGTTCCATAAGAAGTAATGCTTTGGGATGTACAATCTTATGTACAACATATGGACCTTCAAAGATAAAGAAGAATTTTCTACATTCCTTACCGGTCTTAGAACTTTTAGGATGAGATCGTACTAACACAAGATCTCCTACCTGAAATGAGGGTTCTATAGCCTGTTGATTATAGCTTTTAATTCTCCGTTCGGCATTTTTTACAATCTGTTCGCAAACTTTTTCGTCTGGAATGCATTGTTGGATCTCATTTACCGGTGGCCAAGGTAGAGCAGCTAGTAAAGGCTCACCTATAATTCGTAGAATAGCATTTTTCTTTCCTTTATATAATACGGTAATCCAATAATTAGGACTCGTATCAAATGACTTTCAATAATTGGTTCTTCAATTACTTTAGCACGGTTTAAATGCCATTCAAAATAATTCCTATAACCTCCCCACCGTTTAGAATATGGAGGAGGGTCTAACAACTCTAAAGTTAAGTGTTGTTGTTTTCCTCTTGACCAATAATTTTGTTTAAACTGCTTAACAAAATCATCCCAGTCCGTAAATTCAGTTCTATGCAGTACTGCCCATTCCGCAGCTTCTGCTTCTAAATGTTCTATTACAAATTGAATGCGTTTTTCATTACTCCATTTAGGAGATAATGATGTTTCAAAAGCTTTTATAAAGATTATAGGGTGAAGTTCGCCTCCTGGTTTGAATACAGGAAATCGACTTGCTACATTTGAATTTGTCGTTATGTCATCCAGACATTCTGCGAGAGAAATAGTCGGATTTTGTTTAGATTGCAGAGACGGAGTTGCATCGGATTGGCTTGCCGTGATTGCTTTATTCATATTGTTGTCGTCCGAGCTAGCAAATTCGATGCGACTGTTGTCTCTGATTATGTTATTACCTCTGCTACCTGAAATGTTCTCGTTATTATCTAATTCCGATAACCGTTTAGTAATTTCCTGTATCCGCATTTCTGTATTGGATACGCGATTAGCTAATATCGATTCTTCACTGTGCTCACGATGTGAACGCTCTGTACCTTCATCAATGTTATTATCTTTGGCAGTCTCAAGGTTACTGCATATTTCAGTAATTAAAAATTTCATGTTTTCGATTTCGGTATGGTCCTTTTCTACTTGATGAGTTAATGTCTCTAATTCTACATTATCTATTGAAGAAATCTCTACAGGTTTGGTAGAGACCTCTTTAATAGATTTCAATAATTCTCTGCGAACAGTTTCTGTTTGCATAGAAAATTCATCTCGTAACATATTGTTATTTTTCTGTATTTCATTTACAACTAAGATACTGACACTATCTAGTCTCTCGGTTAAGTCAGTGATATCGTTTCGCATGCGAGCTTTTTCCTCGCGCGATTCCTGGATATGTTCTTCTAACCTTTTACAATTATCAGCAATCTTATTACTAAGTCCTACTAATTTTTCCTGCATTTCAACTTTAGAAGACTCTATTTTACCACTTAATTCTCGACTGGTTTCATTAAGATATTCCTGTAACCTGTCTGTAGATTTTGTTAGCTCCCCTTTAAGTCTAGCAGTAGATTCCTCGTTAGACTGTTTTAACTCCTGTTTTAGTTCCTCTTTCAATCTAGCAGTAGATTCCTCGTTCGACTGTTTTAATTCCTGTTTTAGTTCCTCTTTCAATCTAGCAGTAGATTCCTCGTTAGACTGTTTTAATTCAGCTAGGAAATCCCCGTTAGATTGTTTTAATTTAGCGATCGCCCTAAAAAGGGATCTCATGCTCCTATCGGACATAGATTGCTCTTCGTCTGACATTTCACTTCCCGACATTATTGTATGAAATTAACTATTTACACACGCAGACTTGTAATCAACAATCCTGTAAAAGCACACTCCCTATGTACAACACTCCACTTCCAACTTGAAACAAACTCACCGGACACTAATATTGTAATTTGTAGTTCTCGATGATCAGTGTGCTGCTATGGGGCTGCAGAAGAAACAGCTGTCGATGCAGCCGCTGAGATGCTGCGACCCCGCTTCCGCAACCGGCCAGGACGCTGAGTCGAACACCGGAACGTCACCGGCTGCCACCACGTCCGGCACCGCCGTAGACAGGCGAAGCCCTCAGCAACACCTCTAATACCAGCCGGAGGAACACCCCGCAGCTGACGTACTGGGCCTATTAGTTTAGTGAGAAAAAAGGTTGTCGGGTTTGGCAGCGTTCAGCTGCTGCCCAACAGACGCGCCTTCTCGTGGAACAACTGCGTGACCGTACTGCTTGGCTGCGCTCCGTCAGATGCCCACACCCGCAAAGTCGCCGCTGGCTGGTGAAGGCTCCACGAAAACTCGCGTTGACTTCCGAAGGACTCTGGATGCTTTGTTTCGTACCTGTGTGCCTTAGTTGCACACTGGTCCTGTTTCTAAGGTCGCCACGGTGTAGTGTAACGACGTATTAGTTTTTCGTTTGATATATGTATGACCATGTGCAGACTTCGGCACCTACGTCAGTTACAACCCACTTCAAAAATGATTCATATTCTTTTAAATTGTCATAGGATGGTTCTTGAACGAAACTGTAAAACATCCGTTGAGTCGTGTGCAAAGAATTACATCACTTGGGCCAATTGGTTTTTGTAACTTTTCCGAATTTAAATTTCGTTTGTTTCTCCTCAGAAATTATATTGACACACGTTATCTTGATCTAATCGATATCAGAATCACACATTAAATAAACTTGTTAGATTCAAAGTTTCGGCGGACGCCGTAAGAATCACGAATCTTGTCAAATATATTATTAATCCGTTGACATCATTCTTCATAAATAAATCTTCAAGACACGTGTTTCAACTTTAGTAGCATACACTATTTTATTAGCTTCCTACACATACAGATGTGAACTTGAGCGTTGAGAGTTAGTGACTGACATTTCAATAAGATTAAGCTCTATATGACGTCATTGTTGTACAAAAAGAGTATAGAACTTCATTTTTAATTTTTAGAAGCACGACGCATCAACTCGGTTCCAGGATCTTCTGTTGCTCCTTGGCTGTCGACCCGCGACGTATAGCGGCCAGCAATTTCCTCTCTGGTCGCGGCAACGAAGATGCTGTCCCCGTTCGTTGCGCCGCCCTCTCCGTACATGAAACACATAAAAAAAATACAATACTTTTAGATAATTCACATCTATTACAAATAATAAGAAAACACATAAACAAAACTAAATTAAACTTATAGTCACCTGCAAACTGGACTGACTTTGGTGGATGGGTGACGCTTAATTTCGTCCCACTACATACCCCACCCACAAGCTCAGTTTGTCAGGTTTTAACCGAAATTAAAACTTTTCAATATACAATATTTAACTGTTAATACATTTTCCTCACATTTTACGTAACCTAGAGTCCTTGCTCTTAGATAGATTTAATCCCTTTAATACGATATTGTTGTGACTATTTGTCATTTACTCTTAATTGTGCTATTATGGTAATTCGTAACCGAATATAGGGATTTTGCTCCTCTTCAGTTAATAGTTGCTAATAAATACTGATTTAGTACGTTCTTTAACGTTGTTACATTAGGACAGAGCGTTCAAATTGTGATAGATTAGTTTCAGTTTCATTTATTTACTAGAGTTATTCTTTCCAAAAATGTATATTACTACTAAGTTTCTCACAATAACTAATAGTACTATTTACTTTACGTCATTCTTTTCCCTAATGCCTTATTTATACGTGAGGTCAAGAAGAAATCTAGCAAATCTTTCTTTAGAACCTCGGCACGGCTTTCTTTGCCTTCGGACACCTTGTTGGGTAATGGCAATTTGTTTAGGAGAAACAAGCGAGAGTGCCCCGTTTGGTGTGTTCTATATTAACACTATTAAAAACCTCTATTAAAGGCACTCTGCTATGTTCTCGTGAGCCATATAGCTCTGGACGCCCATGGTCCCTAAACTATTAACCATCCCCTTTGGTTCCTACTATCCGAGTAAATTTAAAATATGCAAAGTTCCTTTAGACCTAAGAGCAAAATTTCCTCCATATAAATCCCCCTTTTGGTTATCTTTCTCTTTTTGAAGAACCAGTAGATTATTGTAGAACACTTGTTTAAGCTTTCTGTTTCATTCTTTAAAATAATTCGTAACTATCACGAAAACTTCACATTAATAAACTCTGAACGCTCTTCCGTGTATAACATCCACTAAATATTAACTTATTTAGGAATGAAGGGTTTCATCTGATCAACACTATATAATCCTTTAATTACACCTGATGAAGGTTCCATAAGAAGTAATGCTTTGGGATGTACAATCTTATGTACAACATATGGACCTTCAAAGATAAAGAAGAATTTTCTACATTCCTTACCGGTCTTAGAACTTTTAGGATGAGATCGTACTAACACAAGATCTCCTACCTGAAATGAGGGTTCTATAGCCTGTTGATTATAGCTTTTAATTCTCCGTTCGGCATTTTTTACAATCTGTTCGCAAACTTTTTCGTCTGGAATGCATTGTTGGATCTCATTTACCGGTGGCCAAGGTAGAGCAGCTAGTAAAGGCTCACCTATAATTCGTAGAATAGCATTTTTCTTTCCTTTATATAATACGGTAATCCAATAATTAGGACTCGTATTAAATGACTTTCAATAATTGGTTCTTCAATTACTTTAGCACGGTTTAAATGCCATTCAAAATAATTCCTATAACCTCCCCACCGTTTAGAATATGGAGGAGGGTCTAACAACTCTAAAGTTAAGTGTTGTTGTTTTCCACTTGACCAATAATTTTGTTTAAACTGCTTAACAAAATCATCCCAGTCCCTAAATTCAGTTCTATGCAGTACTGCCCATTCCGCAGCTTCTGCTTCTAAATGTCCTATTACAAATTGAATGCGTTTTTCATTACTCCATTTAGGAGATAATGATGTTTCAAAAGCTTTTATAAAGATTATAGGGTGAAGTTCGCCTCCTGGTTTGAATACAGGAAATCGACTTGCTACATTTGAATTTGTCGTTATGTCATCCAGACATTCTGCGAGAGAAATAGTCGGATTTTGTTTAGATTGCAGAGACGGAGTTGCATCGGATTGGCTTGCCGTGATTGCTTTATTCATATTGTTGTCGTCCGAGCTAGCAAATTCGATGCGACTGTTGTCTCTGATTATGTTATTACCTCTGCTACCTGAAATGTTCTCGTTATTATCTAATTCCGATAACCGTTTAGTAATTTCCTGTATCCGCATTTCTGTATTGGATACGCGATTAGCTAATATCGATTCTTCACTGTGCTCACGATGTGAACGCTCTGTACCTTCATCAATGTTATTATCTTTGGCAGTCTCAAGGTTACTGCATATTTCAGTAATTAAAAATTTCATGTTTTCGATTTCGGTATGGTCCTTTTCTACTTGATGAGTTAATGTCTCTAATTCTACATTATCTATTGAAGAAATCTCTACAGGTTTGGTAGAGACCTCTTTAATAGATTTCAATAATTCTCTGCGAACAGTTTCTGTTTGCATAGAAAATTCATCTCGTAACATATTGTTATTTTTCTGTATTTCATTTACAACTAAGATACTGACACTATCTAGTCTCTCGGTTAAGTCAGTGATATCGATTCACATGCGAGCTTTTTCCTCGCGCGATTCCTGGATATGTTCTTCTAACCTTTTACAATTATCAGCAATCTTATTACTAAGTCCTACTAATTTTTCCTGCATTTCAACTTTAGAAGACTCTATTTTACCACTTAATTCTCGACTGGTTTCATTAAGATATTCCTGTAACCTGTCTGTAGATTTTGTTAGCTCCCCTTTAAGTCTAGCAGTAGATTCCTCGTTAGACTGTTTTAACTCCTGTTTTAGTTCCTCTTTCAATCTAGCAGTAGATTCCTCGTTAGACTGTTTTAATTCCTGTTTTAGTTCCTCTTTCAATCTAGCAGTAGATTCCTCGTTAGACTGTTTTAATTCAGCTAGGAAATCCCCGTTAGATTGTTTTAATTTAGCGATCGCCCTAAAAAGGGATCTCATGCTCCTATCGGACATAGATTGCTCTTCGTCTGACATTTCACTTCCCGACATTATTGTATGAAATTAACTATTTACACACGCAGACTTGTAATCAACAATCCTGTAAAAGCACACTCCCTATGTACAACACTCCACTTCCAACTTGAAACAAACTCACCGGACACTAATATTGTAATTTGTAGTTCTCGATGATCAGTGTGCTGCTATGGGGCTGCAGAAGAAACAGCTGTCGATGCAGCCGCTGAGATGCTGCGACCCCGCTTCCGCAACCGGCCAGGACGCTGAGTCGAACACCGGAACGTCACCGGCTGCCACCACGTCCGGCACCGCCGTAGACAGGCGAAGCCCTCAGCAACACCTCTAATACCAGCCGGAGGAACACCCCGCAGCTGACGTACTGGGCCTATTAGTTTAGTGAGAAAAAAGGTTGTCGGGTTTTGCAGCGTTCACCTGCTGCCCAACAGACGCGCCTTCTCGTAGAACAACTGCGTGACCGTACTGCTTGGCTGCGCTCCGTCAGATGCCCACACCCGCGAAGTCGCCGCTAGCTGGTGAAGGCTCCACGAAAACTCGCGTTGACTTCCGAAGGACTCTGGATGCTTTGTTTCGTACCTGTGTGCCTTAGTTGCACACCGGTCCTGTTTCTAAGGTCGCCACGGTGTAGTGTAACGACGTATTAGTTTTTCGTTTGATATATGTATGACCATGTGCAGACTTCGGCACCTACGTCAGTTACAACCCACTTCAAAAATGATTCATATTCTTTTAAATTGTCATAGGATGGTTCTTGAACGAAACTGTAAAACATCCGTTGAGTCGTGTGCAAAGAATTACATCACTTGGGCCAATTGGTTTTTGTAAGTTTTCCGAATTTAAATTTCGTTTGTTTCTCCTCAGAAATTATATTGACACACGTTATCTTGATCTAATCGATATCAGAATCACACATTAAATAAACTTGTTAGATTCAAAGTTTCGGCGGACGCCGTAAGAATCACGAATCTTGTCAAATATATTATTAATCCGTTGACATCATTCTTCATAAATAAATCTTCAAGACACGTGTTTCAACTTTAGTAGCATACACTATTTTATTAGCTTCCTACACATACAGATGTGAACTTGAGCGTTGAGAGTTAGTGACTGACATTTCAATAAGATTAAGCTCTATATGACGTCATTGTTGTACAAAAAGAGTATAAAACTTCATTTTTAATTATTAGAAGCACGACGCAACAACTCGGTTCCAGGATCTTCTGTTGCTCCTTGGCTGTTGACCCGCGACGTATAGCGGCCAGCAATTTCCTCTCTGGTCGCGGCAACTAAGATGCTGTCCCCGTTCGTTGCGCCGCCCTCTCCGTACATGAAACACATAAAAAAAATACAAAACTTTTAGATAATTCACATCTATTACAAATAATAAGAAAACACATAAACAAAACTAAATTAAACTTATAGTCACCTGCAAACTGGGCTGACTTTGGTGGATGGGTGACGCTTAATTTCGTCCCACTACACAGGGATGCAGTAAAGAAGGAATAAGTGCATCGGAAACGAGATACTCGTATCCCAATAGAAAATCCTGCAGTTTCCATAGAAACATTACTCGTTTTAGAAGGAGATGTCATAGAACACATAGTATTTCATAGCGACGCCATTTCTGTGTTAATTCGTCAATGTGAGGGAGCGAGGGATGCAGTATAGAAGGAATAGTGCATCGAAAAGGAGATAGTCGTATCCCAAATTAAAAACCAGTCGTTTCCATAGAAACGTTACTCGATTTAGAAGGAGATGTCATAGAACACATAGTATATCAAAGTGACGCAATTTCTGTATTAATTCGTCAATGTGAGGGGGCGAGGGATGCAATAAAGAAGGAATAGTGCATCGGAAAGGAGATACTCTTACCCCAAGAAAAAATACTTTCGTTTCCATAGAAACGTCACTCGATTTAGAAGGAGAAGACATAAAACCCATACTATTTCATAACCCCGCAATTTCCGTGTTACTTCGTCAATGTGAGGGCGCGAGGGGACGCATCAAAGCATGAATAGTGCATCGGAAAGGAGATAGTCGTTTCCGAAAAGCAAATCCTGGCTTTTCCTTAGTAACGTTACTCGATTTAGAAGGAGAAGTCATAGAACCCATAGTATTTTATAGCCCCGCTATTTCAGTGTTAATTCATCAATGTGAGGGAGCGAGGGATGCAGTAAAGAAGGAATAGAGCATCGTAAAGAAAATAGTCGTATCCCAAATAGAAATCCTGTCGTTTCCATAGAAACGTTACACGATTTAGAAGGAGAAGTCATGGAACCCATAGAATTTCATAGCGACGCAATTTCTGTGTTAATTCGTCAATGTGAGGGAACGAGGTATGCAGGAAAGAGGGAATAGTGCATCGGAAAGGAGATAGTCGTATCCCAAAAGGAAATCCTGTCGTTTCCATAGAAGCGTTACTCGATTTAGAAAGAGAAGTCATAGAACCCATAGTATTTCATAGCGACGCAATTTCTGTGTTAATTCGTCGATGTGAGGGAGCGAGGGATGCAGTGAAGAAGCAAAAGTGCATCGGAAGGGGATAGTCGTATTCCAAAAGAAAATCCTGTCTTTTCCATACAAACGTTACTCGATTTCGAAGGAGAAGTCATAGAACCTATGGTATTTCATAAACCCGCAATTTCTGTGTTAATTCGTCAATGTGAGGGAGCGAGGGATGCAGTAAAGAAGGAATAGTGCATCGGAGAGGAGATACTCGTATCCCAAAAGAAAATCCTGTCGTTTCCATAGAAACGTTACTCGATTTAGAAAGTCATAAAACCTATGGTATTTCATAGCCCCGCAATTTCTGTGTTAATTCGTCAATGGGAGGGAGCGAGGGATGCAGTAATGAAGGAATAGTGCATCGGAAACGAGATAGTCGTATCCCAAAAGAAAAGCCTGTCTTTTCCATAGAAACGTTACTCGATTTAGAAGGAGAAGTCATAGAACACATAGTAATTCATTGCGACGCAATTTCTATGTTAATTCGTCAATGTGAGGGAGCCAGGGTTGCAGTAAAGAAGGAATAAGTGCATCGGAAACGAGATACTCGTATCCCAAAAGAAAATCCCACCGTTTCCATGGAAACGTTACTCGATTTAGATGGAGAAGTCATAGAACACATGGTAATTCATTGCGACGCAATTTCTATGTTAATTCGTCAATGTGAGGGAGCCAGGGATGCAGTAAAGAAGGAATAAGTGCATCGGAAACGAGATACTCGTATCCCAAAAGAAAATCCTACCGTTTCCATAGAAACATTACTCGATTTAGAAGGAGATGTCATACAACCCATAGTATTTCATAGCGACCCAATTTCTGCGTTAATTCGTCAATGTGATGCAGCGAGGGATGCAGTAAAGAAGGAATAGTGCATCGGAAAGAAGATACTCGTATCCCTAAAGAAAAACCTGTCGTTTCCATAGAAACGTTACTCGATTTAGAAGGAGAAGTCATAGGACCCATAGTGTTTCATAGCGAAGCAATTTCCGTGCTAATTCGTCAATGTGAGGGAGCGAGGGATGCAGTAAAGAATGAATAGTGCATCGGAAAGGAGATACTCGTATCCCAAAATAAAATCCTGTCGTTTCCATAGAAACGTTACTCGATTTTGGAGGAGATGGTTCAAATGGCTCTGAGCACTATGGGACTTAACAGCTGTGGTCATCAGTCCCCTAGAACTTAGAACTACTTAAACCTAACTAACCTAAGGACATCACACAACACCCAGCCATCACGAGGCAGAGAAAATCCCTGACCCCCCCGGTATCGAACCCGGGTACCCGGGCGTGGGAAGCGAGAACGCTACCGCACGACCACGAGATGCGGGCATTGAAGGAGGTGACATAAAACCTATACCATTTCATAACCCCGCAATTTCCGTGATACTTCGTCAATGTGAGGGAGGGAGGGATGCATTAAAGAAGGAATAGTGCATCGGAATGGAGATAGTCGTATCCGAAAAGAAAATCCTGGCTTTTCCTTAGTACGTTACTCGATTTAGAAGGAGAAGTCATAGAACCCATAGTATTTCATAGCCCCGCTTTTTCTGTGTTAATTCATCAATGTGAGGGAGCGAGGGATGCAGTAAAGAAGGAATAGAGCATCGGAAAGAAGATAGTCGTATCCCAAATAAAAATCCTGTCGTTTCCATAGAAACGTTACTCGATATCGAAGGAGAAGTCATAGAACCTATAGTATTTCATAAACCCACAATTTCTGTGTTAATTCGTCAATGTGAGGGAGCGAGGGATGCAGTAAAGAAGGAATAGTGCATCGGAGACGAGATACTCGTATCCCAAATGAAAATCCTGTCGTTTCCATAGAAACGTTACTCGATTTAGAAAGTCATAAAACCAATGGTATTTCATAGCCCCGCAATTTCTGTGTTAATTCGTCAATAGGAGGGAGCGAGGGATGCAGTAAAGAAGGAATGGTGCATCGGAAACGAGATAGTCGTATCCCAAAAGAAAAGCCTGCCTTTTCCATAGAAACGGTGCTCGATTTAGAAGGAGGCGTCATAGAACACATAGTATATCATAGCCCCGCAATTTCTGTGTTAATTCGTCAATGTGAGGTAGCGAGGGATGCAGTAAAGAAGGAATAGTGCATCGGAAAGGAAACAGTCGTATCTCAAAAGAAAATCCTGTCGTTTCCATAGATACGTTACTCGATTTAGAAGGAGAAGTCATAGAACCCATAGTATTTCATAGCGACGCAATTTCAGTGTTAATTCGAAATGTGAGGGAGCGAGGGATGCAGTAAAGAAGGAATAGTGCATCGAAAAGGAGATAGTCGTATCCGAAATTAAAAACCAGTCGTCTCCATAGAAACGTTACTCGTTTTAGATGGAGATGTCATAGAACACATAGTATTTTATAGCGACACCATTTCTGTGTTAATTCGTCAATGTGAGGGAGCGAAGGATGAAGTAAAGAAGGAATAGTGCATCGGAAAGGAGATACTCGTATCCCAAAAGAAAATCCTGTCTTTTCCATAGAAACGTTACTCGATTTAGGAGATGTCATAGAACCCATAGTACGTCATGGCGACGCAATTTCTGTGTTAATTCGTCAATGTGAGGGACGGAGGGATGCAGTAAAGAACGAATAGTGCATCGGAATGGAGATAGTCGTATCCCAAAAGAAAATCCTCTCTTTTCCATAGAAACGTTACTCGATTTAGAAAGAGAAGTCATAGAACCCATAGTGTTTCATTGCGACGCCTTTTCTCTGTTAATTCGTCAATGTGAGGGAGCGAGGGATGCAGTAAAGAAGGAATAGTGCATCGGAAAGGAGATACTCATATCTCAAAAGAAAATCCTGTCTTTTCCAAAGGAACGTAACTCGATTTAGAGGGAGATGTCATGGAACCCATAGTATGCCATAGCGACGCAATTTCTGTGTTAATTCGTCAATGTGAGGGAGCGAGGGATGCAGTAAAGGAGGAACAGTGCATCGAAAGGCGATAGTCGTATCTCAAAACAAAATCCTGTCGTTCCCGTAGAAACGTTACTCGATTTAGAAGGAGACGTCATAGAACACATAGTATTTTATAGCGACACCATTTCTGTGTTAATTCGTCAATGTGAGGGAGCGAAGGATGAAGTAAAGAAGGAATAGTGCATCGGAAAGGAGATACTCGTATCCCAAAAGAAAATCCTGTCTTTTCCATAGAAACGTTACTCGATTTAGGAGATGTCATAGAACCCATAGTACGTCATGGCGACGCAATTTCTGTGTTAATTCGTCAATGTGAGGGACGGAGGGATGCAGTAAAGAACGAATAGTGCATCGGAATGGAGATAGTCGTATCCCAAAAGAAAATCCTCTCTTTTCCATAGAAACGTTACTCGATTTAGAAAGAGAAGTCATAGAACCCATAGTGTTTCATAGCGACGCCTTTTCTCTGTTAATTCGTCAATGTGAGGGAGCGAGGGATGCAGTAAAGAAGGAATAGTGCATCGGAAAGGAGATACTCATATCTCAAAAGAAAATCCTGTCTTTTCCAAAGGAACGTAACTCGATTTAGAGGGAGATGTCATGGAACCCATAGTATGCCATAGCGACGCAATTTCTGTGTTAATTCGTCAATGTGAGGGAGCGAGGGATGCAGTAAATAAGGAATAGTGCACCGGAAAGGTGATAGTCGTATCCCAAAAGATAATCCTGTCGTTTACATAGAAACGTTGCTGGATCTAGAGGGATATGTCATAGAACACATAGTATTTCATAACGAGGGAATTTCTGTGTTAATTCGTCAATGCGAGGGAGCGAGGGATGCAGGAAAGAAGGAATAGTGCCTCGGAAAGGAGATAGACGCATCCAAAAAGAAAATCCTCTGGTTTCGATAGAAACGTTACTCGATTTAGAAGATGTCATAGAATCCATAGTAATTCATAGCGACGCAATTCTGTGTTAATTCGTCAATGTGAGGGAGCGAGGAATGCAGTAAAGACGGAATAGCGCATCGGATAGAAGATACTCGTATCCCAAAAGAAAATCCTGTCGTTTCCACAGAAAAGTTACTCGATTTAGAAGGAGATGTCGTAGATCCCATAGTATTTTATAGCGTCGCAATTCCTGTGTTAATTCGACAATGTGTGGGAGGGAGGAATGCAGTTATGAAGGAATAGTGCATCGGAATGGAGATAGTCGTATCCCAAAAGAAAATCCTGTCGTTTCCATAGAAACGATTCTCGATCTAGTAGGAGATGTCATAGGACACATAGTGTTTCATAGCGACGCAATTTCTGTGTTAATTCGTCAATGTGAGGGAGCGAGGGATGCAGTTAATAAGGAATAGTGCATCGGAAAGGAGATACTCGAATCCCAGACGAATATCCTGTCATTTCCATAGGAACGTTACTCGATTTAGAAGGAGAAGTCATAGAACACATAGTATTTCATAGCGACGCTATTTCTGTGTTGATTCGTCAATGTGAGGGAGCAAGGGATGCTGTAAATAAGGAATAGTGCATCGGAAAGGAGATACTCGTATCCCAAATGAAAATCCTGTCGTTTCCATAGAAACGTTACTCGATTTAGAAGGAGATGTCATAGAACCCATAGTATTTCATAGCGACGCAATTTCTGTGTTAATTCGTCAGTGTGAGTGGGCTAGGAATGCACTAAGGAAGGAATAGTGCATCGGAAAGGAGATACTGGTATCCCAAAAGAGAATACTGTCGTCTCCATAGAAACGTTACTCGATTTAGATGGAGAAATCATAGAACTCGGAGTATTTTATAGCGAAGCAATTTCAGTGTTAAATCGTCAATGTGAGGGAGCGAGGGATGCAGTAAAGAAGAAATAGTACATCGGAAAGGAGATAGTCGGATCCCAAAAAAAACCTGTCGTTTCCATTAAAACGTTGTTCGATTTAGAAGGAGATGTCATAGAACCCATAGTATTTCATAGCGACGCAATTTCTGTGTTAATTCGTCAATGTGAGGGAGCGAGGGATGCAGTTAAGAAGGAATAGTGTATCGGAAAGGAGATACTCGTATCCCAGACGAATATCCTGTCATTTCCATAGGAACGTTACTCGATTTAGAAGGAGAAGTCATAGAACACATAATATTTCATAGCGACGCAATTTCTGTGTTATTTCGTCAATGTGAGGGGGCGAGGGATGCAGTAAATAATGAATAGTGCATCGGAAAGGAGATAGTAGTTTCCCAAAAGAAAATCCTGTCGTTTCCATAGAAACTTTACTCGATTTAGAAGGACATGTCATAGAACACATTGTATTTCATAGCGACGCAATTTCTGTATTTATTCGTCAATGTGAGGGAGCGATGGGTGCAGTAAAGAAGGAATAGTGCATCGGAAAGGAGATAGTCGTATCCCAAAAGAATATTCTGTCGTTTCCAAAGAGACGTTACTCGAATTAGAAGCAGATGTCATAGATCCCACAGTATTTCATAGCGACGCCATTTCTGTGGTAATTAGTCAATGTGAGGGAGCGAGGGATGCAGTACTAAAGGAATGGTGTATCGGAAAGGCGATACTCGTATCCCAGAAGAAAATCCTGTCTTTTTATAGATACGATACTCGATTTTGAAGGACAAGTCTTAGAACCCATAGTATATAATAACGACGCAATTTCTGTGTTAATTCGTCAATGTGATTGAATGAGGGTATGTAGTAAAGAGAGAATAGTGCATCGGAAAGGAGATAGTCGTATCCCAAAGAAAATCCTGTCTTTAGCATACAAATGTTACTCGATTTAGAAGGAGAAGTCATAGAACCCATAGTATTTCATAGCGACGCAATTTCTGTGTCAATTCGTCAATGTGAGGGAGCGAGGGATGCAGTAGAGAAGGAATAGTGCATCGGAAAGGAGAAAGTCGTATCCCACAAGAAAATCCTGTCGTTTACATAGAAACGTTACTCGATTTAGAAGGAGATGTCATAGAACCCATAGCATATCAGAGCGACGCTATTTCAGTGTTAATTCGTCAATGCGAGGGAGCGAGGGATGCAGTAATGAAGAAATAGTGCATCGAAACGGAGATACTCCCATCATAAACGAATATCCTGTCGTATCCATAGGAACGTTACTCGATTTTGAAGGAGATGTCATAGAGCCCATAGTATTTAATAGCGACGTAGTTTCTGTGATAATTCGTCAATGTGAGGGAGCGAGGGATGCAGTAAAGAAGGAATAGTGCATCAGGAAGGAGATACTCGTATCCCAAAACAAAATCCTGTCGTTCCCATAGAAACGTTACTCGATTTAGTAGGAGAAGTCATAGAACCCATAGTATTTTATACCCCCTCAATTTCAGTGTTCATTCGTCATTGTGAGGGAGCGAGGGATGCAGTAAAGAAGGAATAGTGCATGGAAAGGAGAAAGTCGTATCCCAAAAGAAGATCCGGTCCTTTCTACAGAAACGTTACTCGATTTAGAAGGAGAAGTCATAGAATCCATAGAGGGATGCAGTTAATAAGGAAAAGTGCATCGGAAAGCAGATAGTCGTATCCCGAAAGATAAACCTGTCGTTTCCATAGAAACGTTACTCGATTTAGAAGGAGAAGACAAGAGTCCATAGTATTTCATAGCGACGCAATATCTGTGTTAATTCGTCAATGTGAGGGAGCGAGGGATGCAGTAAAGAAGGAATCGTGCATCGGAAAGGAGATACACTTACACCAAAAGAAAATGCTGTCGTTTCCATGGAAACGTTACTCGATTTAGAAGGAGAAGTCATAGAACCGTTAAGATTTCATTGCGACGCAATTTCTGTGTTAATTCGTCAATGTGAGGGAGCGAGGGATGCAGTAAAGAAGGAATCGTGCAACGGAAAGGAGATACTCTTACCCCAAAACAAAATCCTGTCGTTTCCATAGAAACGTTACTCGATTTAGAAGGAGACGTCATAGAACACATAGTATTTCATAGCGACACCACATCTGTGTTAATTCGTCAATGTGAGGGAGCGAGGGATGCAGTAAAGAAAGAGTAGTGCACCGGAAAGGAGATACTCGTATCCCAAAAGAAAATTCTGTCGTTTCCATAGAAACGTTACTCGATTTAGAAGGAGATGTCATAGAACCCACAGTATTTCATTACAACGCAATTTCTGTGTTAATTCGTCAGTGTGTGGGAGCGTGGGATGCAGTAATGAAGGAATAGTGCATCGGAAAGGAGATACTTGTAACCCGAAAGAAAATCTTGTCGTTTCCGTAGAAACGTTTCTCGATTTAGAAATAGACGTCATAGAACCCATAGTATTTCATAGCGTCGCAATTCCTGTGTTAATTCGTCAATGTGAGGGAGCGGGGGCTGCAGTAAAGAAGGAAGAGTGCATCGGAAAGAAGATACTCGAATCCCAAACAAATATCCTGTCTTTCCATAGGAACGTTACTCGATTTAGAAGGAGATGTCATAGAACCCACAGTATTTCATTACAACGCATTTTCTGTTTTCATTCGTCAATGTGAGGGAGCGAGGGCTGCAGTAAAGAACGAATAGTGCATCGTAAAAGGAGATACTCGTATCCCTAAAGAAAATCCCGTCGTTTCCATAGAAACGTTACTCGATTTAGTATGAGATGTCAGAGAATCCATAGTATTTCATAGCGCCGCAATTTCTGTGTTAATTCGTCAATGCGAGGGAGCAAGGGATACAGTAAAGAAGGAATAGTGCATCGGAAAGAAGATACTCGAATCCCAAACAAATATCCTGTCTTTCCATAGGAACGTTACTCGATTTAGAAGGAGATATCATAGAACCCATAGTATTTCATAGCGACGCAATTTCTGTGTTAATTCGTCAATGTGAGGGAGCGAGGGCTGCAGTAAATAAGGAATAGTGAATCGGAAGGGAGATACCTGTATCCCAAAAGAAAATCCTGTCGTTTCATAGAGACGTTACTCGATTTAGAAGCAGATGTCATAGATCCCATAGTATTTCATAGCGACGCAATATCTGTGTTAATTAGTCAATGTGAGGGAACGAGGGATGCAGTAAATAAGGAATAGTGCATCTGAAAGGAGATACCTGTATCCCAAAAGAAAATCCTGTCGTTTCCATGGAGACGTTACTCGATTTACAATAAGATGTCATAGATCCCATAGTATTTCATAGCGACGCAATTTCTGTGTTAATTAGTCAATGTGAGGGAACGAGGGATGCAGTAAATAAGGAATAGTACATCGGAAAGGAGATAGTCGTATCCCACATAAAAACCTTTCGTTTCCATTAAAGCGTCACTCGATTTAGAAGGAGATGTCATAGAACCCATAGTATTTCATAGCGACGCAATTTCTGTGTTACTTCGTCAATGTGAGGGAGGGAAGGATGCAGTAAAGAAGGAATAGTGCATCGGAAAGGAGATACTCGTATCCCAAACGAATATCCTGTCGTTTCCATAGGAACGTTACAAGATTTAGAAGGAGATGTCATAGCACCCATAGTAATTCATAGCGACACATTTTCTGTGTTATTACGTCAATGTGAGGGAGCGAGGGATGCAGTAAATATGGAATAGTGTATCGGAAAGGAGATAGTGGTTTCCCAAAAGAAAATCCTGTCGTTTCTATAGAAACTTTAATCGATTTAGAAGGAAATGTCATAAAACCCATAGTATTTCATAGCGACGCAATTTCTGTTTTAATTCGTCATGTGAGGGAGCGATGGGTGCAGTAAAGAAGGAACAGTGCATCGGATAGGAGATAGTCGTATCCCAAAAGAAAATTCTGTCTTTTCCAAAGAGACGTTACACGATTTAAAACAGATGTCATAGATCCCACAGTATTTCATAGCGACGCTATTTCTGTGTTAATTAGTCAATGTGAGGGAGCGAGTGATGCATTAATTAAGGAATGGTGCATCGGAAAGGCGATACTCGTATCCCAAAAAAAATCCTGTCGTTTTTATACACACGTTACTCGATATTGAAGGAGATGTCGTAGAACCCATAGTATTTCGTAACGACGCAATTTCTGTGTTAATTCGTCAATGTGAGGGAGCGAGGGGTGAAGTATAGAAGGAATAAAGCATCGGAATGGATATAGTCGTATCGCAAAAGAAAATCTTGTCGTATCCATAGAGACCTTACTCGATTAACAAGGAAAAGTCTTAGAACACATAGTATTCCCTAGCGACGACATTTCTGTGTTAATTCATCAATGTGAAGGAGCGAGGGATGCAGTAAGGAAGAAATGGTGCATCGGAAAGGAGAAAGTCGTCTCCCAAAAGGAAATCCTGTCGTATCCATAGAAACGTTGCTCGATTTAGAAGGAGATGTCATAGAGCCCATAGTATTTCATAGCGGCGCAATTCCTGTGTTAATTCGACAATGTGTGGAGGGAGGAATGCAGTCAAGAAGGATTAGTTCATCGGAATGGAGATAGTCGTATCACAAATGAAAATCCTGTCGTTTCCATAGAAACGTTTCTCGATCTAGAAGGAGATGTCATAGAACACATAGTATTTCATAGCGACGCTATTTATGTGTTGATTCGTCAATGTGAGGGAGCGAGGGATGCAGTAAATAAGGAATATTGCATCGGAGAGGACATACTCGTAACCCAAAAGAAAATCGTGTCGTTTCCATAGAGACGTTACTCGATTTAGAAGGAGATGTCATAGAACCCATAGTATTTCATAGCGACGCAATTTCTGTGTTAATTCGTCAGTGTGAGTGGGCGAGGAATGCAGTAAAGAAGGAATAGTGCATCGGAATGGATATACTCGTATCCCAAACGAAAATACTGTCGACTCCATAGAAACGTTACTCGATTTAGAAGGAGAAGTCATAGAACTCATAGTATTTTATAGCGAAGGAATTTCAGTGTTAATTCGACAATGTGAGGGAGCGATGGATGCAGTAAAGAAGAAATAGTGCATCGGAAAGGAGACAGTCGTATCCCAAAAAAAACCTTCCGTTTCCATTAAAACGTTACTCGATTTAGAGGGAAATGTCATAGCACCCATAGTATTTCGTAGCGGCCCAATTTCTGTGTTAATTCGTCAATGTGAGGGAGCGAAGGATGCAGTAAAGAAGGAATAGTGCATTGGTTAGGAGATACTCGTCACCCAAACGTATATCCTGTCGTTTCCATAGGAACGTTACTCGATTTGGAAGGAGATGTCATAGAACCCATAGCAATTCATAGCGTCGCAATTTCTGTGTTATTACGTCAATGTGAGGGAGCGAGGGATGCAGTAAATAAGGAATAGTGCATCGGAAAGGAGATAGTAGTTGCCCAAAAGAAAATCCTGTCGTTTCCGTAGAAACGCTACTCAATTTAGAAGGAGAAGTCATAGAACACATAGTATATCGTAGCGACGCAATTTCTGTGTTAACTCGTCAATGTGAGAGAGCGAGGGATGCAGTAAATATGGAATAGTGCATCGGAAAGCAGATAGTCGTATCCCAAAAGAGAATCCTGTCGATTGCATACAAACGTTACTCGATTTAGAACGAGATATCATAGAACCCATAGTATTTCATAGCGACGCAATTTCTGTGTTAATTCGCAATGTGAGGAAGCGAGGGATGTAGTAAAGAAGGAATAGTGCATCGGAAAGGAGGTACTCCTATCCCAAAATAAAATCCTGTCGTTTCCGTAGAAACGCTACTCAATTTAGAAGGAGAAGTCATAGAACACATAGTATATCTTAGCGACGCAATTTCTGTGTTAATTCGTCAATGTGAGGCAGCGAGGGATGCAGTAAAGAAGAAATAGTGCATTGGAATGGAGCTAGTCGTATCCCAAAAGAAAATCCTGTCGATTGCATACAAACGTTACTCGATTTAGAACGAGATATCATAGAACCCATAGTATTTCATAGCGACGCAATTTCTGTGTTAATTCGTCAATGTGAGGAAGCGAGGGATGCAGTAAAGAAGGAATAGTGCATCGGAAAGGAGGTACTCCTATCTCAAAATAAAATCCTGTCGCTTCCATAGGAACGTTACTCGATTTAGAAGGAGATGTCATAGAACACATAGTATTTCATAGCGACGCAATTTCTGTGTTATTTCGTGAGTGTGAGGGGGCGAGGAATGCAGTAAAGAAATAATAGTACATCGGAAAGGAGTTACTCGTATCCCAGAAGAAAATTCCTGTCGTTTCCATACATACGTTACTCGATTTAGAAGGAGAAGTCATAGAACCCATAGTATTTTATAGCGAAGCAATTTCTGTGTTAATTCGTCAATGTGAGGGAGCGAGGGATGCAGTAAAGAAGGAATAGTGCATCGGAAAGAAGATACTCGCATTTAAAAGAAAATCCTGTCGTTTCCATAGAGACGTTACTCGATTTAGAACGAGAGGTTTTAGAACCCATAGTATTTCATAACGACGCAATATCTGTGTTAATTCGTCAATGTGAGGGAGCGAGGGATGCACTAAAGAGAGAATAGTGCATGGGAAAGGAGATAGTCGTATCTCAAAACAAAATCCTGTCGTTTCCATAGAAACGTTAATCGATTTAGTTGGAGACGTCATAGAACTCATAGTATTTCGTAGCGACGCAATTTCTGTGTTATTTCGTCAATGTGAGGGAGCGAGGGATGCAGTAAATAAGGAATAGTGCATCGGAAAGGAGATATTCGTATCCCAAAAGAAAATCCTGTCGTTTCCATAGAAACGTTACTCGATATAGAAGGAGATGTCATGGAACCCATTGTACTTCATAGCGACGCAATTTCTGTGTTATGTCGTCAGTGTGAGGGGGCGAGGAATTCAGTAAAGAAGGAATAGTGCATCGGAACGGAGATACTCGTATCCCAGAAGAAAATCCTGTCGCTTCCATAGAAACGTTACTCGATGTAGAAGGAGAAGTCGTAGAACCCATTGTATTTCATAGCGACGCAATATCTGTGTTATTTCGTCAATGTGAGGGAGGGAGGGATGCAGTAAAGAAAGAATAGTGGATCGGAAAGGAGATACTCCTATACCAAAAGAAAATCCTGTCGCTTCCATAGGAACGTTACTCGATTTAGAAGGAGATGTCATAGAACACATAGTATTTCATAGCGACGCAATTTCTGTGTTATTTCGTGAGTGTGAGATGGCGAGGAATGCAGTAAAGAAGGAATAGTGCATCTGATAGGAGATACCCGTATCCCAAAAGAAAATCTTGTTGTTTCCATCGAAACGTTACTCGATTTAGAAGGTGAACTCATAGAACACATAGTCATTTATAACGAAGCGATTTCTGTGTTAATTCGACAATGTGAGGTAGCAAGGGATGCAGTAAACTAAGAATTGTGCATCGGAAAGGAGATTGTTGTATCAAAAAAGAAAATCCTGTCGTTTCCATAGAAACGTTACTCGATTTAGAAGGAAATGTCACAGAACCCATAGTATTTGATAGCGACGCAATTTCTGTGTTAATTCGTCCGTGTGAGGGGGCGAGGAATGCAGTAAAGAAGGAATAGTGCATCGGAAAGAAGATAGTCGTATCCAAAAAGAAAATCCTGTCGTTTCCATAGAGACGTTACTCGATTTACAATAAGATGTCATAGATCCAGTAGTATTTCATAGCGACGCAATTTCTGTGTTAATTAGTCAATGTTAGGGAACGAGGGATGCAGTAAATAAGGAATAGTGCATCGAAATGGAGATAATCGTATCCCAAAAGAAAATCCTGTCGTTTCCATAGAAACGTTTCTCGATCTAGAAGGAGATGTCATAGAACACATAGTATTTCATCGCGACGCTATGTCTGTGTTGATTCGTCAATGTGAGGGAGCGAGGGATGCAGTAAGTAAGGGATAGTGCATCGGAAAGGAGATACTCGTATCCCAAAAGAAAATCCTGTCGTTTCCATAGATACGTTACTCGATTTAGAAGGAGATGTCATAGAGAGCATAGTATTTCATAGCGACGCAATTGCTGTGTTAATTCGTCAGTGTGAGTGGGCGAGGAATGCAGTAAAGAAGGTAAAGTGCATCGGAAAGGATATACTCGTATCTCAAAATAATATACTGTCGTCTACATAGAAACGTTACTCGATTTAGAAGGAGAAGTCATAGAACTCATAGTATTTTATAGCGAAGGAAGATCAGTGTTACTTCGAGGGATGCAGTATAGAAGAAAGAGTGCATCGGAAAGGAGATAGTCGTATCCCAAAAAAAACCTTTCGTTTCCATTAAAGCGTTACTCGATTTAGAAGGAGATGTCATAGAACCCATAGTATTTCATAGCGACGCAATTTCTGTGTTACTTCGTCAATGTGAGAGAGCGAAGGATGCAGTAAAGAAGGAATAGTGCATCGGAAAGGAGATACTCGTATCCCAAACGAATATCCTGTCGTTTCCATAGGAACGTTACTCGATTTAGAAGGAGATGTCATAGCACCAATAGTAATTCATAGCGACGCATTTTCTGTGTTATTACGTCAATGTGAGGGAGCGAGGGATGCTGTAAATATGGAATAGTGCATCGGAAAGGAGATAGCAGTTTCCCAAAAGAAAATCCTGTCGTTTCCATAGAAACTTTAATCGATTTAGAAGGAAATGTCATAGAACCCATAGTATTTCATAGCGACGCAATTTCTGTTTTAATTCGTCAATGTGAGGGAGCGATGGGTGCAGTAAAGATGGAACAGTGCATCGGATAGAGATAGTCGTAACCCAAAAGAAAATTCTGTCGTTTCCAAAGAGACGTTACTCGTTTTAGAAGCAGATGTCATAGATCCCACAGTATTTCATAGCGACGCAATTTCTGTGTTAATTCGCAATGTGAGGAAGCGAGGGATGTAGTAAAGAAGGAATAGTGCATCGGAAAGGAGGTACTCCTATCCCAAAATAAAATCCTGTCGTTTCCGTAGAAACGCTACTCAATTTAGAAGGAGAAGTCATAGAACACATAGTATATCTTAGCGACGCAATTTCTGTGTTAATTCGTCAATGTGAGGCAGCGAGGGATGCAGTAAAGAAGAAATAGTGCATTGGAATGGAGCTAGTCGTATCCCAAAAGAAAATCCTGTCGATTGCATACAAACGTTACTCGATTTAGAACGAGATATCATAGAACCCATAGTATTTCATAGCGACGCAATTTCTGTGTTAATTCGTCAATGTGAGGAAGCGAGGGATGCAGTAAAGAAGGAATAGTGCATCGGAAAGGAGGTACTCCTATCTCAAAATAAAATCCTGTCGCTTCCATAGGAACGTTACTCGATTTAGAAGGAGATGTCATAGAACACATAGTATTTCATAGCGACGCAATTTCTGTGTTATTTCGTGAGTGTGAGGGGGCGAGGAATGCAGTAAAGAAATAATAGTACATCGGAAAGGAGTTACTCGTATCCCAGAAGAAAATTCCTGTCGTTTCCATACATACGTTACTCGATTTAGAAGGAGAAGTCATAGAACCCATAGTATTTTATAGCGAAGCAATTTCTGTGTTAATTCGTCAATGTGAGGGAGCGAGGGATGCAGTAAAGAAGGAATAGTGCATCGGAAAGAAGATACTCGCATTTTAAAAGAAAATCCTGTCGTTTCCATAGAGACGTTACTCGATTTAGAACGAGAGGTTTTAGAACCCATAGTATTTCATAACGACGCAATATCTGTGTTAATTCGTCAATGTGAGGGAGCGAGGGATGCACTAAAGAGAGAATAGTGCATGGGAAAGGAGATAGTCGTATCTCAAGACAAAATCCTGTCGTTTCCATAGAAACGTTAATCGATTTAGTTGGAGACGTCATAGAACTCATAGTATTTCGTAGCGACGCAATTTCTGTGTTATTTCGTCAATGTGAGGGAGCGAGGGATGCAGTAAATAAGGAATAGTGCATCGGAAAGGAGATATTCGTATCCCAAAAGAAAATCCTGTCGTTTCCATAGAAACGTTACTCGATATAGAAGGAGATGTCATGGAACCCATTGTACTTCATAGCGACGCAATTTCTGTGTTATGTCGTCAGTGTGAGGGGGCGAGGAATTCAGTAAAGAAGGAATAGTGCATCGGAACGGAGATACTCGTATCCCAGAAGAAAATCCTGTCGCTTCCATAGAAACGTTACTCGATGTAGAAGGAGAAGTCGTAGAACCCATTGTATTTCATAGCGACGCAATATCTGTGTTATTTCGTCAATGTGAGGGAGGGAGGGATGCAGTAAAGAAAGAATAGTGGATCGGAAAGGAGATACTCCTATACCAAAAGAAAATCCTGTCGCTTCCATAGGAACGTTACTCGATTTAGAAGGAGATGTCATAGAACACATAGTATTTCATAGCGACGCAATTTCTGTGTTATTTCGTGAGTGTGAGATGGCGAGGAATGCAGTAAAGAAGGAATAGTGCATCTGATAGGAGATACCCGTATCCCAAAAGAAAATCTTGTTGTTTCCATCGAAACGTTACTCGATTTAGAAGGTGAACTCATAGAACACATAGTCATTTATAACGAAGCGATTTCTGTGTTAATTCGACAATGTGAGGTAGCAAGGGATGCAGTAAACTAAGAATTGTGCATCGGAAAGGAGATTGTTGTATCAAAAAAGAAAATCCTGTCGTTTCCATAGAAACGTTACTCGATTTAGAAGGAAATGTCACAGAACCCATAGTATTTGATAGCGACGCAATTTCTGTGTTAATTCGTCCGTGTGAGGGGGCGAGGAATGCAGTAAAGAAGGAATAGTGCATCGGAAAGAAGATAGTCGTATCCAAAAAGAAAATCCTGTCGTTTCCATAGAGACGTTACTCGATTTACAATAAGATGTCATAGATCCAGTAGTATTTCATAGCGACGCAATTTCTGTGTTAATTAGTCAATGTTAGGGAACGAGGGATGCAGTAAATAAGGAATAGTGCATCGAAATGGAGATAATCGTATCCCAAAAGAAAATCCTGTCGTTTCCATAGAAACGTTTCTCGATCTAGAAGGAGATGTCATAGAACACATAGTATTTCATCGCGACGCTATGTCTGTGTTGATTCGTCAATGTGAGGGAGCGAGGGATGCAGTAAGTAAGGGATAGTGCATCGGAAAGGAGATACTCGTATCCCAAAAGAAAATCCTGTCGTTTCCATAGATACGTTACTCGATTTAGAAGGAGATGTCATAGAGAGCATAGTATTTCATAGCGACGCAATTGCTGTGTTAATTCGTCAGTGTGAGTGGGCGAGGAATGCAGTAAAGAAGGTAAAGTGCATCGGAAAGGATATACTCGTATCTCAAAATAATATACTGTCGTCTACATAGAAACGTTACTCGATTTAGAAGGAGAAGTCATAGAACTCATAGTATTTTATAGCGAAGGAAGATCAGTGTTACTTCGAGGGATGCAGTATAGAAGAAAGAGTGCATCGGAAAGGAGATAGTCGTATCCCAAAAAAAACCTTTCGTTTCCATTAAAGCGTTACTCGATTTAGAAGGAGATGTCATAGAACCCATAGTATTTCATAGCGACGCAATTTCTGTGTTACTTCGTCAATGTGAGAGAGCGAAGGATGCAGTAAAGAAGGAATAGTGCATCGGAAAGGAGATACTCGTATCCCAAACGAATATCCTGTCGTTTCCATAGGAACGTTACTCGATTTAGAAGGAGATGTCATAGCACCAATAGTAATTCATAGCGACGCATTTTCTGTGTTATTACGTCAATGTGAGGGAGCGAGGGATGCTGTAAATATGGAATAGTGCATCGGAAAGGAGATAGCAGTTTCCCAAAAGAAAATCCTGTCGTTTCCATAGAAACTTTAATCGATTTAGAAGGAAATGTCATAGAACCCATAGTATTTCATAGCGACGCAATTTCTGTTTTAATTCGTCAATGTGAGGGAGCGATGGGTGCAGTAAAGATGGAACAGTGCATCGGATAGAGATAGTCGTAACCCAAAAGAAAATTCTGTCGTTTCCAAAGAGACGTTACTCGTTTTAGAAGCAGATGTCATAGATCCCACAGTATTTCATAGCGACGCCATTTCTGTGTTAATTTGTCAATGTGAGGGAGCGAGGGATGCAGTAAAACAAGGAATGGTGCATCGGAAAGGCGATACTCGTATCCCAAAAAAAATCCTGTCGTTTTTATAGATATGTTACTCGATTTTGAAGGAGTTGTCGTAGAACCCATAGTATTTCATAACGACGCAATTTCTGTGTTAATTCCTCAATGTGAGGGAGCGAGGGATGCAGTAAAGAAGGAATAATGCATCGGAAAGAAGGAAGTCGTCTCCCAAAAGAAAATCCTAACGTTTCCATAGAAACGTTACTCGATTTAGAAGGAGAAGTCATAGAACCCATAGTACTTCATAGCTACTCATTTTCTGTGTTAATTCGTCAAAGTGAGGAAGCTAGAAGTGCAGTAAAGAAGGAATAGTGCATCGGAAAGGAGATACTCGTATCCCAAAAGAAAATCCTGTTGTTTCAATAGGAACGTTACTCGATTTAGAAGGAGATGTCATAGAACCCATAGTATTTCATAGCGACGCAGTTTCTGTGTTAATTCGTCCGTGTGAGGGGGAGAGGAATGCAGTAAAGAAGGAATAGCGCAACGGAAAGGAGATACTCGTATCCCAAAAAAGAATCTTGTCGTTTCCATAGAAACGTTCCTCGATTTAGAAGGAGATGTCATAGAACCCATAGTATTTCGTAGCGACGCAATTTCTGTGTTAATTCGTCCGTGTGAGGGGGCGAGGAATGCAGTAAAGAAGGAATAGTGCAACGGAAAGGAGATACTCGTATCCCAATAGAAAATTCTGTCGTTTCCATCGAAACGTTACTCGATTTAGAAGGAGAAGTCATAGAATCCATAGTATTTTATAACGAAGCAATTTCTGTGTTAATTCGTCAGTGTGAGGGAGCGATGGGTGTAGTAAAGTAGGAATAGTGCATCGGAAAGAAGATAGTCGTATCCAAAAAGAAAATCCTGTCGTTTCCATAGAGACGATACTCGATTTAGAATAAGATGTCATAGATCCCATAGTATTTCATAGCGACGCAATTTCTGTGTTAATTAGTCAATGGGACGGAACGAGGGATGCAGTAAATAAGGAATAGTGCATCGGAAAGGAGATAGTCGTATCCCAAAAGAAAATCCTGTCGTTTCCATAGAAACGTTACTCGATTTAGAAGGAGATATCATAGAACCCATAGTATTTCATAGCGACGCAACTTCTATATTAAGTCGTCAATGTGAGGGAGCGAAGGGTGCAGTATAGAAGGAATAGAGCATCGGAAAGGAGATAGTCGTATCGCAAAAGAAAATCTTGTCGTATCCATAGAGACTTTACTCGATTAACAAGGAAAAGTCTTAGAACACATAGTATTTCCTAGCGACGACATTTCTGTGTTAATTCGTCAATGTGAAGGAGCGAGGGATGCAGTACGGAAGAAATGGTGCATCGGAATGGAGAAAGTCGTCTCCCAAAAGATAATCATGCCGTTTCCATAGAAACGTTACTCGATTTAGAAGGAGTAGTCATGGAACCCACAGTATTTCATAGCGACTATATTTCTGTGTTAAATCACCAATGTGAGGAAGCGAGGAATGCAGTAAAGACGGAATAGTGCATCGGATAGGAGATACTCGTATCCAAAAAGTAAATCCTGTCGTATCCTTAGAAACGTTGCTCTATTTAGAAGGAGATGTCATAGAACCCATAGTATTTCATAGCGACGCAATTTCTGTGTTAATTCGTCAGTGTGAGTGGGCGAGGAATGCAGTAAAGAAGGAATAGTGCATCGGAAAGGATATACTCGTATCCCAAAAGAAAATACTGTCGTCTCTATAGAAACGTCACTCGATTTAGAAGGAGAAGTCATAGAACTCATAGTATTTTATAGCGAAGGAATTTCAGTGTTAATTCGACAATGTGAGGGAGCGATGGATGCAGTAAAGAAGAAATAGTGCATGGGAAAGGAGACAGTCGTATCCCAAAAAAAAACCTTTCGTTTCCATTAAAACGTTACTCGATTTAGAAGGAGATGTCATAGAACCCATAGTATTTCACAGCGACGCAATTTCTGTGTTAATTCGTCAATATGAGGGAGCGAAGGATGCAGTAAAAAAGGAATAGTGCATCGGTAAGGAGATACTCGTCACCCAAAAGTATATCCTGTCGTTTCCATAGGAACGTTACTCGATTTAGAAGGAGATGTCATAGAACCCACAGTAATTCATAGCGACGCAATTTCAGTGTTATTACGTCAATGTGAGGGAGCGAGGGATGCAGTAAATAAGGAATAGTGCATCGGAAAGGAGATAGTAGTTGCCCAAAAGAAAATCCTGTCGTTTCCATAGAAACGTTACTCAATTTGGAAGGAGAAGTCATATAACACATAGTATATCATAGCGACGCAATTTCTGTGTTAATTCGTCAATGTGAGGGAGCGAGGGATTCACTAAAGGAGGAATAGTGCATGGGAAAGGAGATGGGCGTATCTCAAAACAAAATCCTGTCGTATCCATAGAAACGTTACTCGATTTAGAAGGAGAAGTCATAGAACCCATAGTATCTTATAGCGATGCAAATTATGTGTTAATTCGTCAATGTGAGGGAGCGAGGGATGCAGTAAAGAAGAAATAGTGCATTGGAAAGGAGCTAGTCGTATCCCAAAAGAAAATTCTGTCGATTGCATACAAACGTTACTCGATTTAGAACTAGATATCATAGAACCCATAGTATTTCATAGCGACGCAATTTCTGTGTTAATTCGTCAATGTGAGGAAGCGAGGGATGCAGTAAAGAAGGAATAGTGCATCGGAAAGGAGGTACTCCTATCCCAAAATAAAATCCTGTCGCTTCCGTAGGAACGTTACCCGATTTAGAAGGAGATGTCATAGAACACATAGTATTTCATAGCGACGCAATTTCTGTGTTATTTCGTGAGTGTGAGGGGGCGAGGAATGCAGTAAAGAAATAATAGTACATCGGAAAGGAGTTACTCGTATCCCATAAGAAAACCCTGTCGTTTCCATAGAAACGTTACTCGATTTAGAAGGAGAAGTCATAGATTCCATAGTATTTCTTAGTTACGCAATTTCTGTGTTAACTCGTCAATGTGAGGGAGCGATGGATGCAGTAAAGAAGGAATAGTGCATCGGAAAGGAGATAGACGTATCCCAAAAGAAAATCCTGTCGTTTCCATAGAAACGTTACTCGATTTAGATGGAGACGTCATAGAACACATAGTATTTCGTAGCGACGCAATTTCTGTGTTAATTCGTCAATGTGAGGAGCGAGGGATGCAGTAATTGAGGAATAGTGCATCGGAAAGGAGTTATTCGTATCCCAAAAGAAAATACTGTCGTTTCCATAGAAACGTTACTCGATATAGAAGGAGATGTCTTAGAACCCATTGTACTTCATAGCGACGCAATTTCTGTGTTATGTCGTCAGTGTGAGGGAGGGAGGGATGCAGTAAAGAAAGAATAGTGGATCGGAAAGGAGATACTCCTATCCCAAAAGAAAATCCTGTCGCTTCCATAGGAACGTTACTCGATTTAGAAGGAGATGTCATAGAACCCATAGTATTTCATAGCGACGCAATTTCTGTGTTATTTCGTGAGTGTGAGATGGCGTGGAATGCAGTAAAGAAGGAATAGTGCATCGGAAAGGAGATACTCGTATCCCAAAAGATAATCCTGTCGTATCCATAGAAACGTTCATCGATTTAGAAGGAGATATCATAGAACCCATAGTATTTCATAGCGACGCCATTTCTGTGTTAATTCGTCAATGTGAGGGAGGGAGGTATGCAGTAAAGAAAGGAATAGTGCATCGGAAGGGAGTTAGTCGTATCCCAAAAGAAAATCCTGTCGTTGACATAGAATCGTTACTCGATTTCGAAGGAAATGTCATAGAACCCATAGTATTTCATTGCGACGAAATTTCTGTGTTAATTCGTCAATGTGTGGGAGCGAGGGGTGCAGTAAAGAAGGAATAGTGCATCGGAAAGGAGATAGTCGTAACGCAAAAGAAAATCCTGTCGTTTCCATAGATACGTTACTCGATATAGAAGCAGATGTCATAGATCCCATAGTATTTCATAGTGGCGCCATCTCTGTGTTAATTAGTCAATGTAAGGGAGCGAGGGATTCAGTAAAGAAAGAATAGTGCATCGGAAAGGAGATATCTGTATCCCAAAAGAAAATCCTTTCGTTTCCATAGAAACGTTACTCGATTTGGATGGAGAAGTCATGGAACCCATAGTATTTCATAGCGACGCTATTTCTGTGTTAATTCGTCAATGTGAGGGAGCGAGGGAACCAGTAAAGAAGGAATAGTGCATCGGAAAGGAGATAGTCGTATCCCAAAGGAAAATCCTGTTGTTTCCATAGAGACGTTAATCGATATAGGAGCAGATGTCATAGATCCCACAGTATTTCATAGCCACGCAACTTCTATGTTAATTAGTCAATGGGAGGGAGCGAGGGATGCAGTAAATAAGGAATGGTGCATCGGAAAGGAGATACTCGTATCCCAAAAGAAAATCCTGTCGTTTCCATAGAAACGTTACTCGATTTATAAGGAGATGTCATAGAACCCATAGTATTTCATAGCGACGCAATTTCTGTGTTAATTCGCCAGTGTCTATTGACGAGGATTGCAGTAAAGAAGGAATAGTGCATCGGAAAGGAGATACTCGTATCCCAAAAGAAAATCCTGTCGTTTCCATCGAAACGTTACTCGATTTAGAAGGAAAAGTCATAGAACTCATAATATTTTATAGCGAAGTAATTTCTGTGTTAATTCGTCAATGTGAGGGAGCGAGGGATGCAGTAAAGAGGAAATAGTGCATCGGAAAGGAGATAGTCGTATCCCAAAAGAAAATCCTGTCGTTTCCATAGAAACGTTACTCGATTTACACTCCTGGAAATTGAAATAAGAACACCGTGAATTCATTGTCCCAGGAAGGGGAAACTTTATTGACACATTCCTGGGGTCAGATACATAACATGATCACACTGACAGAACCACAGGCACATAGACACAGGCAACAGAGCATGCACAATGTCGGCACTAGTACAGTGTATATCCACCTTTCGCAGCAATGCAGGCTGCTATTCTCCCATGGAGACGATCGTAGAGATGCTGGATGTAGTCCTGTGGAACGGCTTGCCATGCCATTTCCACCTGGCGCCTCAGTTGGACCAGCGTTCGTGCTGGACGTGCAGACCGCGTGAGACGACGCTTCATCCAGTCCCAAACATGTTCAATGGGGGACAGAGCCGGAGATCTTCCTGGCCAGGGTAGTTGACGTACACCTTCTAGAGCACGTTGGGTGGCACGGGATACATGCGGACGTGCATTGTCCTGTTGGAACAGCAAGTTCCCTTGCCGGTCTAGGAATGGTAGAACGATGGGTTCGATGACGGTTTGGATGTACCGTGCACTATTCAGTGTCCCCTCGACGGCCACCAGTCGTGTACGGCCAGTGTAGGAGATCGCTCCCCACACCATGATGCCGGGTGTTGGCCCTGTGTGCCTCGGTCACCTGCACGGCGCCAAACACGCATACGACCATCATTGGCACCAAGGCACGTCTCCATCCGTCCCTCCATTCAAGCCTGTCGCGACACCACTGGAGGCGGGCTGCACGATGTTGGGGCGTGAGCGGAAGACGGCCTAACGGTGTGCGGGACCGTAGCCCAGCTTCATGGAGACGGTTGCGAATGGTCCTCGCCGATACCCCAGGAGCAACAGTGTCCCTAATTTGCTGGGAAGTGGCGGTGCGGTCCCCTACGGCACTGCGTAGGATCCTATGGTCTTGGCGTGCATCCGTGCGTCGCTGCGGTCCGGTCCCAGGTCGACGAGCACGTGCACCTTCCGCCGACCACTAGCGACAACATCGATGTACTGTGGAGACCTCACGCCCCACGTGTTGAGCAATTCGGCGGTACGTCCATCCGGCCTCCCGCATCCCACTACACGCCCTCGCTCAAAGTCCGTCAACTGCACATACGGTTCACGTCCACGCTGTCGCGGCATGCTACCAGTGTTAAAGACTGCGATGGAGCTCCGTATGCCACGGCAAAGTGGCTGACACTGACGGCGGCGGTGCACAAATGCTGCGCAGCTAGCGCCATTCGACGGCCAACACCGCGGTTCCTGGTGTGTCCGCTGTGCCCTGTGTGATATTTGCTTGTACAGCCCTCTCGCAGTATCCGGAGCAAGTATGGTGGGTCTGACACACCGGTGTCAATGTGTTCTTTTTTCCATTTCCAGGAGTGTAGAAGGAAATGTCATAGAACCCATAGTATTTCATAGCGACGAAATTTCTGTGTTAATTCGTCAATGTGAGGGAGCGAGGGGTGCAGTAAAGAAGGAATAGTGCATCGGAAAGGAGATAGTCGTATCCCAAAAGAAAATCCTGTCGTTTCCATAGAGACGTTACTCCATATAGAAGCAGATATCATAGATGCCATAGTACTTCATAGCCACGCCATTCCTGTGTTCATTAGTCAATGTGAGGGATCGAGGGATGCTGTTAATATGGAATGGTGCATAGGAAAGGAGATACTCGTATCCCAAAAGGAAATCCTGTCGTTTCCATAGAAACGTTACTCGATTTAGACGGAGATGTCATAGAACCCATAGTATTTCATAGCGACGCAATTTCTGTGTTAATTCGCCAATGTGAGGGAGCGAGGAATGCAGTAAATAAGGAATAGTGCATCGGAAAGGAGATAGTCGTATCCCAAAAGAAAATCCCGTCGTTTCCATAGAATCGTTACTCGATTTAGAAGGAGAAGTCATAGAACAAATAGTATTTTATAGCGAAGCAATTTATGTGTTAATTCGTCAATGCGATGGAGCGAGGGATGCTGTATAGAGGAAATAGTGCATCGGAAAGGAGATAGTCGTATCCCAAAAGAAAATCCTGTCGTTTCCATAGAAACGATACTTGATTTAGACGGAGATGTCATAGAACCCATAGTATTTCATAGCGACGCAATTTCTGTGTTAATTCGCAAATGTGAGGGAGCGAGGGATGCAGTAAATAAGGAATAGTGCATCGGAAAGGAGATAGTCGTATCCCAAAAGAAAATCAAGTCGTTTCCATAGAATCGTTACTCGATTTAGAAGGAGCAGTCATAGAACAAATAGTATTTTATAGCGAAGCAATTTATAAGTTAATTCGTCAATGCGAGGAAGCGAGGGATGCAGTAAAGAAGAAATAGTGCATCGGAAAGGAGACAATCGTATCCAAAAAGAAAATTATGTCATTTCCATAGAAACGTTACTCGATATAGAAGCAGGAGACATGGAACCCATAGTATTTCATAGCCACGCTATTTCTGTGTTAATTCGTCAATGTGAGGGAGCGAGGGATGCAGAAATGAAGGAATAGTGCATCGGAACGGAGATACACGTATCCCAAACGAATATCCTGTCGTTTCCATAGGAACGTTACTCGATTTAGAAGGAGATGTCATAGAACCCATAGTATTTCATAGCGACGCAATTTCTGTGTTAATTCGTCAATGTGAGGGAGCGAGGGATGCAGTAAATAAGGAATAGTGCATCGGAAAGGAGATAGTCGTATCCCAAAAGAAAATCCTGTCGTTTCCATAGAGACGTTACTCGATATAGAAGCAGATGTCATAGATCCCATAGTATTTCAAAGCCACGCCATTTCTGTGTTAATTAGTCAATATGAGGGAGCGAGGGATGCAGTAAATAAGGAATGGTGCATCGCAAAGGAGATACTCGTATCCCAAAAGAAAATCCTGTCGTTTCCTTAGAAATGTTACTTGATTTAGAAGGAGATGTCATAGAACCCATAGTATTTCATAGCGACGCAATTTCTGTGTTAAATCATCAATGTGAGGGTGCGAGGGAAGCAGTAAAGAAGGAATAGTGCATCGGAAAGGAGATAGTCGTATCCCAAATGAAAAATCTGTCGTTCCCATAGAGACGTTACTCGACTTAGAAGCAGATGACATAGATCCCATAGTATTTCATAGCGACGCCATTTCTGTGTTAAGTCGTCAATGTGAGGAAGCGAGGGGCGCAGTAAATAAGGAATGGTGCATCGGAAAGGAGATACTCGTATCCCAAAAGAAAATCCTGTCGTTTCCATAGAAACGTTACTCGATTTAGAAGGAGATATCATAGAACCCATTGTATTTCATAGCGACGCAATATCTGTTTTATTTCGTCAGTGTGAGGGGGCGAGGAATCCAGCAAAGAAGGAATAGTGCATCGGAAAGGAGTAAGTCGTCCCCCAATAGAATATCATTTCGTTTCCATAGAAACGTTACTCGATTTAGAAGGAGAAGCCATAAAACCCATAGTATTTCATAGCGACTCAATTTCTGTGTTAATGCGTCAATGTGAGGAAGTGAGTAATGCAGTAAAGAAGGAATAGTGCATCGGAAAGGATATACTCGTCTCCCAAAAGAAAATCCTGTCGTTTCCATAGAAACGTTACTCGATTTAGAAGGAGATGTCACAGAACTCATAGTATATATAAGCGAGTCAATTTCTGTGTTAATACGTCAATGTGAGGATGCGAGGAATGCAGTAAAGAAGGAATAGTGCATCGGAAAGGATATACTCGTCTCCCAAAAGAAAATCCTGTCGTTTCCATAGAAACGTTACTCGATTTAGAAGGAGATATCATAGAACCCATTGTATTTCATAGCGACGCAATATCTGTGTTATTTCGTCAGTGTGAGGGGGCGAGGAATGCAGTAAAGAAGGAATAGTGCTTCGGAAAGGAGATAGTCGTATCCCAGCAGAAAATCCTGTCGTTTCCATACGAACGTTCCTCGATTTAGAAGAAGAAGTCATAGAACCCATAGTAATTCATAGCGACACCATTTCTGTGTTAATTCGTCTGTGTGAGGACGCGAGGGATGCAGTGAGGAAGGAATAGTGCATCGGAAAGGAATAAGTCGTCTCCCAAAAGAAAATCATTTCGTTTCCATAGAAATGTTACTCGATTTAGAATGAGAAGTCATAAAACACATAGTATTTCAGAGCGACTCAATTACTGTGTTAATCCGTCAATGTGAGGAAGCGAGGAATGCAGTAAAGAAGGAATAGTGCATCGGAAAGGATATACTCGTCTCCCAAAAGAAAATCCTGTCGTTTCCATAGAAACGTTACTCGATTTAGAAGGAGATATCATAGAACCCATAGTATTTCATGGCGACGCAATTTCTTTGTTAATTCGTCAATGTGACGGAGCGAGGGAAGCAGTACAGAAGGAATAGTGCATCGGAAAGGAGATACTCGTATCCCAAAAGAAAATCCTGTCGCCTCCATACAAACGTTGCTCGATTTAGAAGCAGAAGTCATTGAACCCTTAGTAAATCATAGCGAGGCTATTTCTGTGTTAATTCGTCAATGTGAGGGAGCGAGGGATGCAGTAAAGGAGGAATAGTGCATCGGAAAGGAGATAATCGTATCTCAAAAAAAAAATCCCGTCGTTTCCATAGAAACGTTACTCGACTTAGAAGGAGATGTCATAGAACCAATAGTAATTCATAGCGACGCAATTTCTGTGTTAATTCGTCAATGCGAGGGAGCGAGGGATGCAGTAAAGAAGGAATAGTGCATCGGAAAGGAGATACTCGTATCCCAAAAGATAATCCTGTCGTTTCCATAGCAACGTTACTCGATTTAGAAGGAGAAGTCATAGAGCCAATAGTATTTCATAGCGACGCAATTTCTGTGTTGATTCGTCAATGTGAGGGAGCGAGGGATGCAGTAAAGAAGGACTAGTGCATCGGAACGGAGATACTCGTATCCCAAAAGAAAATCCTGTCGTTTCCACAGGAACTTTACTCGATTTAATAAGGACATGTCATAGATCACATAGTTTTTCATAGCGACGCAATTTCTGTGTTAATTCGTCAATGTGAGGGAGCGAGGGATGCAGTAAAGAAAGAATAGGGCATCGGAGGGGAGATACTGGTATCCCAGAAGAAAATCCTGTCGTTTCGATTGAAACGTTACTCGATATAGAGGGAGATGTCATAGAACCCATTGTATTTCACATCGACGCAAATTCTGTGTTAATTCGTCAATGTGAGGGAGGGAGGGATGCAGTAAAGAAGCAATAGTGCATCGGAATGGAGATAGTCGTATCCCAAAAGAAAGTCCTTTCGTTTCCATAGAAACGTTACTCGATCTAGAAGGAGATGTCATAGAACCCATAGTATTTCATAGCGACGCAATTTCTGTGTTGATTCGTCAATGTGAGGGAGCGAGGGATGCAGTAAAGAAGGAATAGCCCATCGGAAAGGAGTTACTCGTATCCCAAACGAAAATCCTGTCGTTTCCATAGAAACGTTACTCGGTTTAGAAGGAGATGTCATAGGACACGTAGTATTTCATAGCGACGCAATTTCTGTGTTAATTCGTCAATGTGAGGTAGCGATGGATGCAGTAAAGAAGGAATAGTGCATCGGAAAGGAGATACTCGTATCCCAAAAGGAAATCCTGTCGTTTCCATAGGAACTTTACTCGATTTAGGAGGAGATGTCATAGAACACATAGCATTACATAGCGACACAATTTCTGTGTTAATTCGTCAATGTGTGGGAGCGAGGGTTGCAGTAAATAAGGAATAGTGCATCGGAAAGGGGATAGTCGTATCCCAAGAGAAAATAATATCGTTTCCATAGAAACGTTACTCAATCTAGAAGGAGATGTCATAGAACACATAGTATATCATAGCGACGCAATTTCTGTGTTAATTCGTCAATGTGAGGGAGCGAGGGATGCACTAAAGAAGGAATAATGCATCGGAAAGGAGATACTCTTACCCCAAAAGGAAATCCTGTCGTTTCCATAGAAACGTTACTCGATTTAGAATGAGAAATCATAGAACCCTTAGTACCTCATAGCGACTAAATATCTGTGTTAGTTCGTCAATGTGAGGGTGCGAGGGATGCAGTAAAGGAGGAATAGTGCATCGGAAAGGAGATAGTCGTATCCCAAAAGATAATTATGTCGTTTCCATAGAAAAGTTTCTCGATTTAGAAGCAGAAGTCATTGAACCCATAGTACTTCATTGCTACGCTATTTCTGTGTTAATTCTTCAATGTGAGGGAGCGAGGGACGCAGTAATGAAGTAATAGTTCATCGTAAAGGTGATTCTCATATCCTAAAAGAAAATCGTGTCGTTTCCATTTAAACGTTTCTCGATTTAGAAGGAGATGTCATAGAACCCATAGCATTTCATAGCGACGCACTCCTGTGTTAATTCGTCAGTGTGAATGAGCGAGGGTTGCAGTAAAGAAGGAATAGTGCATCGGAAGGGAGTTAGTCGTATCCCAAAAGAAAACCCTTTCGTTTCCATATAAACGTTACTCGATTTAGAAGGAGAAGTCATAGAACCCATAGTATATCATAGCGACGCAATGTCTGTGTTAATTCGTCAATGTGAGGGAGCGAGGGATGCAGTAAAGAAGGAATAGTGCATCGGAAAGCAGATAATCGTATCCCAAAAGAAAATCATGTCGTTTCCATAGAAACGTTACTCGATTTAGAAGGAGAAGTTATAGAACCCATAGTATATCATAGCGACGCAATTTCTGTGTTAATTCGTCAATGTGAGGGAGCGAGGGATGCAGTAAAGAAGGAATAGTGCATCGGAAAAGAGATACTCTTACCCCAAAAGGAAATCCTGTCGTTTACATAGAAACGTTACTCGATTTAGGAGGAGAAGTAATAGAACCCTTAGTACTTCATAGCGACAAAGTTTCTGTGTTAGTTCGTCAATGTGAGGGAGCGAGGGATGCAGTAAAGGAGGAATAGAGCATCGGAAAGGAGATAGTCGTTCCTCAAAACAAAATCCTGTCGTTTCCATAGAAACGTTACACGATTTAGAAGGAGATGTCATAGAACCGATAGTATTTCAAAGCGACGCAATTTCTGTGTTAATTCGTCAATGTGAGGGACGGAGGGATGCAGTAAAGAAGGAATAGTGCATCGGAATGGGGATAGTCGTATCCCAAAAGGAAATCCTGTCGTTTCCATAGAAACGTTAGTCAATTTAGAAGGAGATGTCATAGAATCCATAGTATTTCATAGCAACGCTATTTCTGTGTTAATTCATCAATGTGAGGGAGCGAGGGATGCAGTACAGAAGGAATAGTGCATCGGAAAGGAGATACTCGAATCCCAAAAGAAAATCCTGTCGTTTCCATCGAAACGTTACTCGAATTAGAAGGAGAAGTCATAGAACCCATAAAATTATATAGCAAAGAATATTCTGTGTTAAGTCGTCAATGTGAGAGCGCGAGGGATGCAGTAAAGAGGAAATAGTGCATCGGAAAGGAGATAGTCGTATCTCAAAACAAAATCCTGCCGTTTCCATATAAACGTTACTCGATTTAGAAGGAGACGTCATAGAACACATAGTAAATCATAGGGACACCATTTCTGTGTTAATTCGTCAATGTGAGTGAGCGAGGGATGCAGTAAAGAAGGAAAAGTGCATCGGAATGGGGATAGTCGTATCCCCAAAAAAAATCCTGTCGTTTCCATAGAAACGTTACTTGATTTAGATGGAGATGTTATAGAACCCATAGTATTTCATAGCGACGCAATTTCTGTGTTAATTCGTCAATGTGATTGAGCGAGGGATGCAGTAAATAGGGAATAGTGCTTTGGAAAGGAGATAGTCGAATCCCAAAAGAAAATCCCGTCGTTTCCATAGAGACGTTACTCGATTTAGAAGGAAATCTCATAGAACCCATAGTATTTCATAGTGACGCAATTTCTGTGTTAATTCGTCAATGTGAGGGAGCGGGGGATGCATTAGAGACGGAATATTGCATCGGAAAGGAGGTACTCGTATCCGAAAAGAAAATCATGTCGTTTCCATAGAAACGTTACTCGATTTAGAAGGAGAAGTCATAGTACCCATAGTATGCCATAGCGACGCTATGTCTGTGTTAATTCGTCAATGTGAGGGAGCGAGGGATGCAGTAAAGAAGGAATAGTGCATCGGAAAGGAGATACTCTTACCCCAAAAGGAAATCCTGTCGTGTCCATAGAAACGTTACTCGATTTAGAAGGAGAAGTGAGAGAACCCTTAGTACTTCATAGCTACTAAATTTCTGTGTTAGTTCGTCAATGTGAGGGAGTGAGGGATGCAGTAAAGGAGGAATAGTGCATCGGAAAGCAGATAGTCGTATCTCAAAACAAAATCCTGCCGTTTCCATATAAACGTTACTCGATTTAGAAGGAGACGTCATAGAACACATAGTAAATCATAGGGACACCATTTCTGTGTTAATTCGTCAATGTGAGTGAGCGAGGGATGCTGTAAAGAAGGATTAGTGCATCGGAAAGGAGATACTCGTATCCCAAAAGGAAATCCTGTCGTTTCCATCGAAACGTTACTCGATTTTGAAGGAGAAGTCATAGAACCCATAAAATTTTATAGCGGAGCAATTTCTGTGTTAAGTCGTCAATGTGATGGAGCGAGTGATGCAGTAAAAAGGAAATAGTGCATCGGAAAGGAGATAGTCGTATCCCCAAAAGAAAATCCTGTCGTTTCCATAGAAACGTTACTTGATTTAGAAGGAAATGTTATAGAACCCATAGTAATTCATAGCGACGCATCTGCTGTGTTGGTTCGACCAGGTGAGGGAGCGAGGGATGCAGTAAATAAGGAATAGTGCATCGGAAAGGAGATAGTCGTATTCCAAAAGAAAATCCCGTCGTTTCCACAGAGACGTTACTCGATTTAGAAGGAAATCCCATAGAACCCATAGTACTTCATAGCGACTAAATTTCTGTGTTAGTTCGTCAATGTGAGGGAGCGAGGGATGCAGTAAAGGAGGAATAGTGCAACGGAAAGGAGATAGTCGTATCTCAAAACAAAATCCTGTCGTTTCCATAGAAACGTTATACGATTTAGAAGGAGACGTCACAGAACACATAGTATTTCATAGCGACACCATTTCTGTGTTAATTCGTCAATGTGAGGGAGCGAGGGATGCAGTAAAGAATGAATAGTGCATCGGAAAGGAGATAGTCGTATCCCAAAAGAAAATCCTGTCGTTTATATAGGAACGTTACTCGATTTAGAAGGAGATGTCATAGAACCCATAGTATTTCATAGCGACGCAATTTCTGTGATAATTCGTTAGTGTGAGGGAGCGAGGGATGCAGTAAATAAGGAACAGTGCATCGGAAAGGAGATAGTCGTATCCCAAAAGAAAATCCTGTCGTTTACATAGAAACGCTACTCGATTTAGGAGGAGTTGACATAGAACCCATAGTATTTCATAGCGACGCAATTTCGGTGTTAATTCGTCAATGTGAGGGAGCGAGGGATGAAGTAAAGAAAGAATAGGGCATAGGAAAGCAGATACTCGTATACGAGTAGAAAATCCTGTCGTTTCGATTGAAACGTTACTCGATATAGAGGGAGATGCCATAGAACCCATAGTATTTCACAGCGACGCAAATATTGTGTTAATTGGTCAATGTGAGGGAGGGAGGGATGCAGTAAAGACTGAATAGTGCATCGGAATGGAGATAGTCGTATGCCAAAAGAAAATTAAGTCGTTTCCATAGAAACGTTACTCGATTTAGAAGGAGATGTCATAGAACCCTTAGTATATCATAGCGACGCAATTCCTGTGTTAATTCGTCAGTGTGAGGGAGCGAGTGATGCTGTAAAGAAGGAATAGTGCATCGGAAGGGAGATAGTCGTATCCCAAAAGAAAATCCTTTCGTTTCCATAGAAACGTTACTCGATTTACAAGGAGATGTCATAGAACACAAAGTAATTCATAGCGAAGCAATTTCTGTGTTAATTTGTCAATGTGATGGAGCGAGGGATGCAGTAATGAAGGAATAGTGCATCGGAAAGGAGATACTCATATCCCAAAAGGAAATCCTGTCGTTTCCAGAGGAACTTTACTCGATTTAGAAGGAGATGTCATAGATCACATAGTATTTCATAGCGACGCAGTATTTGTGTTAATTCGTCAATGTGAGGGAGCGAGGGATGCAGTAAAGGAGGAATAGTGCATCGGAGAGGAGATACTCGTCTCCCAAAAGAAAATCCTGTCGTCTCCATACAAACGTTACTTGATTTAGAAGGTCATAAAACCCATAGTATTTCATAGCCCCGCAATGTCTGTATTAATTCGTCAACGTGAGGGAGCGAGGGATGCAGTAGAGACGGAATAGTGAATCGGGAAGGAGATACTAGTATCCCAAAAGTAAATCACGTCGTTTCCATAGAAACGTTACTCGATTTAGAAGGAGAGATCATTGAACCCATAGTATATCATAGCGACGCAATTTCTGTGTTAATTCGTCAATGTGAGGGAGCGAGGGATGCAGTAAAGAAGGAATAGTGCATCGGAAAGGAGATACTCTTACCCCTAAAGGAAATCCTGTCGTTTCCATAGAAACGTTACTCGATTTAGAAGGAGATGTCATGGAACCCTTAGTACTTCATAGCGACTAAATTTCTGTGTTAGTTCGTCAATGTGAGGGAGCGAGGGATGCAGTAAAGGAGGAATAGTGCATCGGAAAGGATATAGTCGTATCTCAAAGCAAAATCCTGTCGTTTCCATAGAAACGTTACTCGATGTAGCAGGAGACGTCATAGGTCACGTAGTATTTCATAGGGACACCATTTCTGTGTTAATTCGTCAATGTGAGGGTGCGAGGGACGCAGTAAAGAACGAATAGTGCATCGGAAAGGAGATACTCGTATCCCAAAAGAAAATCCTGTCGTTTCCATTGAAACGTTACTCGATATAGGGGGTCATAAAACCGATAGTATTACATAGCGACGCAATTTCTGTGTTAACTCGTCAATGTAACCGAGGGAGGGATGCAGGAAAGAAGGAATAGTGCATCGGAATGGAGATAGTAGTTTCCCAAAAGAAAATCCTGACGTTTCCATAGAAACGTTACTCGATTTACAAGGAGAAGTCATGAAACCCATAGTAACACATAGCGACGCTATTTCTGTGTTATTTCGTCAATGTGAGGGAGTGAGGGGTGCAGTAATGAAGGAATAGTGCTACGGAAAGTATATAGTCGTATCCCAAAAGAAAATCCTGTCGTTTCCATAGAAACGTTACTCGATTTAGAAGGAGATGTCATGGAAACCTTAGTACTTCATAGCGACTAAATTTCTGTGTTAGTTCGTCAATGTGAGGGAGCGAGGGATGCAGTAAAGGAGGAATAGTGCATCGGAAAGGATATAGTCGTATCTCAAAGCAAAATCCTGTCGTTTCCATAGAAACGTTACTCGATGTAGCAGGAGACGTCATAGGTCACGTAGTATTTCATAGGGACACCATTTCTGTGTTAATTCGTCAATGTGAGGGTGCGAGGGACGCAGTAAAGAACGAATAGTGCATCGGAAAGGAGATACTCGTATCCCAAAAGAAAATCCTGTCGTTTCCATAGAAACGTTACTCGATTTAGAAGGTGATGTCATAGATCCCATAGTATTTCATTGCGAGGCAATATCTGTGTTAATTAGTCAATGTGAGGCAGCGGGGGATGCAGTAAAGAAGGAATAGTGCATCGGAAAGGAAAAACTCGTATCCCAAAAGAACATCCTGTCGTTTCCATAGAAACGTTGCTCGATTTAGAAGGAGATGTCATAGAACGCATTGTATTTCATAGCGACGCAATTTCTGTGTTATTTAGTCAGTGTGAGGGGGCGAGGAATGCAATAAAGATGGAACACTGTATCGGAACGGAGTTAATCGTATCGCAGAAGAAAATCCTGTCGTTTACATAGAATCGTTACTCGATTTAGAAGGAGATGTCATAGAACCCATAGTATTTGATAGCGACGCCATTTCTGTGTTAATTCGTCAATGTGAGGCAACGAGGGAAGCTGTAAAGAAGGAATAGTGCATCGAAAAGGAGGAATTCGTCTCCCAAAAGAAAATCATGTCGTTTCCATAGAAACAATACTCGATCTAGAAGGAGATGTCATAGAACACTTAGTATTTCATAGCGTCGCAATTTCTGTGTTAATTCGTCAATGTGAGTAAGCGTGGGATGCAGTAAAGAAGTAATAGTGTATCCGAAAGGAGATACTCGTATCCCAATAGAAAATCCTGTTGTTTCCATAGAAACGTTACTAGATTTAGAAGGAGATATCATAGAACCCATAGTATTTCATAGCGATGCAATTTCTGTGTTAATTCGTCAATGTGAGGGAGCGAGGGATGCAGTAAAGGAGGAATAGTGCATCGGAAAGGAGATAGTCGTATCCCAATAGAATATCCCGTCTCTTCCATACAAACGTTACTCGATTTAGAAGGAGAAGTCATAGAACCCATAGTATTTCTTAGCGACGCCATTTCTGTGTTAATGCGTCAATGTAACGGAGCGAGGGATGCAGTAAAGTAGGAATAGTGCATCGGAAGGGAGATAGTCGTATCCCAAAAGAAAATCCTGTCGTTTCCTTAGAAGCGTTACTCGATCTAGAAGGAGATGTCATACAACCCTTCGTATTTCATAGCGACGCAATTTCTGTGTTAATTCGTGAATGTGAGGGGGCGAGTGATGCAGTAAAGAAGGAATAGTGCATCGGAAAGGAGAAAGTCGTATCCAAATAGGAAAATCCTGTCGTTTCCATTGATACGTTACTCGATTGGGAAGGAGAAGTCATAGAACCCATAGTATTTCATAGCGACGCAATTTCTGCGTTAATTCATCAATGTGAGGGAGTGAGGGATGCGGCTCAGAAGGTATAGTGCATCGGAAAGGTGATAGTTGTATCCCAAATGAAAATCCTGTCGTTTGAATAGAAACGTTACTCGATCAGAAGGAGTTGTCTTAGAACCCATAGTAATTCATAGCGACGCAATTTCTGTGTCAATTCGTCAATGTGAGGGAGCGAGGGATGCAGTAAATAAGGAATAGTGCAACGGATAGGAGATAGTCGTTTCCCAAAAGAAAATCCTATCGTTTCCATAGAAACGTACTCGATTTAGAAGGAGATGTCATAGAACCCATAGTATTGCATAGCTACGCAATTTCTGTGTTACTTCGTCAATGTGTGGGAGCGAGGGACGCAGTAAAGAAGGAATAATGCATCGGAAAGGAGATACTCGAATCCCAAAAGAAAATCCTGTCGTTTCCATACTAACGTCTCTCGATTTAGAAGGAGATTTCATAGGACCCATAGTATTTCATACCGACGCCATTTCTGTGTTAATTCGACAATGTGACTGAGCGAGGGATGCAGTAAAGAATAAATAGTGCATCGAAAAGGAGATAGTCGTATCCCAACAGAAAATCCTGTCGTTTCCATAGAAACGTTACTCGATTTAGAAGGAGATGTCATAGAACCCATAGTATTTCATAGCGACGCAATATCTGAGTTAATTCCTCAATGTGAGGGAGCGAGGCATGCAGTAACGAAAGAATAGTGTATCGGAAAGGAGATGCTCGTATCCCAAAAGAGAATCCTGTCGTTTCCATAGGAACGTTACTCGATTTAGAAGGAGATGTCGTAGAACCCATAGTAAATCAAAGCGACGCAATTTCTGTGTTAATTCGTCAAATTGAGGGAGCGAGGGATGCAGTAAATAAGGAATAGAGCATCGGTAAGGAGATACTCTTACCGCAAAAGGAAATCCTGTCGTTTCCATAGAAACGTTACTCGATTTGGAAGGAGAAGTCTTAGAACCCCTAGTATTTCATAGCGACGCAATTTCTGTGTTTATTCGTCAATGTGACGGAGCGAGGGATGCAGTAAAGGAGGAATGGTGCATCGGAAAGGAGATAGACGTTTCTCAAAGGAAAATCCTGTCGTTTCCATTGAAACGTTACTCGATTTAGAGGGAGACGACATAGATCATATAGTATTTCATAGTGACGCTATTTCTGCGTTAATTCGTCAATGTGAGAGAGCATCGGATGCAGTAAAGAAGGAATAGTGCATCGAAATGGAGATGTATCCCAAAAGAAAATGCTGTCGTTTTCATAGGAACGGTACTCGATTTAGGAGTAGATGTCATAGAACACATAGAACTTCATAGCGACGCTATTTCTGTGATAATTTGTCGACGTGAGGAAGCGAGGGATGCAGTAAATAGAGAACAGTGCATCGGAATGAAGATAGTCGTATCCCAATGGAAAGTCCCGTCTTTTCCATACAAACGTTACTCGATTTAGAAGGAGATGTCATAGAACCCCTAGTATTTCTTAGCGACGCCATGTCTGTGTTGATTCGTCAGTGTGAGGGAGCGAGGGAAGCAGTAGAGAAGGAATAGTGCTTCGGAAACGAGAAAGTCGACTCTCAAAAAAAAAAAATTATGTCGTTTCCATAGAAATGTTACTTGATTTAGATGGACAAGTCACAGAACCTACAGTATTTCATAGCGACTCAATTTCTGTGTTAATTCGTCAATGTGAGGGAACGAGGGATGCAGAGAGGAAGGAATAGTGCATCGGAATGGAGAGACTCGTATCCCAAGAGAAAATCCTGTCGTTTCCATTGAGACGTTACTCGATTTAGAAGGAGAAGTCTTAGAACCCATAGTATTTCATAGCGATGCAATTTCTGTGTTAATTCGTCAATGTGACGGAGCGAGGGATTCAGTAAAGAAGGAATTGTGCATCCGAAGGAAGATAGTCGTATCCCAACAGAAAATCCTGTCGGTTCCATAGAGACGTTACTCGATTTAGAAGGAGAAGTCTTAGAACCCATAGTATTTCATAACGACGCAATGTCTGTGCTAATTCGTCAATGTGAGGGAGCGAGAGATGCAGTAAAGAGGGACTAGTGCATCGGAAAGGAGATAGTCGTATCCCAATGGAAAAACCCGTCTTTTCCATACAATTGTTACTCGATTTAGAATTGGAAGTCATAGAACCCATAGTATATCTTAGCGACGCCATTTCTGTGTTAATTCGTCAAAGTGACGGAGAGAGAGAAGCAGTAAAGAAGGAATAGTCCATCGGAAAGGAGGAAATCTTCTCCCAAAAGAAAATCATGTCGTTACCATACAAACGTGACTCGATTTAGCAGGAGATATCATAGAACGCATAGTATTTCATAGCGGTGCAGTTTCTGTGTTAATTCGTCAATGTGACGGAGCAAGGGATGCAGTAAAGTAGGAATTGTGCATCGGAAGGGAGATAGTCGTATTCCAATACAAAATCCTGGCGTTTCCATCGAAACAATTCTCGATCTAGAAGGAGATGTCATAGAACACATAGTATTTCATAGCGACGCAATTTCTGTGTTAATTCGTCAATGTGAGGGAGCGTGGGATGCAGTAAAGAAGGAATAGTGCATCGGAAAGGAGATACTTGTATCCCAAAAGAAAATCTTGTCTTTTCCATTGAAACGTTACTCCATTTTGAAGGAGATGTCATAGAACCCATAGTATTTCATAGCGACGCAATTTCTGTGTTAATTCGTCAATGTGACTGAGCGAGGGATGCAGTAAAGAAGAAATAGTGCATCGGAAAGGAGATCGTCGTATCCCAAAAGAAAATGCTGTCGTTTCCATATATACGTTACTCGATTTAAAAGGAGATGTCATAAAACCCACAGTCTTTCATACCGACACAATTTCTGCGTTAATTCCTCAATGTAATGGAGCGAGGGATGCAATAAAGAAGGATTAGAGCATCGGAAAGGAGATACTCGTATCCCAAAAGAAATTCCTGTCGTTTCCATAGAAACGTTACTCGATTTAGAAGGAGATGTCATAGAACCCATAGTATTTCATAGCGACGTAATTTCTGTGTTAATTCGTCAATGTCAGGGAGCGAGGGATGCAGTAAAGGAGGAATGGTGCTCGGAAAAAGAGATAGTCGTATCTCAAAGCAAAATCCTGTCGTTACCGTAGAAACGTTACTCGATTTAGAAGGAGATGTCATAGAACACATAGTATTTCATAGCGACGCAATTTCTGTGTTAATTCGTCAATGTCAGGGAGCGAGGGATGCAGTAACGATGGAATAGCGCATTGGAATGGAGATACTCGTATCCCAAAAGAAAATCCTGTCGTTTCCATAGAAACGTGACTCGATTTAGCAGGAGATATCATAGAACCCATAGTATTTCATAGCTATGCAATTTCTGTGTTAATTCGTCAATGTGACGGAGCGAGGGATGCAGTAAAGAAGGAATTGTGCATCGGAAGGGAGATAGTCGTATTCCAATACAAAATCCTGGCGTTTCCATAGAAACAAATCTCGATCTAGAAGGAGATGTCATAGAACACATAGTATTTCATAGCGACGCAATTTCTGTGTTAATTCGTCAATGTGAGGGAGCGTGGGATGCAGTAAAGAAGGAATAGTGCATCGGAAAGGAGATACTCGTATTCCAAAAGTAAATCCTATCGTTTCCATAGAAACGTTTCTCGATTTAGAAGGAGATGTCATAGATCTAATAGTATTTCATAGCGACGCCATTTCTGTGTTAATTCGTCAGTGTGACAGAGCGAGAGATGCAGTAAAGAAGAAATAGTGCATCGGAAAGGAGATAGTCGTATCCCAAAAGAAAATCCTGCCGTTTCCATAGAAACGTTACTCGATGTACAGGAGAAGTCATAGAACCCATATTATTTCATTGCACGTAATTTCTGTGTTAATTCGTCAATGTGAGTTAGTGAGGAATGCAGTAAAGAAGGAATAGTGCATCGGAAAGGAGATACTCATACCCCAAAAGAAAGTCCTGTCGTACCCATAGAAACGTTACTCGATTTAGAAGTAGAAGTCATAGAACCCTTAGTATTTCATAGCGACGCAATTTCTGTGTTAATTCGTCAATGTGAGGGAGCGAGGGATGCAGTAAAGGAGGAATGGTGCTTCGGAAAGGAGATAGTCGTATCTCAAAACAAAATCCTGTCGTTTCCATTGAAACGTTACTCGATTTGGAAGGAGACGTCATAGAACACATACTATTTCATAGCGACACCATTTCTGTGTTAATTCGTCAATGTGAGGGAGCGAGGGACGCAGTAATGAAGGAATAGTGCATCGGAAAGGAGATCGTCGTATCCCAAAAGAAAATCCTGTCGTTTCCATATATACGTTACTCGATTTAAAAGGAGATGTCATAAAACCCAAAGTCTTTCATAGCGACGCAATTTCTGCGTTAATTCCTCAATGTAATGGAGTGAGGGATGCAATAAAGAAGGATTAGAGCATCGGAAAGGAGATACTCGTATCCCAAAAGAAATTCCTGTCGTTTCCATAGAAACGTTACTCGATTTAGAAGGAGATGTCATAGAACCCATAGTATTTCATAGCGACGTAAATTCTGTGTTAATTCGTCAATGTCAGGGAGCGAGGGATGCAGTAAAAGAGGAATGGTGCTCGGAAAAAGAGATAGTCGTATCTCAAAGCAAAATCCAGTCGTTACCATAGAAACGTTACCCGATTTAGAAGGAGATGTCATAGAACACATAGTATTTCATAGCGACGCAATTCCTGTCTTAATTCGTCAATGTGAGGGAGCGAGGGAAGCAGTAAAGAAGGAATAGTGCATCGGATGGGAGATAGTCGTATCCCAAAAGAAATTCCTTCTCGTTTCCATAGAAACGTTTCTCGATTTAGAAGCAGATGTCATAGATCCCATAGTATTTCATAGCGACGCCATTTCTGTGTTAATTCGTCAATTTCAGGGAGCGAGGGATGCAGTAAAGGAGGAATGGTAGAGCGGAAAGGAGGTAGTCGTATCTGAAAGCAAAATCTTGTCGTTTCCACAGAAACGTTACTAGATTAAGCGGAGACGTCATAGGAAACATAGTACTTCATAACGACGCAATTTTTGTGTTAATTCGTCAATGTGAGGTTGCGAGGTGTGCAGTAGAGAAGGAATAGTCCATCGGAAAGGAGATAGTCGTATCCCAAAAGAAAATCCCCTCGTTTCCGTAGAGACGTTACTCGATGTAGAAGGAGAAGTCTTATAAACCATAGTAATTCATTGCGCCTCAGTTTCTGTGTTAAATCGTCAATGTGAGGGACCGAGGGAAGCAATATAGAAGGAATAGTGCATCGGAAAGGAGATACTCGTATCCCAAAAGAAAATCCTGTCGTTTCCATAGAAACGTTACTCGATTTAGAAGGTGACGTCATAGAGCCGATAGTATTTCATAGCGACTCAATTTCAGTGTTAATTCGTCAACATGATTAAGCGAGAATGCAGTAAAGAAGGAATAGTGCATCGGAATGGAGATACTCGTATCCCGAATGAAAATCCTGTCGTTTCCATAGAAACTTTACTCGATCTAGAATGAGATGTCACAGATCCCATAGTATTTCATAGCGACGTAATTTCTGTGTTAATTTGTCAATGTGAGGGAGCGAGGGATGCAGTAAAGAAGGACATGTGCATCGGAAGGGAGATAGTCGTATTCCAATACAAAACCCTGGCGTTTCCATAGAAACAATTCTCGATCTAGAAGGAGATGTCATAGAACATATAGTATTTCATAGCGACGCTATTTCTGTGTTAATTCGTCAATGTGAGGGAGCGTGGGATGCAGCAGAGAAGGAATAGTGCATCGGAAAAGAGATACTCGTATTCCAAAAGTAAATCCTATCGTTTCCATAGAAACGTTACTCGATGTACAGGAGAAGTCATAGAACCCATATTATATCATAGCACGTAGTATCTGTGTTAATTCGTCAACGTGAGGGAGTGAGGAATGCAGTAAAGAAGGAATAGTGCATCGGAAAGGAGATACTCATACCCCAAAAGAAAATTCTGTCGTTTCCATAGAAACGTTTCTCGATTTAGAAGCAGATGTCATAGAACCCATAGTATTTCATAGCGACGCCATTTCTGTGTTAATTCGTCAATGTGACTGAGCGAGGGATGCAGTAAAGAAGAAAAAGTGCATCGGAAAGGAGATCGTCGTATCCCAAAAGAAAATCCTGTCGTTTCCATATATACGTTACTCGATTTAAAAGGAGATGTCATAAAACCCATAGTCTTTCATAGCGACGCAATTTCTGAGTTAATTCCTCAATGTAATGGAGCGAGGGATGCAATAAAGAAGGAATAGTGCATCGGAATAGAGATACTCGTATCCCAAAAGAAAATCCTGTCGTTTCCATAGAGACGTTACTCGATTTAGAAGGAGATGTCATAGAACCCATAGTATTTCATAGCGACGCAATTTCTGTGTTAATTCGTCAATGTCAGGGAGCGAGGAATGCAGTAAAGGAGGAATGGTGCATCGGAAAAGGAGATAGTCGTATCCCAAAAGAAAATCCTGTCGTTTCCATAGAAACGTTACTCGATTTAGAAGGAGAAGTCATAGAACCAATAGTATTTTATAGCGAAGCAATATCTGTGTAAATTCGTGAAAGTGAGGGAGCGTGGGATGCAGTAAAGAAGAAATAGTGCATCGGAAAGGAGATAGTCGTATCCCAAAAGAAAATCCTGTCGTTTCCATAGAAACGTTACTCGACTTAGAAGGAGTTGTCATAGAACCCATAGTATTTCATAGTGACGCAATGTCTCTGTTAATTCGTCAATGTGAGTGAGCGAGGGATGCAGTAAAGGAGGAATGGTGCAGCGGAAAGGAGGTAGTCGTATCTCAAAAGAAAATACTGTCGTTTCCATAGAAACGTGACTCGATTTAGCAGGAGATATCATAGAACCCATAGTATTTCATAGCGATGCAATTTCTGTGTTAATTCGTCAATGTGACGGAGCGAGGGATGCAGTAAAGAAGGAATTGTGCATCGGAAGGGAGATAGTCGTATTCCAATACAAAATCCTGGCGTTTCCATAGAAACAATTCTCGATCTAGAAGGAGATGTCATAGAACACATAGTATTTCATAGCGACGTAATTTCTGTGTTAATTCGTCAATGTGAGGGAGCGTGGGATGCAGTAAAGAAGGAATAGTGCATCGGAAAGGAGATACTCGTATTCCAAAAGTAAATCCTATCGTTTCCACAGAAACGTTTCTCGATTTAGAAGGAGATTTCATAGATCTAATAGTATTTCATAGCGACGCCATATCTGTGTTAATTCGTCAGTGTGACAGAGCGAGAGATGCAGTAAAGAAGAAATAGTGCATCGGAAAGAAGATAGTCGTATCCCAAAAGAAAATCCTGCCGTTTCCATAGAAACGTTACTCGATGTACAGGAGAAGTCATAGAACCCATATTATTTCATAGCACGTAATTTCTGTGTTAATTCGTCAATGTGAGGGAGAGAGGAATGCAGTATAGAAGGAATAGTGCATCGGAAAGGAGATACTCATACCCCAAAAGAAAATCCTGTCGTACCCATAGAAACGTTACTCGATTTAGAAGGAGAAGTCATAGAACCCTTACTATTTCATAGCGACGCAATTTCTGTGTTAATTCGTCAATGTGAGGGAGCGAGGGATGCAGAATGGAAGGAATAGTGCATCGGAATGGAGAGACTCGTATCCCAAATGAAAATCCTGTCGTTTTCATAGAAACGTTACTCGATTAAGAAGGAGAAAGCCATAGAACACATAGAATTTCATAGCGACGCAATTTCTGTGTTAATTCGTCAAAGTGATGGAGCGAGGAATGCAGTAAAGAAGGAATAGTGCATCGGAAAGAAGATACTCGAATCCCAAAAGAAAAACCTGTCGTTTCCATAGAAACGATTCTCGATTTTGAAGCAGATGTCATAGATCCCATAGTATTTCATAGCGGCGCCATTTCTGTGTTAATTCGTCAATGTGACTGAGGGAGGGATGCAGTAGAGAAGAAAAAGTGCATCGGAAAGGAGATCGTCGTATCCCAAAAGAAAATCCTGTCGTTTCCATATATACGTTACTCGATTTAAAAGGAGATGTCATAAAACCCATAGTCTTTCATAGCGACGCAATTTCTGAGTTAATTCTTCAATGTAATGGAGCGAGGGATGCAATAAAGAAGGAATAGTGCATCGGAAAGGAGATACTCGTATCCCAAAAGAAAATCCTTTCGTTTCCATAGAAACGTTACTCGATTTAGAAGGAGATGTCATAGAACCCATAGTATTTCATAGCGACGCAATTTCTGTGTTAATTCGTCAATGTCAGGGAGCGAGGGATGCAGTAAAGGAGGAATGGTGCATCGGAAAAGGAGATAGTCGTATCTCAAAGCAAAATCCTGTCGTTTCCATAGAAAAGTTTCTCGATTTAGAAGGAGATGTCATAGAACCCATAGTATTTCATAGCGACGTAATTTCTGTGTTAATTCGTCAATGTCAGGGAGCGAGGGATGCAGTAAAGGAGGAATGGTGCTCGGAAAAAGAGATAGTCGTATCTCAAAGCAAAATCCTGTCGTTACCATAGAAACGTTACTCGATTTAGAAGGAGATGTCATAGAACACATAGTATTTCATAGCGACGCAATTTCTGTGTTAATTCGTCAATGTCAGGGAGCGAGGGATGCAGTAACGATGGAATAGCGCATTGGAATGGAGATACTCGTATCCCAAAAGAAAATCCTGTCGTTTCCATAGAAACGTTACTCGACTTAGAAGGAGTTGTCATAGAACCCATAGTATTTCATGGTGACGCAATTTCTGTGTTAATTCGTCAATGTGAGGGAGCGAGGGATGCAGTAAAGGATGAATGGTGCAGCGGAAAGGAGGTAGTCGTATGTCAAAAGAAAATCCTGTCGTTTCCATAGAAACGTGACTCGATTTAGCAGGAGATATCATAGAACCCATAGTATTTCATAGCGATGCAATTTCTGTGTTAATTCGTCAATGTGAGGGAGCGAGGGATGCAGTAAAGAAGGAATTGTGCATCGGAAGGGAGATAGTCGTATTCCAATACAAAATCCTGGCGTTTCCATAGAAATAATTCTCGATCTAGAAGGAGATCTCATAGAACACATAGTATTTCATAGCGACGCAATTTCTGTGTTAATTCGTCAATGTGAGGGAGCGTGGGATGCAGTAAAGAAGGAATAGTGCATCGGAAAGGAGATACTCGTATTCCAAAAGTAAATCCTATCGTTTCCACAGAAACGTTTCTCGATTTAGAAGGAGATTTCATAGATCTAATAGTATTTCATAGCGACGCCATATCTGTGTTAATTCGTCAGTGTGACAGAGCGAGAGATGCAGTAAAGAAGAAATAGTGCATCGGAAAGAAGATAGTCGTATCCCAAAAGAAAATCCTGCCGTTTCCATAGAAACGTTACTCGATGTACAGGAGAAGTCATAGAACCCATATTATTTCATAGCACGTAATTTCTGTGTTAATTCGTCAATGTGAGGGAGAGAGGAATGCAGTATAGAAGGAATAGTGCATCGGAAAGGAGATACTCATACCCCAAAAGAAAATCCTGTCGTACCCATAGAAACGTTACTCGATTTAGAAGGAGAAGTCATAGAACCCTTACTATTTCATAGCGACGCAATTTCTGTGTTAATTCGTCAATGTGAGGGAGCGAGGGATGCAGAATGGAAGGAATAGTGCATCGGAATGGAGAGACTCGTATCCCAAATGAAAATCCTGTCGTTTTCATAGAAACGTTACTCGATTAAGAAGGAGAAAGCCATAGAACACATAGAATTTCATAGTGACGCAATTTCTGTGTTAATTCGTCAAAGTGATGGAGCGAGGAATGCAGTAAAGAAGGAATAGTGCATCGGAAAGAAGATACTCGAATCCCAAAAGAAAAACCTGTCGTTTCCATAGAAACGATTCTCGATTTTGAAGCAGATGTCATAGATCCCATAGTATTTCATAGCGGCGCCATTTCTGTGTTAATTCGTCAATGTGACTGAGTGAGGGATGCAGTAAAGAAGAAAAAGTGCATCGGAAAGGAGATCGTCGTATCCCAAAAGAAAATCCTGTCGTTTCCATATATACGTTACTCGATTTAAAAGGAGATGTCATAAAACCCATAGTCTTTCATAGCGACGCAATTTCTGAGTTAATTCTTCAATGTAATGGAGCGAGGGATGCAATAAAGAAGGAATAGTGCATCGGAAAGGAGATACTCGTATCCCAAAAGAAAATCCTTTCGTTTCCATAGAAACGTTACTCGATTTAGAAGGAGATGTCATAGAACCCATAGTATTTCATAGCGACGCAATTTCTGTGTTAATTCGTCAATGTCAGGGAGCGAGGGATGCAGTAAAGGAGGAATGGTGCATCGGAAAAGGAGATAGTCGTATCTCAAAGCAAAATCCTGTCGTTTCCATAGAAAAGTTTCTCGATTTAGAAGGAGATGTCATAGAACCCATAGTATTTCATAGCGACGTAATTTCTGTGTTAATTCGTCAATGTCAGGGAGCGAGGGATGCAGTAAAGGAGGAATGGTGCTCGGAAAAAGAGATAGTCGTATCTCAAAGCAAAATCCTGTCGTTACCATAGAAACGTTACTCGATTTAGAAGGAGATGTCATAGAACACATAGTATTTCATAGCGACGCAATTTCTGTGTTAATTCGTCAATGTCAGGGAGCGAGGGATGCAGTAACGATGGAATAGCGCATTGGAATGGAGATACTCGTATCCCAAAAGAAAATCCTGTCGTTTCCATAGAAACGTTACTCGACTTAGAAGGAGTTGTCATAGAACCCATAGTATTTCATGGTGACGCAATTTCTGTGTTAATTCGTCAATGTGAGGGAGCGAGGGATGCAGTAAAGGATGAATGGTGCAGCGGAAAGGAGGTAGTCGTATGTCAAAAGAAAATCCTGTCGTTTCCATAGAAACGTGACTCGATTTAGCAGGAGATATCATAGAACCCATAGTATTTCATAGCGATGCAATTTCTGTGTTAATTCGTCAATGTGAGGGAGCGAGGGATGCAGTAAAGAAGGAATTGTGCATCGGAAGGGAGATAGTCGTATTCCAATGCAAAATCCTGGCGTTTCCATAGAAATAATTCTCGATCTAGAAGGAGATCTCATAGAACACATAGTATTTCATAGCGACGCAATTTCTGTGTTAATTCGTCAATGTGAGGGAGCGTGGGATGCAGTAAAGAAGGAATAGTGCATCGGAAAGGAGATACTCGTATTCCAAAAGTAAATCCTATCGTTTCCATAGAAACGTTTCTCGATTTAGAAGGAGATGTCATAGATCTAATAGTATTTTATAGCGACGCCATTTCTGTGTTAATTCGTCGGTGTGACAGAGCGAGAGATGCAGTAAAGAAGAAATAGTGCATCGGAAAGGAGATAGTCGTATCCCAAAAGAAAATCCTGCCGTTTCCATAGAAACGTTACTCGATTTAGAAGGAGAAGTCATAGAACCCTTAGTATTTCATAGCGACGCAATTTCTGTGTTAGTTCGTCAATGTGAGGGAGCGAGGGATGCAGTAAAGGAGGAATGGTGCATCGGAAAGGAGATAGTCGTATCTCAAAGAAAAATCCTGTCGTTTCCATTGAAACGTTACTCGATTTGGAAGGAGACGTCATAGAACACATACTATTTTATAGCGACACCATTTTTGTGTTAATTCGTCAATGTGAGGGAGCGAGGGACGCAGTAATGGAGGAATAGTGCATCGGAAAGGAGATACTTGTATCCCAAAAGAAAATCTGGTCTTTTCCATTGAAACGTTACTCCATTTTGAAGGAGATGTCATAGAACCCATAGTATTTCATAGCAACGCCATATCTGTGTTAATTCGTCAATGTGAGGGGAGCGAGGGATGCAGAATGGAAGGAATAGTGCATCGGAATGGAGAGACTCGTATCCCAAATGAAAATCCTGTCGTTTTCATAGAAACGTTACTCGATTAAGAAGGAGAAAGCCGTAGAACCCATAGTATTTCATAGCGACGCAATTTCTGTGTTAATTCTTCAATGTGAGGGAGCGAGGGATGCAGTAAAGAAGGAATAGTGCATCGGAGATGAGATCGTCGTATCCCAAAAGAAAATCCTGTCGTTTCCATAGAAACGTTACTCGATTTAGAAGGAGATGTCATAGAACCCATAGTATTTCATAGCGATGCAATTTCTGTGTTAATTCGTCAATGTCAGGGAGCGAGGGATGCAGTAAAGGAGGAATAGTGCAGCGGAAAGGAGGTAGTCGTATCTCAAAGCAAAATCTTGTCGTTTCCATAGAAACGTTACTAGATTAAGCGGAGACGTCATAGAAAACATATTATTTCATAACGACGCAATTTTTGTGTTAATTCGTCAATGTGAAGGTGCGAGGTGTGCAGTAGAGAAGGAACAGTGCATCGGAAAGGAGATAGTCGTATCCCAAAAGAAGGAGATGTCATAGAACCCATGGTATTTCATACCGACGCAATTTCTGTGTTAATTCGTCAATGTGAGGGAGCAAGGGATGCAGTAAGGAAGAAATAGTGCATCCGAAAGGAGATAGTCGTATCCCAAAAGAAAATCTTGTCGTTTCAATAGATACGTTACTCGATTTAGAGGGAGATGTCATAAAACCCATAGTATTTCATAGCGACGCAATTTCTGAGTTAATTCCTTAATGTGAGGGAGCGAGGGATGCAATAAAGAAGGAATAGTGCATCGGAAAGGAGATACTCGTATCTCAAAAGAAAATCCTGTCATTTCCAAAGGAACGTTACTCGATTTAGAAGGAGATGTCGTAGAACCCATAGTAATTCTTAGCGACGCAATTTCTGTGTTAATTCGTCAATGTGAGGGAGCGAAGGTTGCAGTAAATAAGGGATAGTGCATCGGAAAGGAGATGTTCGTATCCCAAAAGAAAATCCTGTCGTATCCATAGAAACGTTACTCGATTTAGAAGGAGAAGTCATAGAACCCATAGTATTTCATATCGACGTAATTTCTGTGTTAATTCGTCAATGTGAGGGAGCGAGGGATGCTGTATAGAAGGAATAGTGCATCGGAAAGGGGTTACTCTGATCCCAAGAAAAATCGTGTCGTTTCCATAGAAACGTTACTCTATTTAGAAGGAGAAGTCATAGAACCCGTAGTATTTCATAGCAACGCCATTTCTGTGTTAATTCGTCAATGTGAGGGAGGGAGGGATGCAGAATGGAAGGAATAGTGCATCGGAATCGAGAGACTCGTATCCCAAATGAAAATCCTGTCGTTTTCATAGAAACATTACTCGATTTAGGACGAGAAGCCATAGAACACATAGAATTTCGAAGCGACGCAATTTCTGTGTTAATTCGTCAAAGTGTGGGAGCGAGGGATGCAGTAAAGATGGTATAGTGCGTCAGAAAGAAGATACTCGAATCCTAAAAGAAAATCCTGTCGTTTCCATAGGAACAGTACTCGATTTAGGAGGAGATGTCATAGAACCCATAGTATTTCATAGCGACGCAATTTGTGTGTTCATTCGTCAATGTGAAGGAGCGAGCGATGCATTTAAGAAGGAATAGTGCATCGGAACGGAGATACTCGTATCCCAAATGAAGATCATGTCGTTTCCATTGAAGCGTTACCCGATTTAGAAGAAGATGTCATAGAAGCCTTAGTATTTCATAGCGACGCAATTTCTGTGTTAATTCGTCAATGTGAGGGGGCGTGGGATGCAGTAAAGATAGAATAGTGCATCAGAAAGGAGATAGTCGTACCGCAAAAGGAAATACTTTCGTTTCCATAGAAACGTTACTCGATTTAGAAGGAGGTGTCATAGAACCCATAGTATTTCATAGCGACGCAATTTCTGTGTTAATTCGTCAATGTGAGGGAGCGAGGGATGCAGTAAAGAAGGAATAGTGCATCGGAAAGGAGATACTCTTACCCCAAAAGGAAATCCTGTCGTTTCCATAGAAACGTTACTCGATTTAGAAGGAGAAGTCTTAGAACCCTTAGTATTTCATAGCGACGCAATTTCTGTGTTAATTCGTCAATGTGAGGGAGCGAGGGATGCAGTAAAGGAGGATTGGTGCATCGGAAAGGAGATAGTCGTATCTCAAAGAAAAATCTTGTCGTTTCCATAGAAACGTTACTAGATTTAGACGGAGACGTCATGGAAAACATAGTATTTCATAACGACGCAATTTTTGTGTTAATTCGTCAATGTGAGGGTGCGAGGTGTGCAGTAGAGAAGGAATAGTGCATCGGAAAGGAGATAGTCGTATCCCAAAAGAAAATCCTGTCGTTTCCTTAGAGACGTTACTCGATGTAGAAGGAGAAGTCTTAGAACCCATAGTAATTCATAGCGCCGCAATATCTGTGTTAAATCGGCAATGTGAGGGAGCGACGTATGCACTAAAGAAGGAATAGTGCATCGTAAAGGAGAAAGTCGTTTCCCAAAAGAAAATCCTGTCGTTTGCATAGGAACGTTACTCGATTTAGAAGTGAAGTCATAGAACCGGTAGTATTTCATAGCGACTCAATTTCTGTGTTAATTCGTCAACATGAGGAAACGAGAATGCAGTAAAGAAGGAATAGAGCATCGGAAAGGAGATACTCGTATCCCAAAAGAAAATCCTGTCATTTCCAAAGGAACGTTACTTGATTTAGAAGGAGATGTCGTAGAACACATAGTAATTCTTAGCGACGCAATTTCTGTGTTAATTCGTCAATGTGGGGGAGCGAGGGTTGCAGTAAAAAAGGAATAGTGCATCGGAAAGGAGATGTTCGTATTCCAAAAGAAAATCCTGTCGTATCAATAGAAACGTTACTCGATTTAGAAGGAGATGTCATAGAACCCATAGTATTACATAGCGACGCCATTTCTGTGTTTATTCGTCAAAGTGACGGAGCGAGGGATGCAGTAAATAAGGAATACTGCATCGGGAAGGAGATAGTCGTATCCCAAAAGAAAATCCTGTCGTTTCCATATTAACTTTACTCGATTTAGAAGGAGATGTCATAGAACCCATAGTATTTCATAGCGACGCAATTTGTGTGTTCATTCGTCAATGTGAGGGAGCGGGGGAAGCAGTAAATAAGGAATAGTGCATCGGAACGGAGATACTCGTATCCCAAAAAAATTCCTGTCATTTCCATAGAAACGTTACTATATTTAGAAGGAGAAGTCATAGAACCCATAGTATTTCATACCGACGCTATTTAAGTGTTAATTCGTCAATGTGAGGGAGCGAGGGGTGCAGAAAGGAAGGAGTAGTGCATGGGAAACGATATACTCGTATCCCAAATGAAAATCCTGTCGTTTCCATAGAAACGTTACTCGATTTAGATGGAGGTGTCATAGAACCCATAGTATTTCATAGCGTCGCAATTTCTGTGTTAGTTCGTCAATGTGAGGGAGCGAGGGTTGCAGTAAAGAAGGAATAGTGCATCGGAAAGGAGATGTTCGTATCCCAAAAGAAAATCGTGTCGTATCCATAGAAACGTTACTCGATTTAGAAGGAGATCTCATAGAACCCATAGTATTACATAGCGACGCCATTTCTGTGTTAATTCGTCAAAGTGACGGAGCGAGGGATGCAGTAAATAAGGAATACTGCATCGGGAAGGAGAGACTCGTATCCCAAATGAAAATCCTGTCGTTTTCATAGAAACGTTTCTCGATTTAGGACGAGAAGCCATAGAACACATAGAATTTCGAAGCGACGCAATTTCTGTGTTAATTCGTCAAAGTGAGGGAGCGAGGGATGCAGTAAAGACGGTATAGTGCGTCTGAAAGAAGATACTCGAATCCTAAAAGAAAATCCTGTCGTTTCCATAGGAACGGTACTCGATTTAGGAGGAGATGTCATAGAACCCATAGTATTTCATAGCGACGCAATTTGTGTGTTCATTCGTCAATGTGATGGAGCGAGGGAAGCAGTAAATAAGGAATAGTGCATCGGAACGGAGATACTCGTATCCCAAAAAAATTCCTGTCATTTCCATTGAAACGTTACTATATTTAGAAGGTGTAGCGTTGCTCTTGGGGGACAAAAATAAAAAGAATTGTTACTTTTTTTTAATGTCGAAAAAGTGAATATTTTGGTGGGCCACTTGGCAACAGAATCAGGGATTTATTACGCTATTATAATAACATACGTTGACCATTAAATACCTGAATAAGAGCAGCATATTGATATATATATTTGAGATCGCTCGGAAGAAACATTATCATTTCTGTGCATTTTTATAGTCGCGATGTAGTCATACCCGGATCAACACTAAGGGACCAGAAGATTTATAGACTTTAAAAGAAATGCAACACTACACAATTAAAAAAAAGTTGGTTCAGAAATAATAGGAAAACGATAATGTTCCTTCTGCCTCATGCTGCGTTCGGCCCATCAGCGTGATCGTAATTTCTGATGATGAAGTAACACAAAATAATTAACAGTTAAGTAAATAAGGAGATGGACTCATCAAGGTTAATTTACGAAAATAAGCACACTTATCTTTAACACACGTTTTTTTTAATGCTACGTACCTTTTCATATTAAATTACAATAGATGACCATTGTGGTTAAATACTTTATACATAACAGTCAAAATGTCCTCTTGACGCTGTCTGTTCGATATCAGTTACAAGAAACTACATGTTTTCTGATTGGAAAAAATAACAATTAGCATATTCACTAAATATTTTCACATAAAATATAAAATACAGTTGCGGAACGCAGCAAGTCCGCGTCCGCCTCTCATGGAATACAAACAGTAAAAGGTGAGGCGCCAAAAGCCTCATTTGTCTTGAAACAACAGAATTCTTTTTTTATACCATTAATCGATACATGTACATAGAGATTTACTGGCACCGCGCAAGAAGGGCAAAGATAAAGAATAATAGATTCTGTCGCTGCTATGCGATGATTCATTTCTTTTACTTTACAATTTTTCGATAACTTTAGGCCATCAGGCGTTTACTATTGAGCGTATATTAATGTTTGTGAGGCGAAAATTACTAATATTACACTGCCTCCCATGAGGAGGGAAGGAATACCGAAGGTATTACTTTCATCCTCATGCACATTGGAATATTTGTAATTTTCGAGTGTAACATACAGGTTATTAAAAGTTTCATTTTATATTCATTCCATAATAAAAGAATTAACGTTTCAATTTGTAATTACTGACGGTGGATCATTGTGAATTTGTTCTGTGTTTCTATCAGTGTTTGTATGGATTCATTCTATCTTGATGATTCTTAAAATTAAGGCTATAAGTACACATATTTACAAAATTTATAAGGAAATAGAGTCACACTTCATTTTTCATCGTTGCAAAAGTAATTTGACTATCACAACTGGTACACAACTTTCTGCTTTGACAGTATTCATTACATTGTCATCGTCTTGTCGATTGATTGCCTTGTCCGTCGTCGCACTTAATTATACATTTATTTTCGTCGCACATACACTATTTATGATAGACTTGGATTGTAGAGCGGCCACTGGTGATGGCTTCGAAAAGGAAGTCCATATCTTTCACTTTCAGGGCTCGAGTGTGGCTCTCCGAATTATTTCACATATGAAACAGATAAAATGTCTTATATTAGAATAGCTTACAAAACTAATTTTATATACATGTGGGATGGGATATAGGAAGGATCGGATCCTTTGACGTATTTTCGTGTGCTTATTTTCATTCGTATCGTGACCTCTCGTCAAAGTTTACATTTCAACAGTGTTCAGAGGTGACCTTGTGACTTGTCTCTGTGTACAATCAGTCATTATAATAATTACGTTAACTTCTCTATTTTAGAGTCTCTCGGAAGGTTTATGATACATACTAAATGTTTTCAGTACTGGGTGTGAATGTTTTTGCTACAGAATGTAGCGCACAGCAACTGTGTTGTCGGTTGAACGTTTACATTATTTCGTCACGTGGTGGCTGTCCGCCTCCACTGTTGCGAGCAATCTTGAAATTCAGTCTGTGCGCGCGCACGTGACCGGAGCTTTCTTGCAGAGCGTTGATTTCGCGCTTGAGGTGCCGTGCGTCGCTTTTGTTCGGCGGATCGTGGCTTTGTGCTTTTTAGATTGCTGGAGGTAGCTTCTGCCACCGAAACTGCCTCACATCACTTCCTGTCCACTATCCAGTTACGGATTCACAGGTAAGTGGTAGCTACCGCTGCAACTGCATGTGTGGAATGACACTGATTATTACACACTGCACACATCAACGAAATTTTCACACATATGGTGCAGTAGAATACTGCCACTGAAAATCGTCGAACTTTAAAACTTCACTTGCACTGTGGTGAGCGTCTGCGTGAACGGTGTATTAACAGAAATTCTCGCGTCATAACATCACACGGTGTTTACAAGTTGATTTACATACTAATATTTACAAGAGTTCATTTAAATCGATAAATAATCTAATTGACCACTTTGAATCAAAACAATTGTTTCTTAATTAGTCTTTTTTTTTTATTTATGCCTACGGTCACAGGTAGGCTATTATAAGTACTTTTTCTTTGACCAAATCCATTCCAATCTCCTTTACAAATTAATTTCATTCATAGTAATCTTTATCACGCTTGCTTATTCATTTTGTAGGACCAATACTTTTTTTTTTTAGTGCTCGTCTTGTTTAGTGTCAAAAGTTTTTCTCGTATGTGCTTGTCTTTAAAGAAAGTTCGAGGACAGATTTGAAAATAGCAATTCCGCCTCTGAGTTTCGTGTAGAAATACAAACAGTCGAAAAAAGAAAGGTGGGAAAAGCGGGTCTACTCGCTGATCGTCGACAGAATTTAAATTACTCCTCAACCAGGTCGAAAATTTAATTTACCTTGCGCATTACAAAAGCAATATGCGCGTCGCGAACCTACTCATTTTTATATGTAGTGCCTCACTTCCTAAGCACACGTGCATCTTTACAAGTTGATTCTGAGGAGTGGATAGGATCAAGGATCTTAAAGGATTTGCACTTAGGAAAGGGATTCAATAATCACATAATCACAGAGAAAGCAATAAATATTGCAGTGCACACTTAAAATAAAATCTATCACTTCAAGCATGTATATCTAATATGTATCTTGCTGCAGCTTGCTTACTACTCTTTGCACATTTCTTAGACTAAGTCAAGTTTATGCATTACGCATTTAGGTATTAATTATCATTTGTATATATAAGCCTCTCCCTAGAGTGTTGTTTTTTTTCTGCTGTCGCTACCTGTGAAGCTTGGGCGAGATCCTTATTATATGTGCTGCTAGCTTGTGAATTTGCAGTATCGCTAATGCTCAATAGTACCGTGAAGTTGGCATAATAAACCATGTTACTCATATCTTCTTTGACTCAGCTTGTTTGTAGTCTAGACTCATCTTACTTTGCGTTATACAATAAACTTCCTTTTTATTCCATCACGCTTTTACTTAAGGTTAACGTCAGGCCTTTTTAGAACAATTGCACTGCGTCATCAATCTGTTCATGCTTAATCCTAGGTATCTGTTCACTTCAAAGAGATGTTATTTTATTTCTTTTCCACTGACGATTTGAATCGTAAGACTGATCGTTTTGATAATTACCGTTGATCGGTTGCGTGTTTCCATATTGCTGGGGCTGTGTGCTATAATGTGTATTTTCGTACTGAGGTGGTGACGAATTATATATTGGATTGTATCTCTGGCCGTTATTGTACTTATTTTTGTATTTGCTGTTGGAGTACGTAGTGCGTTTATTTTTGAAACCGTTGTGGGGTTGGTACTGGCTGTCGCTGTGACGCGCTTTCGCTCGGCCACCATTGTTGCCTACGTATTCTGTATTGTGCTGGCCGCCTGCACTGAAGTGGGCGTTGCCAACATCAACTCTAGCGTCCTCGTAAATCAGATCTAACGAGTCTAACACAGATAGGAAAGTGTCCGTATCGTCCTCAGACACGTTTACTAACTTTTCTCTGATCGCAATCGGTAGCTTAGTTTTTAGAATCATAATAACGTCTTTGGCGGTGATCGGCGAATCCCAGAACTTGATTTTCGCTAAATACTTTTCAAAATATCTTCTCAAACTACCGCGCTTACTGTTAAACACTTCGGCGTTGTAAACCTCTTTTCTCAGGCGCTGCTGCACACCAGAACTCCAGAATTTAGCTAAAAACATCTGTTCAAACTCTTTGTAACTTTTACAAGAGTCGACCATTTCGGTTCCCCATAAGGCAGCATCGCCTACGATAAATCCACTAACAAATTGAATTCGCTGGCGGTCACTCCAGCTACTCGGGAAAATTCCTGAAAAATTTCGGAGGAACACTATAGGATGAATTTCTCTTTTCTGTGGGTGAAAGGTCGGAAAAATACGATGTTTGATCACGCTTTCCTCCTGCATCAAACTGACAAAAGTGGATGGGCTGGTAGTCTGGTTAACGTGTGCTTCTATAGAACTATGAGTTTGAGCGTTATCAAATGGTGAACGGTAATGTACCTGCTGTTGTTCATTACTTCGTGGTGAATTATTCCAGTTTCCTGACACGGGAGGTGGGGAATTTTCAACTTGACATTTTAGTGTACGAACTTCATCAACTATCTGTTGACGCCATTCAGGTAAATCTTGAGCTAACGCTCGTCTTATCTGGCCTAATTCTGACATCACCGTGTCTCCTGTTTTTCCAGGGGCTGCCAATATTTCAAAGGTCATGTTTTTGACAGTTTCCCTGAGTTCGTTCTTGACCTTGTTTTCTATGAATCCGTCTTTGTTTTTAATCCACTCTTGGTAGTGATCAGACAATGCTTCAGCATGTGCCTTAACAGTATTCTTTATTTGGTCCTCTACATTAAGAGTCTCAATCTGTTTCGAAAGATCATCAACAACATTCTCGATCGTGTCTACTGCGGTTTTAACTCCTTTGACCTCATCAGAGATTGCAGTATAATCTTCTTTTAAGGTCGCAGCTTGTTTTTGATATTCTATCACTTTTGAATTTATCTCCCCCTTGGCTGCTTCGATTTTTTCATCTAACCGTTTTGAAATATCTTCTATTTTTGACTCTACTTGTGTGTCAATTTCTAGCCTCATGATCGTGATCTGACTGCTGATTTGGCTTTGGACATTACCCAACAGGGTATTTAAATCAGCTGTTATGTCTGCCTTTAGTTCGGCCTTTACCGAATTTAACCGTGTATTTAGGTCATTTATCTCCGTTTGCAGATCTGTTTTTACTGAATTTATGTCTGTTTTTACCGAATTTATTTCTGTTTTTACTGAATTTATGTCTTCTTTTACTGAGTTGCACAGATTTGTAAGGACCTGATTTTTATTATGCCGTCTTTCGGCCTTCTCTTTTTCTTCGCGGGCCTTTTCATCTAATTTTTCCTGCTTTTCACGTTCCTGTCTTTGCGCCTCTCTCTGTCTTTGACTTTCGAACTTGCGTTCCATTATTGCTTCGATCATTGCAGCCAAGTCATTTTTTTCAAAAGCGGGAATAGTTTGCACACTAGGACCAGCTTCTAAAACTTCGGTCGAGGCTGCTTCTGCCTCCGCTCGTGTACCTATCGCGCGTGATCGTAATGGATAATGAGGTCCATTCGCATCACCGCTGTCGTCTGGTTTTGTTTGTGTCCGCTGTTTACCGTCAGCCATGTTCATGAATTATTTGTCAAACGTCAAAATGCTACAGATATTGTTTGTCACTGCCGTCAGTCGTTTGTCTGTGACGTAGTGCTATGGCTTACTGGGACCTAAGATAAAATTTTATCTCTGTGTAACAACTGACGTTCATTTACGCCAAGAAGACAAGATGGTTCCTACTAATTACAAACAAATGAAATATCACACGTTTTACCGGTTTTGAGCGTAGTTATCCGCCATATCGTAATTTTTTTTATGCACTGACAACAATGTTACACTTTCACTGAATTTAACTACATAGGAATGGACTATGGACAAATTGAAATAAAGCTGTTTCAAGGCAAGGAAAGACAGGTTTACGTTCTGATCAACTCGAAAGATGCTACGTCACTACGAAAGCTTGGCTACTGCGTATAAAAATTTGACTTACTATGGCTGTCTTGATGGTGATACGGATGAATACTCGCGTTTCTTGGTAATTTCATCAATCGTTGTTCTGAATTAATTAAAAGGTTTTCCCACTTCTCTTACTCGGTTGAATTGCATCCACATGAAAAAAATGAAACAGTTATTAGAACAAGCAAAGAAAATTTTTTAAACACATACATGAAATGATTTTTTGATCAAGTCCCTGTTCGGGCGCCAAGTGTAGCGTTGCTCTTGGGGGACAAAAATAAAAAGAATTGTTACTTTTTTTTAATGTCGAAAAAGTGAATATTTTGGTGGGCCACTTGGCAACAGAATCAGGGATTTATTACGCTATTATAATAACATACGTTGACCATTAAATACCTGAATAAGAGCAGCATATTGATATATATATTTGAGATCGCTCGGAAGAAACATTATCATTTCTGTGCAATTTTATAGTCGCGATGTAGTCATACCCGGATCAACACTAAGGGACCAGAAGATTTATAGACTTTAAAAGAAATGCAACACTACACAATTAAAAAAAAATTGGTTCAGAAATAATAGGAAAACGATAATGTTCCTTCTGCCTCATGCTGCGTTCGGCCCATCAGCGTGATCGTAATTTCTGATGATGAAGTAACACAAAATAATTAACAGTTAAGTAAATAAGGAGATGGACTCATCAAGGTTAATTTACGAAAATAAGCACACTTATCTTTAACACACGTTTTTTTTAATGCTACGTACCTTTTCATATTAAATTACAATAGATGACCATTGTGGTTAAATACTTTATACATAACAGTCAAAATGTCCTCTTGACGCTGTCTGTTCGATATCAGTTACAAGAAACTACATGTTTTCTGATTGGAAAAAATAACAATTAGCATATTCACTAAATATTTTCACATAAAATATAAAATACAGTTGCGGAACGCAGCAAGTCCGCGTCCGCCTCTCATGGAATACAAACAGTAAAAGGTGAGGCGCCAAAAGCCTCATTTGTCTTGAAACAACAGAATTCTTTTTTTATACCATTAATCGATACATGTACATAGAGATTTACTGGCACCGCGCAAGAAGGGCAAAGATAAAGAATAATAGATTCTGTCGCTGCTATGCGATGATTCATTTCTTTTACTTTACAATTTTTCGATAACTTTAGGCCATCAGGCGTTTACTATTGAGCGTATATTAATGTTTGTGAGGCGAAAATTACTAATATTACAAAGGAGAAGTCATAGAACCCATAGTATTTCATACCGACGATATTTAAGTGTTAATTCGTCAATGTGAGGGAGCGAGGGATGCAGAAAGGAAGGAATAACGCATGGAAAAGGAGATATTCGTATCCCAAATGAAAATCCTGTCGTTTCCATAAAAACGTTACTCGATTTAGAAGGAGGTGTCATAGAACCCATAGTATATAATAGCGACGCAATTACTGTGTTAATTCGTCAATGTGAGGGAGCGAGGGATGCAGTAAAGAAGTAATAGTGCATCGGAAAGGGAGATACTCGTACCCCAAAAGGAAATCCTGTCGTTTCCATAGAAACGTTACTCGATTTAGAAGAAGAAGTCTTAGAACCCTTAGTATTTCATAGCGACACAATTTCTGTGTTAATTCGTCAATGTGAGGGAGCGAGGGATGCAGTAAAGGAGGAATGGTGCATCGGAAAGGAGACAGTCGTATCTCAAAGCAAAATCTTGTCGTTTCCATAGAAACGTTACTAGATTTAGACGGAGAAGTCTTAGAACCCATAGTAATTCATAGCGCCGCAATATCTGTGTTAAATCGTCAATATGAGGGAGCGACGTATGCAGTAAAGAAGGAATAGTGCATCGGAAAGGAGAAAGTCGTCTCCCAAAAGAAAATCCTGTCGTTTCCATAGGAACGTTACTCGATTTAGAAGGAGAAGTCATAGAACCGATAGTATTTCATAGCGACTCAATTTCTGTGTTAATTCGTCAACATGAGGAAGCGAGAATGCAGTAAAGAAGGAATAGTGCATCGGAAAGGAGTAACTCGTATCCCGAAAGAAAATCCTCTCGTTTCCATAGAAACTTTATTCGATTTAGAAGGAGATGTCATAGAACCCATTGTATTTCATATCGACGTAATTTCTGTGTCAATTCGTCAATGTGAGGGAGCGAGGGATGCTGTAAAGAAGGAATAGTGCATCGGAAAGGGGTTACTCTGATCCCAAAAAAAATCCTGTCGTTTCCATAGAAACGTTACTCGATTTAGAAGGAGAAGTCATAGAACCCGTAGTATTTCGTAGCAACGCCATTTCTGTGTTTATTCGTCAATGTGAGGGAGCGAGGGATGCAGATTGGAAGGAATAGTGCATCGGAATGGAGAGACTCGTATCCCAAATGAAAATCCTGTCGTTTTCATAGAAACGTTACTCGGTTTAGGACGAGAAGCCATAGAACACATAGAATTTCGAAGCACCGCAATTTCTGTGTCAATTCGTCAAAGTGAGGGAGCGAGGGATGCAGTAAAGAAGGAATAGTGCGTCAGAAAGAAGATACTCGAATCCCAAAAGAAAATCCTGTCGTTTCATAGAAACGTTTCTCGATTTAGATGGAGATGTCATAGATCCCATAGTATTTCATAGCGACGCCATTTCTGTGTTAATTCGCCAATGTGACTGAGCGAGTGATGCAGTAAATAAGAAATAGTGCATCGGAAAGGAGATAGTCGTATCCCAAAAGAAAATCCTGTCGTTTTCATTGATACGTTACTCGATTTAAAAGGAGATGTCATAAAACCCATAGTTTTTCATAGCGACGCAATTTCTGAGTTAATTCTTCAATGTGAGGGAGCGACGGATGCAATAAAGAAGGAATAGTGCATCGGAAAGGAGATACTCGTATACCAAAAGAAAATCCTGTCGGTTCCATAGGAACGTTACTCGATTTAGAAGGAGATGTCGTAGAACCCATAGTAATTCATAGCGACGCAATTTCTGTGTTAATTCGTTAATGTGATGGAGCGAGGGATGCAGTAAATAAGGAATAGTGCATCGGAATGGAGATGTATCCCAAAAGAAAATCCTGTCGTTTCCATAGGAACGGTACTCGATTTAGGAGGAGATGGCATAGAACCCATAGTATTTCATATCGACGCAATTTGTGTGTTCATTCGTCAATGTGAGGGAGCGAGGGAAGCAGTAAATAAAGAATAGTGCATCGGAACGGAGATAGTCGTATTCTAAAAGATAAACTTGTCGTTTACATAGAAACGTTACTCGATTTAGAATGAGATGTCATAGAACCCATAGTATTTCATAGCGACGCAATTTTTGTGTTAATTCGTCAATGTGAGGGAGCGAGGGGTGCAGTAAAGAAAGAATAGTGCATCGGAACGGAGATACTCGTATCCCAAAAAAAATCCTGTCATTTCCATAGAAACGTTACTCTATTTAGAAGGCGAAGTCATAGAACCCATAGTATTTCATACCGACGCCATTTAAGTGTTAATTCGTCAATGTGAGGGAGCGAGGGATGCAGTAAAGGAGGAATGGTGCATGGGAAAGGAGATACTCGTATCCCAAAAGAAAATCCTGTCGTTTCCTTAGTGACGTTACTCGATGTAGAAGGAGAAGTCTTAGAACCCATAGTAATTCATAGCGCCGCAATTTCTGTGTTAAATCGTCAATGTGAGGGAGCGACGTATGCAGTAAAGAAGGAATAGTGCATCGGAAAGGAGAAAGTCGTCTCCCAAAAGAAAATCCTGTCGTTTCCATAGGAACGATACTCGATTTAGAGGGAGAAGTCAGAGAACCGATAGTATTTCATAGCGACTCAATTTCTGTGTTAATTCGTCAACATGAGGAAGCGAGAATTCAGTAAAGAAGGAATAGTGCATCGGAAAGGAGATACTCCTATCCTGAAAGAAAATCGTGTCGTTTCCATAGAAACTTTACTCGATTTAGAATGAGATGTCACAGATCCCATAGTATTTCATAGCGACGTAATTTCTGTGTCAATTCGCAAATGTGAGGGAGCGAGGGATGCTGTAAAGAAGGAATAGTGCATCGGAATGGAGATACTCGGATCCCAAAAAAATCCTGTCGTTTCCATAGAAACGTTACGCGATTTAGAAGGAGAAGTCATAGAACCCATAGTATTTCATAGCAACGCCATTTCTGTGTTAATTCGTCAATGTGAGGGAACGAGGGATGCACAATGGAAAGAATAGTGCATCGGAATGGAGAGACTCGTATCCCAAATGAAAATCCTGTCGTTTTCATAGAAACGTTACTCGATTTAAAAGGAGAAGCCATAGAACACATAGAACTTCATAGCAACGCAATTTCTGCTTTAATTCGTCAAAGTGAGGGAGCGAGGGATGCAGTAAAGAAGGAATAGTGCATCGGAAAGGAGATACTCGAATCCCAAAAGAAAATCCTGTCGTTTCCATAGAAACGTTTCTCGATTTAGAAGGAGATATCATAGATCCCATAGTATTTCATAGCGACGCCATTTCTGTGTTAATTCGTCAATGTGACTGAGCGAGGGATGCAGTAAGGAAGAAATAGTGCATCGGAAAGGAGATAGTCGTATCCCAAAAGAAAATCCTGTCGTTTCCATAGGTACGTTACTCGATTTAGAGGGAGATGTCATAAAACCCATAGTATTTCATAGCGACGCAATTTCTGAGTTAATTCCTCAATGTGAGGGAGCGAGGGATGCAATAAAGAAGGAATAGTGCATCGGAAAGGAGATTCTCGTATCCCAAAAGAAAATCCTGTCATTTCCATAGGAACGTTACCCGATATAGAAGGAGATGTCGTAGAACCCATAGTAATTCATAGCGACGTAATTTCTGTGTTAATTCGTCAATGTGAGGGAGCGAGGGTTGCAGTAAATAAGGAATAGTGCATCGGAAAGGAGATGTTCGTATCCCAAAAGAAAATCCTGTCGTATCCACAGAAACGTTACTCGATTTAGAAGGAGATGTCATAGAACCCATAGTAGTACATAGCGACGCCATTTCTGTGTTAATTCGTCAAAGTGACGGAGCGAGGGATGCAGTAAATAAGGAATACTGCATCGGAAAGGAGATAGTCGTATCCCAAAAGAAAATCCTGTCGTTTCCATAGAAACTTTACTCGATTTTGAAGGAGATGTCATAGAACCCATAGTATTTCATAGCGACGTAATTTCTGTGTTAATTCGTCAATGTAAGGGAGCGAGGGATGCTGTAAAGAAGGAATAGTGCATCGGAAAGGGGTTACTCTGATCCCAAAAAAAATCCTGTCGTTTCCATAGAAACGTTACTCGATTTAGAAGGAGAAGTCATAGAACCCATAGTATTTCATAGCAACGCCATTTCTGTGTTAATTCGACAATGTGAGGGAGCGAGGGATGCAGAATGGAAGGAATAGTGCATCGGAATGGAGAGACTCGTATCCCAAATGAAAATCCTGTCGTTTTCATAGAAACGTTACTCGATTTAGGACGAGAAACCATAGAACACATAGAATTTCATAGCGACGCAATTTCTGTGTTAATTCGTCAAAGTGAGGGAGCGAGGGATGCAGTAAACAAGGTATAGTGCGTCAGAAAGAAGATACTCGAATCCCAAAAGAAAATCCTGTCGTTTCCATAGAAACGTTTCTCGATTTAGAAGGAAATGTCAAAGATCCCATAGTATTTCATAGCGACGCCATTTCTGTGTTAATTCGTCAATGTGAGGGAGCGAGGGATGCAGTAAATAAGGAATAGCGCATCGCAAAGGAGATACTCGTATCCCAAAAGAAAATCCTGTCGTTTACATAGAAACGTTACTCGATTTGGAAGGAGAAGTCATAGAACAAATAGTATGTTATAGCGAGGCAATATCTGTGTAAATTCGTCAATGTGAGGGAGCGAGGGATGCTGTAAAGAAGAAATAGTGCATCGGAAAGGAGATAGTCGTATCCCAAAAGAAAATCCGGTCGTTTCCATAGAAACGTTACTCGATTTATAAGGAGGTGTCATAAAAAGCATAGTATTTCATAGCGACGCAATTTCTGAGTTAATTCCTCAATGTGAGGGAGCGAGGGATGCAATAAAGAAGGAATAGTGCATCGGAATGGAAATGTATCCCAAAAGAAAATCCTGTCGTTTCCATAGGAACGGTACTCGATGTAGGAGGAGATGTCATAGACTCCATAGTATTTCATAGCGACGCCATTTATGTGTTAAATCGTCAATGTGAGGGAGCGAGGGATGCAGAATGGGAGGACTAGTGCATGGGAAAGCAGATACTCGTATCCCAAATGAAAATCCTGTCGTTTCCATAGAAACGTTACTCGTTTTAGAAGGAGGTGTCATAGAACCCATAGTATTTCATAGCGACGCAATTTCTGTGTTAATTCGTCAATGTGAGGGAGCGAGGGATGCAGTAAAGAAGGAATAGTGCATCGGAAATTAGATACTCTTACCCCAAAAGGAAATTTTGTCGTTTCCATAGAAACGTTCCTCGATTTAGAAGGAGAAGTCTTAGAAACCTTAGTATTTCATAGCGACACAATTTCAGTGTTAATTCGTCAATGTGAGGGAGCGAGAGATGCAGTAAAGGAGGAATGGTGCATCGGAAAGGAGTTAGTCGTATCTCAAAGCAAAGTCTTGTCGTTTCCATAGAAACGTTACTAGATTTAGACAGAGACGTCATAGAAAACATAGTATTTCATAGAGACACCTTTTCTGTGTTAATTCGTCAATGTGAGGGAGCGAGGGATGCAGTAAAGAAAGAATAGTGCATCGGAAAGGAGATACTCGAATCCCAAAAGAAAATCCTGTCGTTTAAATAGAAACGTTTCTCGATTTAGAAGGAGATATCATAGGTCCCATAGTATTTCATAACGAGGCAATTTTTGTGGTAATTCGGCAATGTGAGGGTGCGAGGTGTGCAGTAAAGAAAGAATAGTGCATCGGAAAGGTGAAAGTCGTCTCCCATAAGAAAATCCTGTCGTTTCCATGGAAACGTTACTCGATTTAGAAGGAGAAGTCATAGAACCGACAGTATTTCATAGCGACTCAATTTCTGTGTTAATTCGTCAACATGAGGAAGCGAGGAATGCAGTAAAGTAGGAATAGTGCATCGGAAAGGAGATACTCGTATCCCAAAAGAAAATCCTGTCGTTTCCATAGAAACGTTACTCGATTTAGAAGGAGAAGTCATAGAATCCATAGTATATCATAGCGACTCAATTTCTGTGTTAATTCGTCAACATGATGAAGCGAGGATTGCAGTAAAGAAGGAATAGTGCATCGGAAAGGGGATACTCGTATCCCAAAAGAAAAGCCTGTCGTATACATAGAAACGTTACTCGATTTAGAATGAGATGTCATAGAACCCATAGTATTTCATAGCAACACAATTTCTGTGTTAATTCGTCAATGAGAGAGAGCGAGGGATGCAGTAAAGAAGGAATAGCGCATCGGAAAGGAGATACTCGAATCGCAAAAGTAAAATCCTGTCGTTTCCATAGAAACGTTACTCGATTTAGAAGGAGAAGTCATAGAATCCATAGTATATCATAGCGACTCAATTTCTGTGTTAATTCGTCAACATGATGAAGCGAGGATTGCAGTAAAGAAGGAATAGTGCATCGGAAAGGGGATACTCGTATCCCAAAAGAAAATCCTGTCGTATACATAGAAACGTTACTCGATTTAGAATGAGATGTCATAGAACCCATAGTATTTCATAGCAACACAATTTCTGTGTTAATTCGTCAATGAGAGAGAGCGAGGGATGCAGTAAAGAAGGAATAGTGCATCGGAAAGGAGATACTCGAATCGCAAAAGTAAAATCCTGTCGTTTCCATAGAAACGTTACTCGATTTAGAAGGAGAAGTCATCGAACCCATAGTATTTCATAGCGACGCAATTTCTGTGTTAATACGGCAATGTGAGGGAGCGAGGGATGCAGTAAAGAAGGAATAGTGCATCGGAAATGAGATACTCGTATCGCAAAAGAAAAACCTGTGGTTTCCACAGAACTGTTACACGATTTAGAAGGAGAAGTCATAAAACCCATAGTATTTCATAGCTCCGTAATTTCTGTGTTAATTCGTCAATGTGAGGGAGCAAGGGATGCAGTAGAGTTGGAATAGTGCATCGGAAAGGAGATGGTCGTATCCCAAAAGAAAATCCTGTCGTTTCCATAGAAACGTTATTCGATTTAGTAGGATAATTCATAGACCCCATAGTATGTCATAGCGACGCTATTTCTGTGTTAATTAGTCATTGTGGGGGAGCGAGGGATGCAGTAAATAAGGAATAGTGCTTCGGAAAAGAGATACTCATATCCCAGAAGAAAATCCTGTCGTTTCCATAGAAACGTTACACGATTTACAAGGAGATGGCATAGAACCCATTGTATTTCATAGCGACGCACTTGCTGTGTTATTTCGTCAGTGTGAGGGGGCGAGGAATGCAGTAAAGAAGGAATAGTGCATCGAAAATAAGATACTCGTATCCCAAAAGAAAAACCCGTGGTTTCCATAGAACTGTTACACGATTTAGAAGGAGAAGTCATAAAACCCTTAGTATTTCATAGCCCCGCAATTTCTGTGTTAATTCGTCAATGTGAGGGAGCGAGGGATGCAGTAAAGAAGGAGTAGTGCATCGGAAATGAGACACTCGCATCACAAAAGAAAAACCTGTGGTTTCCATAGAAACGTTACTCGATCTGGAAGGAGATGTAATAGAACACATAGTATTTCAAAGCGACGCTATTTCTGTGTTAATTCGTCAATGTGAGGGAGCTAGGGATGCAGTAAGGAAGGAATAGTGCATCGGAAAGGAGAAACCTGTATCCCAAAAGAAAATTCTGTCGTATCCATAGAAACTTTACACTATTTAAAAGGAGAAGTCATAGAACACATAGTATTTCATAGCGACGCAAATTCTGTGTTAATTCGTCAATTTGAGGGAGCGAGGGATGCAGTAAAGAAGGAATAGTGCATCGGAAAGGAGATAGTCGTATCGCAAAAGAAGATCATGTCGTTTCCATAGAAACGTTACTCGATTTATAAGGAGAAGTCATTGAACACATAGTATTTCATAGCCCCGAAATTTCTGTGTTAATTCGTCAATGTGAGGGAGCTAGGGATGCAGTAAGGAAGGAATAGTGCCTCGGAAAGGAGATACCTGTATCCCAAAAGAAAATTCTGTCGTATCCATAGAAACGTTACTCGATTTAGAAGGAGAAGTCATAGAACCCATAGTATTTCATAGCGACGCAAATTCTGTGTTAATTCGTCAATGTGAGGGAGCGAGGGATGCAGTAATGAAGGAAAATGTGCATCGGAAATGAGATACTCGTATCCCAAAAGAAAAACCTGTCGTTTCGATAGAAACGTTGCTGGATTTAGAAGGGGAAGTCATAGAACACATAGAATTTCATAACGACGAAGTTTCTGTGTTAATTCGTTAATGCGAAGGAGCGAGGGATGCAGTAAAGAAGGAATAGTGCATCGGATAGGAGATACTCGTATCCCAAAAGAAAATCCTCTTGTGTCCATAGAAACGTTACTCGATTTAGAAGGAGATGTCATAGAACACATAGTATTTCATAGCGACGCAATTTCTGTGTTAATTCGTCAATGTGATGGAGCGAGGGATGCAGTAAAGAAGGAATAGTGCATCGGAGAGGAGATAGTCGTATCCCAGAAGAAAATCCTCTCGTTTCCATAAAAACGTTACTCGATCTAGAAGGAGATGTCATAGAACACATAGTATTTCATACCAACGCAATTTCTGTGTTAATTCGTCAGTGTGAGGGAGCGAAGGATGTAGTAAAGAAGGAATAGTGTATCGGAACGGAGATACTCGTATCCCAAATGAAAATCCTGTCGTTTCCATAGAAACGTTACTCGATTTAGAAGGAGAAGTCGTTGAACCCATAGTATTTCATAGACGCGCAATTTCTGTGTTAATTCGTCAATGAGAGGGAGCGAGGAATGCAGTAAAGGAGGAATAGTGCATCGGAAAGGAGATAGTCGTATCCCAAAAGAAAATCCTGTCTTTTTAATAGAAACGTTACTCGATTTATAAGGAGAAGTCATAGAACACATAGTATTTCATAGCCCCGCAATTTCTGTGTTAATTCGTCAATGTGAGGGAGCTAGGGATGCAGTAAGGAAGGAATAGTGCATCGGAAAGGAGATACTCGTATCCCAAAAGAAAATTCTGTCATTTCCATAGAAACGTTACTCGATTTAGAAGGAGAAGTCATAGAACCCATAGTATTTCATAGCGACGCAATTTCTGTGTTAATTCGTCAATGTGAGGGAGCGAGGGATGCAGTAAAGAAGGAAAATGTGCATCGGAAATGAGATACTCGTATCCCAAAAGAAAAACCTGTCGTTTCGATAGAAACGTTGCTGGATTTAGAAGGGGAAGTCATAGAACACATAGAATTTCATAACGACGTAGTTTCTGTGTTAATTCGTCAATGCGAAGGAGCGAGGGATGCAGTAAAGAAGGAATAGTGCATCGGATAGGAGATACTCGTATCCCAAAAAAAAATCCTCTTGTGTCCATAGAAACGTTACTCGATTTAGAAGGAGATGTCATAGAACACATAGTATTGCATAGCGACGCAATTTCTGTGTTAATTCGTCAATGTGATGGAGCGAGGGATGCAGTAAAGAACGAATAGTGCATCGGAGAGGAGATAGTCGTATCCCAGAGGAAAATCCTCTCGTTTCCATAAAAACGTTACTCGATCTAGAAGGAGATGTCATAGAACACATAGTATTTCATACCAACGCAATTTCTGTGTTAATTCGTCAGTGTGAGGGAGCGAAGGATGTAGTAAAGAAGGAATAGTGTATCGGAAAGGAGATACTCGTATCCCAAAAGAAAATCCTGTCGTTTCCATAGAAACGTTTCTAGATTTAGAAGGAGATATCATAGATCCCATAGTATTTCATAGCGACGCCATTTCTGTGTTAATTCGTCAATGAGACTGAGCGAGGGATGCAGTAAAGAAGAAATAGCGCATCGGAAAGGAGATACTCGTATCCCAAAAGAAAATCCTGTCGTTTACATAGAAACGTTACTCGATTTGGAAGGAGAAGTCATAGAACCCATAGTATGTTATAGCGAAGCAATATCTGTGTATATTCGTCAATGTGAGGGAGCGAGGGATGCTGTAAAGAAGAAATAGTGCATCGGAAAGGAGATAGTCGTATCCCAAAAGAAAATCCTGTCGTTTCCATAGAAACGTTACTCGATTTATAAGGAGTTGTCATAGAACCCATAGTATTTCATAGTGACGCAATTTCTGTGTTAATTCGTCAATGCGAGGTAGCGTGGGATACAGTAAAGAAGGAATAGTGCATCGGAATGGAAATGTATCCCAAAAGAAAATCCTGTCGTTTCCATAGGAACGGTACTCGATGTAGGTGGAGATGTCATAGACCCCATAGTATTTCATAGCGACGCCATTTATGTGTTATATCGTCAATGTGAGGGAGCGAGGGATGCAGAAAGGGAGGAATGGTGCATGGGAAAGGAGATACTCGTATCCCAAATGAAAATCCTGTCGTTTCCATAGAAACGTTACTCGTTTTAGAAGGAGCTGTCATAGAACCCATAGTATTTCATAGCGACGCAATTTCTGTGTTAATTCGTCAATGTGAGGGAGCGAGGGATGCAGTAAAGAAGGAATAGTGCATCGGAAATTAGATACTCTTACCCCAAACGGAAATTTTGTCGTTTCCATAGAAACGTTTCTCGATTTAGAAGGAGATATCATAGGTCCCATAGTATTTCATAACGAGGCAATTTTTGTGGTAATTCGGCAATGTGAGGGTGCGAGGTGTGCAGTAAAGAAGGAATAGTGCATCGGAAAGGAGAAAGTCGTCTCCCAAAAGAAAATCCTGTCGTTTCCATAGAAACGTTACTCGATTTAGAAGGAGAAGTCATAGAACTGATAGTATTTCATAGCTACTCAATTTCTGTGTTAATTCGTCAACATGAGGAAGCGAGGAAAGCAGTAAAGTAGGAATAGTGCATCGGAAAGGAGATACTCGTATCCCAAAAGAAAATCCTGTCGTTTCCATAAAAACTTTACTCGATTTAGAAGGAGATGTCATAGAACCCATAGTATTTCATAGCGGCGTTTTTTGTGTGTTAATTCGTCAATGTGAGGGAGCGAGGGATGCAGTAAGTAAGGAATAGTGCATCGGAAAGGAGATGTTCGTATGCCAAAAGAAAATCCTGTCGTTTCCATAGGAACGTTACTCGATTTAGAAGGAGATGTCATAGAACCCATAGTATCTCATAGCGACGCAATTTCTGTGTTAATTCGTAAATGTCAGGGAGCGAGGGATGCAGTAAAGGAGTAATGGTGCAACGGAAAAGGAGATAGTCGTATCTCAAAGCAAAATCCTGTCGTTTCCATAGAAACGTTTCTCGATGTAGAAGGAGACGTCATAGAACACACAGTATTTCATACCAACGCAATTTCTGTGTTAATTCGTCAATGTGGGGGAGCGTGGGATGCAGTAAAGAAGGAATACTGCATCGGAATGGAGATGTATCCCAAAAGAAAATCCTGTCTTTTCCATAGAAACGTTACTCGATTTAGAAGGTCATAAAACCTATAGTATATCATAGCCATGCAATTTCAATGTTAATTCGTCAATGTGAGGGAGCGAAGGATGCAGTAAAAAAGGAATAGTGGATCGGAAAGGAGATGGTCGTATCGCAAAAGAAAATCATGTCGTTTCCATAGAAACGTTACTCGATTTAGAAGGAGAAGTCATAGAAGCCATAATATTTCATAGCGACTCAATTTCTGTGTTAGTTCGTCAATGAGAGGGAGCGAGGGATGCAGTAAAGAAGGAATAGTGCATCGGAAAGGAGATACTCGTATCCCAAATGAAAATGCTGTCGTTTCCATAGAAACGTTACTCGATTTAGTAGGAGAAGTCATAGAATCCATAGTATATCATAGCGACTCAACTTCTGTGTTAATTCGTCAACATGATGAAGCGAGGATTGCAGTAAAGAAGGAATAGTGCATCGGAAAGGAGATACTCGTATCCCAAAAGAAAATCCTGTCGTTTCCATAGAAACGTTACTCGATTTAGAAGGAGATTTCATAGAACCCATATTATATCATAGCGACGCAATTTCTGTGTTAATTCGTCAATGAGACGGAGCGAGAGATGCAGTAAAGAAGTAATAGTGCATCAGAAGGGAGATAGTCGTATCCCAAAAGAAAATCCTGTCGTTTACATAGAAACGTTACTCGATTTGGGAGGAGAAGTCATAGAACCCATAGTATGTTATAGCGAAGCAATATCTGTGTATATTCGTCAATGTGAGGGAGCGAGGGATGCTGTAAAGAAGAAATAGTGCATCGGAAAGGAGATAGTCGTATCCCAAAAGAAAATCCTGTCGTTTCCATAGAAACGTTACTCGATTTATAAGGAGTTGTCATAGAACCCATAGTATTTCATAGTGACGCAATTTCAGTGTTAATTCGTCAATGCGAGGGAGAGTGGGATGCAGTAAAGAAGGAATAGTGCATCGGAATGGGAATGTATCCCAAAAGAAAATCCTGTCGTTTCCATAGGAACGGTACTCGATGTAGGAGGAGATGTCATAGACCCCATAGTATTTCATAGCGACGCCATTTATGTGTTATATCGTCAATGTGAGGGAGCGAGGGATGCAGAAAGGGAGGAATAGTGCATGGGAAAGGAGATACTCGTATCGCAAATGAAAATCCTGTCGTTTCCATAGTAACGTTACTCGTTTTAGAGGGAGCTGTCATAGAACCCATAGTATTTCATAGCGACGCAATTTCTATGTTAATTCCTCAATGTGAGGGAGCGAGGGATGCAGTAAAGAAGGAATAGTGCATCGGAAATTAGATACTCTTACCCCAAAAGGAAATTTTGTCGTTTCCATAAAAACGTTTCTCGATTTAGAAGGAGATATCATAGGTCCCATAGTATTTCACAACGAGGCAATTTTTGTGGTAATTCGGCAATGTGAGGGTGCGAGGTGTACAGTAAAGAAGGAATAGTGCATCGGAAAGGAGAAAGTCGTCTCCCAAAAGAAAATCCTGTCGTTTCCATAGAAACGTTACTCGATTTAGAAGGAGAAGTCATAGAACTGATAGTATTTCATAGCGACTCAATTTCTGTGTTAATTCGTCAACATGAGGAAGCGAGGAAAGCAGTAAAGTAGGAATAGTGCATCGGAAAGGAGATACTCGTATCCCAAAAGAAAATCTTGTCGTTTCCATAAAAACTTTACTCGATTTAGAAGGAAATGTCATAGAACCCATAGTATTTCATAGCGGCGTTTTTTGTGTGTTAATTCGTCAATGTGAGGGAGCGAGGGATGCAGTAAATAAGGAATAGTGCATCGGAAAGGAGATGTTCGTATCCCAAAAGAAAATCCTGTCGTTTCCATAGGAACGTTACTCGATTTAGAAGGAGATGTCATAGAACCCATAGTATCTCATAGCGACGCAATTTCTGTGTTAATTAGTCAATGTCAGGGAGCGAGGGATGCAGTAAAGGAGTAATGGTGCAACGGAAAAGGAGATAGTCGTATCTCAAAGCAAAATCCTGTCGTTTCCATAGAAACGTTACTCGATTTAGTAGGAGAAGTCATAGAATCCATAGTATATCATAGCGACTCAAATTCTGTGTTAATTCGTCAACATGATGAAGCGAGGATTGCAGTAAAGAAGGAATAGTGCATCGGAAAGGAGATACTCGTATCCCAAAAGAAAATCCTGTCGTTTCCGTAGAAACGTTACTCGATTTAGAAGGAGATTTCATAGAACCCATATTATATCATAGCGACGCAATTTCTGTGTTAATTCGTCAGTGAGACGGAGCGAGAGATGCAGTAAAGAAGGAATAGTGCATCGGAAAGGAGATACTCGAATCCCAAAAGAAAATCCTGTCGTTTCCATAGAAACGTTACTCGATTTAGAAGGAGAAGTCATCGAACACATAGTATTTCATAGCAACGCAATTTCTGTGTTAATACGGCAATGTGAGGGAGAGAGGGATGCAGTAAAGAAGGAATAGTGCATCGTAAATGAGATACTCGTATCTCAAAAGCAAAACCTGTGGTTTCCATAGAACTGTTACACGATCTAGAAGGAGAAGTCATAAAACCCATAGTATTTCAAAGCCCCGCAATTTCTGTGTTAATTCGTCAATGTGAGGGAGCGAGGGATGCAGTAGAGTAGGAATAGTGCATCGGAAAGGAGATGGTCGTATCCCAAAAGAAAATCCTGTCGTTTCCATAAAAACGTTACTCGATTTAGAAGGATAATTCATAGACCCCATAGTACTTCATAGCGACGCTATTTCTGTGTTAATTAGTCATTGTGATGGAGCGAGGGATGCAGTAAATAAGGAATAGTGCTTCGGAAAAGAGATACTCATGTCCCAGAAGAAAATCCTCTCGTTTCCATAGAAACGTTACACGATTTAGAAGGAGATGGGATAGAACCCATTGTATTTCATAGCGACGCACTTGCTGTGTTATTTCGTCGATGTGAGGGAGCGAGGGATGCAGTAAAGAAGGAATAGTGCATCGAAAAGGAGATAGTTGTATCCCAATTGAAAATCCTGTCGTTTCCATAGAAACGTTACTCGATTTAGAAGGATATGTCATAGAACCCATAGTATTTCATAGCGACGCTATTTCTGTGTTAATTAGTCATTGTGGGGGAGCGAGGGATGCAGTAAATAAGGAATAGTGCTTCGGAAAGGAGATACCCTTATCCCAAAAGAACATCCTGTCGTTTCCATAGAAACGTTACTCGATTTAGAAATTCATAGAACACATAGTATTTCATAGCCCCGCAATATCTGCGTTAATTCGTCAATGTGAGGGAGCGAGGGGTGCAGTAAAGAACGAATAGTGCATCGGAAAGGAGAAAGTCGTATCTCAAAAGAAAATCCTGCCGTTTCCATAGATACGTTACACTATTTAAAAGGAGAAGTCATAGAACACATAGTATTTCAGAGCGACGCAAATTCTGTGTTAATTCGTCAATTTGAGGGAGCGAGGGATGCAGTAAAGAAGGAATAGTGCATCGGAAAGGAGATAGCCGTATCCTAAAAGAAGTTCCTGTCGTTTCCATAGAAACCTTACTCGATTTAGAAGGAGAAGTCATAGAACCCATAGTATTTCATAGCGACGCAATTTCTGTGTTAATTCGTCAATGTAAGGGAGCGAGGGATGCAGTAAAGAAGGAAAATGTGCATCGGAAATGAGATACTCGTATCGCAAACGAAAAACCTGTCGTTTCGATAGAAACGATGCTGGATTTAGAAGGGGAAGTCATAGAACACATAGAATTTCATAACGACTTAGTTTCTGTGTTAATTCGTCAATGCGAAGGAGCGAGGGGTGCAGTATTGAAGGAATAGTGCATCGGATAGGACATACTCGTATCCCAAAAGAAAATCCTCTTGTGTCCATAGAAACGTTACTCGATTTAGAAGGAGATGTCATAGAACACATAGTATTTCATAGCGACGCAATTTCTGTGTTAATTCGTCAATGTGAGGGTGCGAGGGACGCAGTAAAGAACGAATAGTGCATCGGAAATGAGATACTCGTATCCCAAAAGAAAAACCCGTGGTTTCCATAGAACTGTTACACGATTTAGAAGGAGAAGTCATAAAGCCCTTAGTATTTCATAGCCCCGCAATTTCTGTGTTAATTCGTCAATGTGAGGGAGCGAGGGATGCAGTAGAGAAGGAATAGTGCATCGGAAAGGAGATAGTCGTATCCCAAAAGAAAATCCATTCGTTTCCATAGAAACGTTACTCGATCTAGAAGGAAATGTCATAGAACCCATAGTATTTCATAGCGACGCTATTTCTGTGTTAATTCGTCAATGTGAGGGAGCGAAGGATGCAGTAAAGAAGGAATAGTGCATCGGAAAGGAGATACTCGTATCACAATAGAAAATTCAGTCGTTTCCATAGAAACGTTACTCGATTTAGAAGGAGAAGTCATCGAACGCATAGTATTTCATAGCGAGGCAATTTCTGTGTTAATACGGCAATGTGAGGGAGCGAGGGATGCCGTAAAGAAGGAATAGTGCATCAGAAATGATATACTCGTATCCCAAAAGAAAAACCTGTGGTTTCCATTGAACTATTACACGATTTAGAAGGAGAAGTCATAAAACCCATAGCATTACATAGCCCCGCAATTTCTGTGTTAATTCGTCAATGTGAGGGAGCGAGGGATGCAGTACAGAAGAAATAGAGCATCGGAAAGGAGATAGTCGCATCCCAAAAGAAAATCCTTTCGTTTCCATAGAAACGTCACTCGATTTGGAAGGAGAAGTCATAGAACCCATAGTATATGGTAGCGACTCAATTTCTGTGTTAATTCGTCAACATAAGAAAGCGAGAAATGCAGTAAAGAAGGAATAGTGCATCGGAAAGGAGATAATCGTATCCCAAAAGAAAATACTGTCGTTTCCATAGAAACGTTACTCGATTTAGAAGGAGATGTCATAGAACCCAAATTATATCATAGCGACGTAATTTCTGTGCTAATTCGTCAATGAGACGGAGCGACAGATGCAGTAAAGAAGTAATAGTGCATCAGAAGGGAGATAGTCTTATCCCAAAAGAAAATCCTGTCGTTTCCATAGAAACGTTACTCGATCTAGAAGGAGTTGTAATAGAACACATAGTATTTCATAGCGACGCTATTTCTGTGTAAATTCGTCATTGTGAGGGAGCGAGGGATGCAGTAAAGAAGGGATAGTGCATCGGAAAATAGATACTCGTACCCCAAAAGGAAGTCCTGTCGTTTCCATAGAAAAGTTACTCGATTTAGAAGGTCATAAAACCCATAGTATTTCATAGCCAAGCAATTTCAATGTTAATTCGTCAATGTGAGGGAGGGAGGGATGCAGTAAAGAAGGAATAGTGCATCGGAAAGGAGATAGTCGTTTCCCAAAATAAAATCCTGTCGTTTCCATTGAAAAGTTACTCGATTTAGTAGGAGAAGTCAAAGAACCCAAAGTATATCATAGCGACGCAATTTCTGTGTTAATTCGTCAATGTGAGGGAGCGAGGGATGCAGTAAAGATGGAATAGTGCATCGAAAAGGAGATAGTCGTACCCCAATTGAAAATCCTGTCGTTTGCATAGAAACGTTACTCGATTTAGAAGGATAAGTCATAGAACCCATAGTATTTCATAGCGACGCTATTTCTGTGTTAATTAGTCATTGTGGGGGAGCGAGGGATGCAGTAAATAAGGAATAGTGCTTCGGAAAGGAGATACCCTTATCCCAAAAGAACATCCTGTCGTTTCCATAGAAACGTTACTCGATTTAGAAATTCATAGAACACATAGTATTTCACAGCCCCGCAATATCTGCGTTAATTCGTCAATGTGAGGGAGCGAGGGATGCAGTAAAGAAGGAATAGTGCATCGGAAAGGAGATAGTCGTATCCTAAAAGAAGATCCTGTCGTTTCCATAGAAACCTTACTCGATTAAGAAGGAGAAGTCATAGAACCCATTGTATTTCATAGCGACGCAATTTCTGTGTTAATTCATCAATGTGAGGGAGCGAGGGATGCAGTAAAGAAGGAAAATGTGCATCGGAAATGAGATACTCGTATCCCAAACAAAAAACCTGTCGTTTCGATAGAAACGATGCTGGATTTAGAAGGGGAAGTCATAGAACACATAGAATTTCATAACGACGTAGTTTCTGTGTTAATTCGTCAATGCGAAGGAGCGAGGGATGCAGTATTGAAGGAATAGTGCATCGGATAGGACATACTCGTATCCCAAAAGAAAATCCTCTTGTGTCCATAGAAACGTTACTCGATTTAGAAGGAGATGTCATAGAAGACATAGTATTTCATACCAACGCAATTTCTGTGTTAATTCGTCAGTGTGAGGGTGCGAAGGATGTAGTAAAGAAGGAATAGTGTATCGGAAAGGAGATACTCGTATCCCAAATGAAAATCCTGTCGTTTCCATAGGAACGTTACTCGATTTAGAAGGAGAAGTCATTGAAGCCATAGTATTTCATAGCCCCGCAATTTCTGTGTTAATTCGTCAATGTGAGGGTGCGAGGGATGCAGTAAGGAAGGAATAGTACATCGGAAAGGATAAAGTCGTATCCAGAAAGAAAATCCTGTCGTTTCCATTGAAACGTTACTCGATTTAGAAGGAGAAGTCATAGTAACCATAGTATTTCATAGCGACGCAATTTCTGTGTTAATTCGTCAATGTGAGGGAGCGAGGGCTGCAGTAAATAAGGAATAGTGCATCGGAAAGAAGATAGTCGTATCGCAAAAGAAGATCCTGTCGTTTCCATAGAAACGTTACTCGATTAAGAAGGAGATCTCACAGAACTCATAGCATATCATGGCGACGCAATTTCTGTGTTATTTCGTCATTGTGAGGGAGAGACGGATGCTGCAAAGAAGGAATAGTGCATCAGAGTGGAGATACTGGTATTCCAAAAGAAAATCCTGTCGTCTCCATAGAAACGGTACTCGATTTAGAAGGTAAAAAAAAACCATAGTATTTCATAGCCCCGCAATCTCTGTCCTAATTCGTCAATGTGAGGGAGCGAGGGGTGCAGTAAAGAAGGAATAGTGCATCGGAAAGGAGATAGTCGTATCCCAAATGAAAATCCTGTCGTTTCCATAGAAACGTTGCCCGATTGAGTAGGAGAAGTCATAGAACACGTAGTATTTCATAGCGACGCAATTTCTGTGTTAATTTGTGAATGTGAGGGAGCGAGGGATGCAGTAATGTAGGAATAGTGCATCGGAAAGGAGATAGTCGTATCCCAAAGGAAAATTATGTCTTTTCCATTCAAACGTTACTCGATTTAGAAGGAGAAGTCATAGAACGTATAGTATTTCATAGCGACTCAATATCTGTGTTAATTCGTCAATGCGAGGGAGCGAGGGTGCAGTAATGAAGGAATGGTGCATCGGAAAGGAAATACTCGTATCCCAAAAGAAAATCCTGTCGTTTACATAGAAGCGTTACTCGATTAAGAAGGAAAAGACATAGAACCCATAGTATATCATAGCGACGCAATTTCTGTGTTAATTCGTCAAAGTGAGGGAGCGAGGGCTGCAGTGAAGAAGGAATAGTGCATTGGAAATGCGATACTCGTATCCCTAAAGAAAAATCTGTCGTTTCCATAGAAACGTTGCTTCATTTAGAAGGAGAAGTCATAGAACTCATTGTATTTCATAGCGACGTAGTTTCTGTTTTTATTCGTCAATGTGAGGAAGCGAGGGATGCAGTAAAGAAGCAATAGTGCATCGGAACGGAGATACTCGTATCCCAAAAGAAAATCCTGTCGTTTACGTGGAAACGTTAGTCGATTTAGAATGAGATGCCATAGGACCCAAAGAATTTCATAGCGACGCAATTTCTGTGTTAATTCATTGATGTGAGGGAGCGAGGGATGCAGAAAATAAGTAATAGTGCATCCGTAAGGAGATTTTCGTATCCCAAAAGAAAATCCTGTCGTTTCAATAGAAACGTTACTCGATTTAGAAGGAGAAGTCATAGGACACACAGTATTTCATAGCGACGCAATTTGTGAGTTAATTCGTCAATGCGAGAGTGCGAGGAGTGCAGCAAAGAAGGAATAGTGCATCGGAAAGGAGATACTCGTATCCCAAAAGAAAATCCTGTCGTTTCAATAGAAACGTTACTCGATTTAGAAGGAGAAGTCATAGAACCCACAGTATTTCATTGCGACGCAATAAGAAGGTCCAATGTATACAGTAAACCTGAAGTGAAGCATCGGAATGTAAAACTGGACTCACAGGTGTGGTTCAAATCATAGAAAGTTAGAGTGTCAGCCCTCTTGTACTTAAGCCGCCTATGTGCATTTTGTATTAAATTCGGATGCAATTTCTGTGTTTCATCGTCAATAAGATGGTCGGAGGTATACAGCAAGCCTGAAGTGAAGCATCGGAATCTAAAACTGGACTCACAGGAGGGGTTCAAATCATAGAATGTTAGAGTGTCTGTCCTCTTGTACTTAAGTCGGCATTGTGCCTTTTGTATTAAATTCGGATGCAATTTCTTTGTTTCACCGCCAATAAGATGGTCCAAGGGATACAGTAAACCTGAAGTGAGGCATCGAAATCTCAAACTGGACTCACAGGAGAGGTTCAAATCATAGAAAGTTAGAGTGTCAGTACTTTTGTACTTATTGCGGTGTAACGACGTATTAGGTTTTCGTTTGACATATGTATGACCATGTGCAGACTTCGTCACCTACGTCAGTTACAACCCACTTCAAAAATGATTTATATGCCTTTTAAATTTTCATAGAATGGTTCTTGAACGAAACTGTAAAACATCCGTTGAGTCGTATGCCAAGAATTACATCACCTGGGCCAATTGGTTTTCGTAACTTTTTCGAATTTAAATTTCGTTTGTTTCTCCTCAGAAAATTATATCGACACACGTTATCTTGATCTAATCGATATCAGAATCACACATTAAATAAACTTTTTAGATTCAAAGTTTCGGCCAACGCTGTCTGAATCAATAATCTTGTCAAATATATTATTAATCCGTTCACATAACTCTTCATAAATAAATCTTCAAGACACGTGTTTCACCTTTAGTAACATACACTATTTTTATTAGCTTCCTACACATACAGATGTGAACTTGAGCGTTGACAGACAGTGACTAACATTTCAATAAGATTAAGATCTACATGATGTCATTGTTGTACAAAAAGAGTATAAAACTTCATTTTTAATTTTTAGAAGCACGACGCAACAACTCGGTTCCAGGATCTTCTGTTGCTCCTTGGCTGTCGACCCGCGACGTATAGCGGCCAGCAATTTCCTCTCTGGTCGCGGCAACGAAGATGCTGTCCCCGTTCGTTGCGCCGACCTCTCCGTACATGAAACACATAAAAAAATACAAACTTTTAGATAATTCACATTTATTACAAATAATAAGAAAACACATAAACAAAACTAAATTAAACTTATAGTCACCTGCAAACTGGGCTGACTTTGGTGGATGGGTGACGCTTAATTTCGTCCCACTACATTATGTCGGCATTGTGCCTTTCGAATTCAATTGCGATGCAATTTCTGTGTTCCATCGTCAATAAGAAGGTCCAAGGTATACAGTAAACCTGAAGTGAAGCATCGGATTCTAAAACTGGAGTCACAGGAGAGGTTCAAATCAAAGAAAGTTAGAGTGTCAGTCCTCTTGCACTTAGGTCGGCATTGTGCATTTTGTATTAAATTCGGATGCTATTTCTGTGTTTCATCGTCAATAAGAAGGTGCAAGGTATACAGTAAACCTGAAGTGAAGCATCGGAATCTAAAACTAGACTCACAGGAGAGGTTCAAATCATAGGAAGTGAGACTGTCAGTCCTCTTGTAGTTATGTGGGCATTGTGCCTTTTGTATTACATTCGGATGCAATTTCTGTGTTTCATCGTCAATAAGAAAGTCCAAGGAATAAAGTAAACCTGAAGTGAAGCATATGAATCTAAAACTGGACTCACAGGAGAGGTTCAAATCATAGAAAGTGATAGTGTCAGTCCTGTTGTACTTAAGTCGGCATTGTGCCTTTTGTATTTAATTCCGATGCAATTTCTGTGTTTCATCGTCTATACGAAGGTCCAAAGGATAAGGTAAACCTGAAGTGAAGCATCGGAACCTAAAACTGGACTCACAGGAGAGGTTCAAACAATAGAAAGTGAGTGCGTCAGTCCTCTTACATTTAAGTCGGCATTGTGCCTTGTGTATTAATTTCGGATGCAGTTTCTGTTTTTCATCGTCAATAAGAAGATCCGAGGTATACAGTAAACCTGAAGTGAAGCATCGGAATCTAAAACTGGACTCACAGGAGAGGTTGAAATCATAGAAAGTTTGAGTGTCAGTCCTCTTGCAATGGAGTCGGAATTGTGCCTTTTGTATTAAATTCGGATGCAAACTCTGTGTTTCATCGTCAATAAGAAGGTCCAAGGTATACAGTAAACCTGAAGTGTAGTATCGGAATCTAAAACTGGACTCACAGGAGTGGTTCAAATCATAGAAAGTTAGAGTGTCAGCCCTGTTGTACTTAAGTCGCCATTGTGCCTTTTGTATTAAATTCGGATGCAATTTCTGTGTTTCATCGTCAATAAGAAGGTCGGAGGTATACAGTAAACCTGAAGTGAAGAATCGGATTCTAAATCTGTACCCACAGGAGAGGTTCAAATCATAGAAAGTTGGAGTGTCAGTCCTCTTGTACTTAGGTCGGCATTGTGCATTTTGTATTAAATTCGGATGCTACTTCTTTGTTTCAACGTCAATAAGAAGGTGCAAGGTATACAGAAAACCTGAAGTGAAGCAACGGAATCTAAAACTGGACTCACAGGAGAGGTTCAAATCATAGGAAGTGAGACTGTCAGTCCTCTTGTAGTTATGTCGGCAATGTGCCTTTTCTATTAATATCGGATTCAAACTCTGTGTTTCATCGTCAATAAGAGGTCTAAGGGATACAGCAAACCTGAAGTGCAGCATCGGAATCTAACACTCAACTCATAGGAGAAGTTCAAACCTTTGAAAATGAGAGTGTCTGTCCTCTTGTACTTAAGTCGGCATTGTGCCTTTTCTATTAAATTTGGATGCAATTTCTGCGTTTCATCGACAGTAAGAAGGTCCAAGGGATATAGTAAACCTGACGTGATGCATCGGAATCTGAAACTGGACCCACAGGAGAGGTTCAAATCATAGCAAGTGAGAGTGTCAGTCCTCTTTTCTTAAGTCGACATTGTGCCTTGTGTATTAAATTAGGATGCAATTTCTGTGTTTCATCGTCAATAAGAAGGTCCAAGGTATACAGTAAACCTGAAGTGAAGCATCGGAATCTAAAAGTGGACTCACAGGAGAGGTTGAAATCATAGAAAGTTAGAGTGTCAGTCCTCTTGTGCTTAAGTCGGCATTGTGCCTTTTGTATTAAATTCGGATGCAAAATCTGTGTTTCATCGTCAATAAGAAGGTCCAAGGTTTACAGTAAACCTGAAGTGAAGCATCGGAATCTAAAACTGGACTCACAGGAGAGATTCAAATCATAGAAGGTTAGAGGGTCAGTCCTCTTGTACTTAATTCGGCATTGTGCCTTTTGAATTTAATTCCGATGCAATCTCAGTGCTGCATTGTCAATAAGAAGGTCAAAGGTACACAGTAAACCCTAAGAGAAGCTTCGGAATCTAAAACTGGACTCACAGGAGATGTTCAAATAATAGAAAGTTGGAATGTCAGTCCTCTTGTACTTAAGTCGGCATTGTGCTTTTTGTATTAAATTCGGATGCAATTTCTGTGTTTCATCGTCAATAAGAAGGTCCATGGTATACAGTAAACCTGAAGTGAAGCATCGGAATCTAACACTCAACTCACAGGAGAGGTTCAAATCATAGAAAGTGAGAGCGTCAGTCCTCTTGTACCTAAGTCGGCATTGTGCCTTTTGTATTAAATTCAGATGCAATTTCTGTGTTTCATCGTCAATCAGAAGGTCCAAGGGATACAGTAAACCTGAAGTGAAGCATCGGAATCTAAAACTGGACTCACAGGAGATTTTCAAATAATAGAAAGTGAGAGTGTCAGTCCTCTTGTACTTAAGTCGGCATTGTGCCTTTTCTATTAAATTCGGATGCAATTTCTGTGTTTCATCGTCAATAAGAAGGTCCAAGGGATACAGTGAACCTGAAGTGAAGCATCGGAATCTAAAACTGGAAACACAGGAGAGGTTCATATGATAGAAAGTGAGAGTGTCAATCCTCTTTTACTTAAGTCGGCATTGTGCTTTTTGTATTAAATTCGGATGCAATTTCTTTGTTTTATCGTCTATACGAAGGTCCAAAGGATACATTAAACCTGAAGTGAAGCATCGGAATCTAAAACTGGACTCACAGGATAGGTTCAAATCATAGCAAGTGACAGCGTCAGTCCTCTTTTACTTCAGTCGGCATTGTGCCTTTTGTATTAAATTCGGATGCAATTTCTGTGTTTCATCGTCAATAAGAAGGTCCAAGGTATACAGTAAACCTGAAGTGAAGCATCGGAATCTAAAACTGGACTCACAGTCTAGGTTCAAATCAGAGAAAGTTGGTGTCAGTCCTCTTGTACTTAAATCGGCATTGTGCCTTTTGTACTAAATTCGGATGCAATTTCTGTGTTTCATCGTCAATGAGATGGTCCAAGGGATACAGTAAACCTGAAGTGAAGCATCGGAATCAAAAACTGGACTCACAGGAGAGGTGCAAGTCATAGAAAGTTAGAGTGTCAGTCCTCTTGTACTTAGGTCGGCATTGTGAATTTTGTATTAAATTCGGATGCAATTTCTGTGTTTCATCGTCAAGAAGAAGGTGCAAGGTATACAGTAAACCTGAAGTGAAGCATCGGAATCTGAAACTGGACTCACAGGAGAGGTTCAAATCATAGAAAGTTAGAGTGTCAGTCCTCTTTTACTTAAGTCGGCATTGTGCCTTGTGTATTAATTTTGGATGCAATTTCTGTGTTTCATCGTCAATAAGAAGGTCCAAGGGATACAGTAAACCTGAAGTGAAGCATCGGAATCTAAAACTGGACTCACAGGAGAGGTTCGAATCATGGAAAATTAGAGTGTCAGACGTCTTACACTTAAGTCGGCATTGTGCCTTTTGAATTTAATTCCGATGCAATTTCTGTGTTTCATCGTCAATAAGAAGGTGCAAAGTATACAGTAAACCTGAAGTGAAGCATCGGAATCTAAAACTGGACTCACAGGAGAGGTTCGAATCATAGAAAGTTGGTGTCAGTCCTCTTGTACTTAAATCGGCATTGTGCCTCTTGTATTAAATTCGGATGCAATTTCTGTGTTTCATCGTCAATAAGATGGTCCAAGGGATACAGTAAACCTGAAGTGAAGCATCGGAATTTAAAACTGGACTCGCAGGAGAGGATCAAATCATAGAAAGGTAAAGTGTCAGTACTCTTGTACTTAAGTCGGCATTGTGCCTTTCGAATTAAATTGCGATGCAATTTCTGTGTTCCATCGTCAATAAGAAGGTGCAAGGTATACAGTAAACCTGAAGTGAAGCATCGGAATCTGAAACTGGACTCACAGGAGAGGTTCAATTCATAGAAAGTGAGAGTGTCAGTCCTTTTTTACATCTGTCAGCATTGTGCCTTTTGTATTACATTCGGATGCAATTTCTGTGTTTCATCGTCAATAAGAAGGTCCAAGGGATACAGTAAACCTGAAGTGAAGCATCGGAATCTAAAACTGGACTCACAGGAGAGGTTCAAATCATAGTAAGTGAGAGTGTCAGTCCTCTTGTACAGAAGTCGGCATTGTTAATTTTGTATTACATGCGGATGCAATTTCTGTGTTTCATTGTCAATAAGAAGGTGCAAGGTATACAGTAAACCTGAAGTGAAGCATCGGAATCTGAAACTGGACTCACAGGAGAGGTTCAAATCATAGAAAGTGAGAGTGTCAGTCCTCTCGTACTTAAGTCGGCATTGTGCCTCTTGTATGAAATTCGGATGCAATTTCTGTGTTTCATCGTCAATAAGAAGGTCCAAGGTATACAGTAAACCTGAAGTGAAGCATCGGAATCTAAAACTGGGCTCACAAGAGTGGTTCAAATCATAGAAAGTTAGAGTGTCAACCCTCTTGTACTTAAGTCGCCATTGTGCCTCTTGTATTAAATTCGGATGCAATTTCTGTGTTTCATCGTCAATAAGAAGGTCCAAGGTATACAGTAAACCTAAAGTGAAACATCGGAATCTAAAACTGGACTCACAGTCGAGGTTCAAATCATAGAAAGTTGGTGTCAGTCCTCTTGTACTTAAATCGGCATTGTGCCTTTTGTATTAAATTCGGATGCAATTTCTGTGTTTCATCGTCAATAAGATGGTCCAAGGGATACAGTAAACCTGAAGTGAAGCATCGTAATCTAACACTCAACTCATGGGAGAGGCTCAAATCTTAGAAAGTGAGAGTGTCAGTTCTCTCGTACTTAAGTCGTCATTGTGCCTTTTGTATTAAATTCGGATGCAATTTCTGTGTTTCATCGTCAATAAGAAGGTCCAAGGGCCAAAGTAAACCTGAAGTGATGCATCGGAATCTAAAACTGGACTCACAGGAGAGGTTCAAATTATAGAAAGCGAGAGTGTCAGTCCTCTTTTACTTAAGTCTGCATTGTGCCTTGTGTATTAAATTCGGATGCAATTTCTGTGTTTCATCGTCAATAAGAAGGTCCAAGGGATACAGTAAACCTGAAGTGAAGCATCGGAATCTAAAACTGGACTCACTGGAGAGGTTCGAATCATGCAAAGTTAGAGTGTCAGACGTCTTACACTGAAGTCGGCATTGTGCCTTTTGAATTTAATTCCGATGCAATTTCTGTGTTTCATCGTCAATAAGAAGGTGCAAGGTATACAGAAAACCAGAAGTGAAGCATCGGAATCTAAAACTGGACTCACAGGAGAGGTTCAAATCATAGAAAGTGAGAGTGTCAGTCCTTTTTTACTTCAGTCGGCATTGTGCCTTTTGTATTACATTCGGATGCAGTTTCTGTGTTTCATCGTCAATATGAAGATCCAAGGGATACAGTAAATCTGAAGTGAAGCATCGGAATCTAAAACTGGGCTCACAAGAGTGGTTCAATGCATAGAAAGTTAGAGTGTCAGCCCTCTTGTACTTAAGTCGCCATTGTGCCTCTTGTATGAAATTCGGATGCAATTTCTGTGTTTCATCGTCAATAAGAAGGTCCAAGGTATACAGTAAACCTGAAGTGAAGCATCGGAATCTAAAACTGGGCTCACAAGAGTGGTTCAAATCATAGAAAGTTAGAGTGTCAACCCTCTTGTACTTAAGTCGCCATTGTGCCTCTTGTATTAAATTCGGATGCAATTTCTGTGTTTCATCGTCAATAAGAAGGTCCAAGGTATACAGTAAACCTGAAGTGAAGCATCGGAATCTGAAACTGGACTCACAGGAGAGGTTCAAATCATAGAAAGTTAGAGTGTCAGTCCTCTTTTACTTAAGTCGGCATTGTGCCTTGTGTATTAATTTCGGATGAAATTTCTGTGTTTCATCGTCAATAAGAAGGTCCAAGGGATACAGTAAACCTGAAGTGAAGCATCGGAATCTAAAACTGGACTCACAGGAGAGGTTCGAATCATAGAAAATTAGAGTGTCAGACGTCTTACACTTAAGTCGGCATTGTGCCTTTTGAATTTAATTCCGATGCAATTTCTGTGTTTCATCGTCAATAAGAAGGTGCAAAGTATACAGTAAACCTGAAGTGAAGCATCGGAATCTAAAACTGGACTCACAGGAGAGGTTCGAATCATAGAAAGTTGGTGTCAGTCCTCTTGTACTTAAATCGGCATTGTGCCTCTTGTATTAAATTCGGATGCAATTTCTGTGTTTCATCGTCAATAAGATGGTCCAAGGGATACAGTAAACCTGAAGTGAAGCATCGGAATTTAAAACTGGACTCGCAGGAGAGGATCAAATCATAGAAAGGTAAAGTGTCAGTACTCTTGTACTTAAGTCGGCATTGTGCCTTTCGAATTAAATTGCGATGCAATTTCTGTGTTCCATCGTCAATAAGAAGGTGCAAGGTATACAGTAAACCTGAAGTGAAGCATCGGAATCTGAAACTGGACTCACAGGAGAGGTTCAATTCATAGAAAGTGAGAGTGTCAGTCCTTTTTTACATCTGTCAGCATTGTGCCTTTTGTATTACATTCGGATGCAATTTCTGTGTTTCATCGTCAATAAGAAGGTCCAAGGGATACAGTAAACCTGAAGTGAAGCATCGGAATCTAAAACTGGCCTCACAGGAGAGGTTCAAATCATAGTAAGTGAGAGTGTCAGTCCTCTTGTACAGAAGTCGGCATTGTTAATTTTGTATTACATGCGGATGCCATTTCTGTGTTTCATTGTCAATAAGAAGGTGCAAGGTATACAGTAAACCTGAAGTGAAGCATCGGAATCTGAAACTGGACTCACAGGAGAGGTTCAAATCATAGAAAGTGAGAGTGTCAGTCCTCTCGTACTTAAGTCGGCATTGTGCCTTTTGTGTTAAATTCGGATGCAATTTCTGTGTTTCATCGTCAATAAGATGGTCCAAGGGATACAGTAAACCTGAAGTGAAGCATCGGAATCTAAAACTGGACTCACAGGAGAGGATCAAATCATAGAAAGTTAGAGTGTCAGTACTCTTGTACTTAAGTCGGCATTGTGCCTTTCGAATTAAATTGCGATGCAATTTCTGTGTTCCATCGTCAATAAGAAGGTCCAAGGGATACAGTAAACCTGAAGTGAAGCATCGGAATCTAAAACTGGACTCACAGGAGAGGATCAAATCATAGAAAGTTAGAGTGTCAGTACTCTTGTACTTAAGTCGGCATTGTGCCTTTCGAATTAAATTGCGATGCAATTTCTGTGTTCCATCGTCAATAAGATGATCCAAGGGATACAGTAAACCTGAAGTGAATCATCGGAATCTAAAACTGGACTCACAGGAGAGGTGCAAATCATAGAAAGTTAGAGTGTCAGTCCTCTTGTACTTAAGTCGGCATTGTGCATATTTGTATTAAATTCGGATGCAATTTCTATGTTTCATCGACAATAGGAAGGTCCAAGGAATACAGTAAACCTGAAGTGAAGCAGCGGAATCTAAATCTGGTCTCACAGGAGAGGTTCAAATCATAGAATGTTAGAGTGTCAGTCCTCTTGTACTTAGGTCGGCATTGTGAATTTTGTATTAAATTCGGATGCAATTTCTGTGTTTCATCGTCAATAAGAAGGTGCAAGGTATACAGTAAACCTGAACTGAAGCATCTGAAACTGAAACTGCACTCACAGGAGAGGTTCAAATCATAGAATGTGAGAGTGTCAGTCCACTTGTACTTAAGTCGGCATTGTGCGTTTTGTATTATATTCGGATGCAATTTCTGTGTTTCATCGTCAATAAGAAGGTCCAAGGGATACAGTAAATCTGAAGTGAAGCATCGGAATCTAAAACTTGACTCATAGGAGCGGTTCAAATCATAGAAAGTTAGAGTGTCTGTCCTCTTGTACTTATGTCGGCATTGTCCGTTTTGTATTAAATTCGGATCCAAACTCTGTGTTTCATCGTCAATAAGAAGGTCCAAGGGATACAGTAAACCTGAAGTGATGCATCGTAATCTAACACTCAACTCATAGGAGAGGTTCAAATCTTAGGAAGAGAGAGTGTCAGTTCTCTCGTACTGAAGTCGTCATTGTGCCTTTTGTATTAAATTCGGATGCAATTTCAGTGTTTCATCGTCAATAAGAAGGTCCAAGGGACAAAGTAAACCTGAAGTGATGCATCGGAATCTAAAACTGGACTCACAGGAGTGGTTCAAATTATAGAAAGCGAGAGTGTCAGTCCTCTTTTACTTAAGTCGGCATTGTGCCTTGTGTATTAAATTCGGATGCAATTTCTGTGTTTCATCGTCAATAAGAAGGTCCAAGGGATACAGTAAACCTGAAGTGAAGCATCAGAATCTAAAACTGGACTCACAGGAGAGGTTCGAATCTAAGAAAGTTAGATTGTCAGACGTTTTACACTTAAGTTGGCATTGTGCCTTTTGAATTTAATTCCGATGCAATTTCTGTGTTTCATCGTCAATAAGAAGGTGCAAGGTATACAGTAAACCTGAAGTGAAGCATCGGAATCTAAAACTGGACTCACAGGAGAGGTTCAAATCATAGAAAGTGAGAGTGTGAGACCTTTTTTACTTCAGTCGGCATTGTGCCTTTTGTATTACATTCGGATGCAATTTCTGTGTTTCATCGTCAATATGAAGATCCAAGGGATACAGTAAATCTGAAGTGAAGCATCGGAATCTAAAACTGGACTCACTGCAGAGGTTCAAATCATAGAAAGTGAGAATGTCAGTCCTCTTGTTCTTTAGTCGGCATTGTGCCTTTTCTATTAAATTCGGATGAATTTCAGTGTTTCATCGTCAATAAGAAGGTCCAAGGGATACAGTGAGCCTGAAGTGAAGCATCGGAACCTAAAACTGGACTCACAGGAGAGGTTCAAATCACAGAATGTTAGAGTGTCAGTCCTCTTGTACTTAAGTCGGCATTGTGCCTTTTGTATTAAATTCGGATCCAAACTCTGTGTTTCATCGTCAATAAGAAGGTCCAAGGAATACAGTAAATCTGAAGTGAAGCATCGGAATCTAAAACTGGACTCACAGGAGAGGTTCAAATCATCGAAAGTGAGAGTGTCAGTCCTCGTGTACTTAAGTCGGCGTTGTGCCTTTTGTATTAAATTCCGATGCAATTTCTGTGTTTCATCGTCAATAACATGGTGCAAGGTAACAGTAAACCTGAAGTGAAGCATCGGAATCTAACACTCAACTCGCAGGAGACGTTCAAATCATGGAAAGTGAGAGTGTCAGTCCTTTAGTACTTACGTCGGCATTGTGCCTTTTCTATTAAATTCGGATGCAATTTCTGTGTTTCATTGTCAATAAGAAGGTCCAAGGGATACAGTAAACCTGAAGTGAAGCATCGGAATCTAAAACTGGACTCACAGGACAGGTTGAAATCATAGAAAGTGAGAGTGTCAGTCCGCTTGTACTTAAGTCGGCATTGTGCCTTTTGTATTAAATTCGGATGCAATTTATGTGTTTCATCGTCAATACGAAGGTCCAAAGGATACAGTGAACCTGAAGTGACGCATCGGAATCTAAAACTGGTCTCACAGGTGATGTTCACTTCAGGTTTACTGTATCCCTTGGACCTTCTTATTGACGATGAAACACAGAAACTGCATCGGAAGTTATTACAAAAGGCACAATGCAGACTTAAGTAAAAGAGGACTGACACTCTAACTTTCAGTGATTTGAACCTCTCCTGTGAGTCCAGTTTCAGATTCTGATGCTTCACTTCAGGTTTACTGTATCCCTTGGACCTTCTTATTGACGATGAGACACAGAAATTGCATCCGAATTTGATACAAAGGGCACAATGCCGACATAAGTAAAAGAGAACTGACACTCTAACATTCTATGATTTGGACCCCTGCTGCGAGTCCAGTTTTAGATTCCGATGCTTCACTTATGGATTCCTGTATCCCTAGGACCTTCTTATTGAAGATGAAACACAGAAATTGCATCCGAATTTAATACAAAAGGCACAATACCGACTTAAGTACGAGAGGAGTGACACTCTAACTTTCTATGATTTGGATCTCTCCTGTGAGTCCAGTTTTAGATTCCGATGCTTCACTTCAGGTTTACTGTATACCTTGGACCATCCTATTGACGATGAAACACAAAATTTGCAACCGAATTTAATACAAATGGCACAATGCCAACTTAAGCACAAGAGGACTGACACTCTCATTTTCTAGTATTTGAATCTCTGCTGTGAGTCCAGTTTTTGATTCCTATGCTTCACTTCAGGTTTGCTGTATCCCTTGGACCTTCTTATTGACAATGAAACACTAGAAATTGCATCGGTATGAAATGCAAAAGGTACAATGCCGACTTAAGTAAAAGAGGACTGACACTCTCACTTTCTTTGATTTGAAGCTCTTCTGTGAGTCCAGTTTTAGATTCCGATGCTTCACTTCAGGTTTACTGTATACCTTGCACCTTCTTATTGACGATGAAACACAGAAATTGCATCGGAATTAAATTCAAATGCACAATGCCGACTTAAGTACAAGAGGACTGAAACTCTAAATTTCTATGATTAGAACCTCTCCTGTGAGTCCAGTTTTAGATTCCGATGCTTCACTTCTGGTTTACTGTATCCCTTGGACCTTGAAATTGACGATGAAACACAGAAATTGCATCCGAATTTAATACAAAAAGCACAATGCCGACTTAAGTAAAAGAGGACTGACACTCTCACTTTCTACGATTTGAACCTCTCCTGTGAGTCCAGTTTTAGATTCCGATGCATCACTTCAGGTTTACTTTATCCCTTGGACCGTCTTATTGACGATGTAACACAGAAATTGCATCCGAATTTAATAGAAAAGTCACAATGCCGACTTAAGTACAAGAGGACTGACACTCTCACTTTCTATGATTTGAACCTCTCCTGTGAGTCCAGTTTTAGAATCCGATGCCTCACTTCAGGTTTACTTTATCCCTTGGACCCTCTTATTGATGATGAAACACAGAAATTGGATTCGAATTTAATACGAATGCCACAATGCCAACTTAAGTAAAAGAGGACTGACACTCTCACTTTCTATGATTTGAACCTCTCCTGTGAGTCTAGTTTTAGATTCCGATGCATCACTTCAGGTTTACTTTATCCCTTGGACCTTCTTATTGACGATGAAACACAGAAATTGCATCCGAATTTACTAGAAAAGTCACAATGCCAACTAAAGTAAAAGTGAACTGACACTCTCACTTTCTATGATTTGAACCTCTCCTGTGAGTCCAGTTTTAGATTCTGATGCTTCACTTCAGGTTTACTGTATACCTTGGACCACCCTACTGACGATGAAACACAGAAATTGCATCCGAACTTAATTCAAAAGGCACAATGCCGACGTAAGTACAAGAGGACTGACAGTCTCACTTACTAAGATTTGAACCTCTCCTATGAATTGAGTGTTAGATTCCGATGCTTCACTTCAAGTTTACTGTATCCCTCGGACCTTCTTATTGAAGATGAAACACAGAAATTGCATCCGAATTTAATACAAAAGGCACAATACCGACTTAAGTACAAAAGGAGTGACACTCTAACTTTCTATGATTTGGATCTCTCCTGTGAGTCCAGTTTTAGGTTCCGATGCTTAACTTCAGGTTTACTGTATCCCTTTGACCTTCTTATTGATGATGAAAGACAGAATTTGCAACCGAATTTAATACAAATGGCACAATGCCAACTTAAGCACAAGAGGACTGACACTCTCGTTTTCTATGATTTGAACCTCTCCTGTGAGTCCACTTTTTGATTCCTATGGTTCACTTCAGGTTTACTGTATCCCTTGGACCTTCTTATTGACGATGAAACACAGAAATTGAATCGGAATTAAATTCAAAAGGCACAATGCCGACATAAGTAAAAGAGGACTGATACTCTCACTTTCTTTGATTTGAACCTCTCCTGTGATTCCAGTTTTAGATTCCGATGCTTCACTTCAGGTTACCTGTATACCTTGAACCTTCTTATTGACGATGAAACACAGAAATTGCATCGGAATTAAATTCAAAAGGCACAATGCCGACTTAAGTACAAGAGGACTGACACTCTAACTTTCAATGATTAGAACCTCTCCTGTGAGTCCAGTTTTAGATTCCGATTCTTCACTTCAGGTTTACTGTATCCCTTGGACCTTCTAGTTGACGATGAAGCACAGAAATTACATCCGAATTTAATACAAAAGGCACAATGCCGACTTAAGTAAAAGTGGGCTGACACTCTAACTTTCTATGATTGGAACCTCTCCTGTGAGTCTGTATTAGATTCCGATGCTTCACTTCAGGTTTACTGTATCCCTTGGACCTTCATATTGACAATGAAACGTAGAAATGGCATCCGAATGTAACACAAATGGCACAATGTCGACTTAAGTACAAGAGGACTGACACTCTCATTTTCTATGATTTGAACCTCTCCTGTGAGTCCAGTTTTAGATTCCGATGCTTGACTTCAGGTTTACTGTATACCGTGCACCTTCTCTTTGAAGATGAAACACAGAAATTGCATCCGAATTTAATACAAAAGGCACAATACCAACTTAAGTACAAGAGGAGTGACACTCTAACTTTCTATGATGTGGATCTCTCCTGTGAGTCCAGTTTTAGATTCCGATGCTTCACATCAGGTTTACTGTATCCCTTGGACCATCTTATTGACGATGAAACACAAAATTTGCAACCGAATGTAATTCAAACGGCACAATGCCAACTTAAGCACAAGAGGACTGACACTCTCATTTTCTATTATTTGAACCTCTCCTGTGAGTCCAGTTTTTGATTCCTATGCTTCACTTCAGGTTTACTGTATCCCTTGGACCTTCTTATTGACAATGAAACACTAGAAATTGCATCGGTATTAAATTCAAAACGTACAATGCCGACATAAGTAAAAGAGGACTGACACTCTCACTTTCTTTGATTTGAACCTCTCCTGTTAGTCCAGTTTTAGATTCCGATGCTTCACTTCAGGTTTACTGTATACCTTGCACCTTCTTATTGACGATGAAACACAGAAATTGCATCGGAATTAAATTCAAATGCACAATGCCGACTTAAGTACAAGAGGACTGAAACTCTAAATTTCTATGATTAGAACCTCTCCTGTGAGTCCAGTTTTAGATTCCGATGCTTCACATCAGGTTTACTGTATCCCTTGGACCTTCTAATTGACGATGAAACACAGAAATTGCATCCGAATTTAATAGAAAAGTCACAATGCCGACTTAAGTACAAGAGGACTGACACCCTCACTTTCTATGATTTGAACCTCTCCTGTGAGTCCAGTTTTAGAATCCGATGCCTCACTTCAGGTTTACTTTATCCCTTGGACCTTCTTATTGACGATGAAACACAGAAATTGCATCCGAATTTAATACAAAGAACACAATACCGACTTAAGTACAGGAGGAGTGACACTCTAACTTTCTATGATTTGAACCTCTCCTGTGAGTCCAGTTTTAGTTTCCGATGCTTCACTTCAGGTTTACTGTATCCCTTGGACCTTCATATTGACGATGAAACACTGAAATTGCATCCGAATATAATACAAATGGCACAATGTCGACATAAGTACAAGAGAACTGACACTCTCACTTTCTATTATTTGAACCTCTCCTGTGAGTCTGTTTTAGATTCCGATGCTTCACTTCAGGTTTACTGTATCCCTTGGACCTTCATATTGACGATGAAACGTAGAAATGGCATCCGAATGTAACACAAATGGCACAATGTCGACTTAAGTACAAGAGGACTGACACTCTCACTTTCTATGATTTGAACCTCTCCTGTGAGTCCAGTTTTAGATTCCGATGCTTGACTTCAGGTTTACTGTATACCGTGCACCTTCTTATTGACGATGAAACACAGAAATTGCATACGAAATTAATACAAAAGGCACATTGCCGACTTAAGTACAAGAGGACTGACATTCTAACTTTCTCTGATTTGAACCTCTCCTGTGAGTCCAGTTGTAGATTCCGATGCTTCACTTCAGGTTTACTGTATCCCTTGGACCTTCTCATTGACGATGAAACACAGAAACTGCATCCGAATTTAATACAAAAGGCACAATACCGACTTAAGTACAAGAGGAGTGACACTCTAACTTTCTATTATTTGATCCTATCCTGTGAGTCCAGTTTTCGATTCCGAGGCTTAACTTCAGGTTTACAGTATCTCTTGGACCTTCTTATTGACGATGAAACACAGAAATTGCATCCGATTTTAATACAAATGGCACAATGCCGACTTAAGTACAAGAGGACTGACACTCTCTCATTCTATGATTTGAACCTCTCCTGTGAGTCCAGTTTTCAATTCCGATGCTTCACTTCAGGTTTACTGTATCCCTTGCACCTTCTTATTGACGATGAAACACAGAAATTGCAACCGAATTTAATACAAATGGCACAATGCCGACTTAAGCACAAGAGGACTGACACTCTCACTTTCTATTATTTGAACCTCTCCTGTGAGTCCAGCTTTAGATTCCTATGCTTCACTTCAGGTTTACTGTATCACTTGGAACTTCTTATTGACGATGAAACATAGAAATTGCATCGGAATTAAATTCAAAAGACGCAATGCCGACTTAAGTTAAAGAGGACTGACACTCTAAATTTCTATGATTAGAACCTCTCCTGTGAGTCCAGTTTTAGATTCCGATGCTTCACTTCAGGTTTACTGTATCCCTTGGACCTTCTAATTGACGATGAAACACAGAAATTGCATCGGAAGTTATTACAAAAGGCACAATGCATACATAAGTAAAAGAGGACTGACACTCTAACTTTCTGTGATTTGAACCTCTCCTGTAAGTCCAGTTTTAGATTCTGATGCTTCACTTCAGGTTTACTGTATCCCTTGGACCTTCTTATTGACGATGAAACACAGAAATTGCATCCGAATTTAATACAAAGGACACAATGCCGACTTAAGTAAAAGAGAACTGTCACTCTAACATTCTATGATTTGAACCCCTGCTGCGAGTCCAGTTTTAGATTCCGATGCTTCACTTAAGGATTACTGTATCCCTCGGACCTTCTTATTGAAGATGAAACACAGAAATTGCATCCGAATTTAATACAAAAGGCACAATACCAACTTAAGTACAAGAGGAGTGACACTCTAACTTTCTATGATTTGGATCTCTCCTGTGAGTCCAGTTTTAGATTCCGATGCTTCACTTCAGGTTTACTGTATCCCTTGGACTTTCTTATTGACAATGAAACACTAGAAATTGCATCGGTATTAAATTCAAAAGGCACAATACCGACTTAAGTACAAGAGGAGTGACACTCTAACTTTCTATGATTTGATCCTATCCTGTGAGTCCAGTTTTCAATTCCGATGTTTCACTTCAGGTTTACTGTATCCCTTGCACCTTCTTATTGACGATGAAACACAGAAATTGCAACCGAATTTTATACAAATGGCACAATGCCGACTTAAGCACAAGTGGACTGACACTCTCACTTTCTATTATTTGAACCTCTCCTGTGAGTCCAGCTTTAGATTCCTATGCTTCACTTCAGGTTTACTGTATCCCTTGGAACTTCTTATTGACGATGAAACACAGAAATTGCATCGGAATTAAATTCAAAAGGCACAATGCCGACTTAAGTAAAAGAGGACTGACACTCTCACTTTCTATGATTTGTACCTCTCCTGTGAGTCCAGTTTTAGATTGCGATGCTTCACTTCAGGTTTAATGTATACCTTGCACTTTCTTAATGACGATGAAACATAGAAATTGCATCGGAATTAAATTCAAAAGGCGCAATGCCGACTTAAGTTAATGAGGACTGACACTCTAAATTTCTATGATTAGAACCTCTCCTGTGAGTCCAGCTTTAGATTCCGATGCTTCACTTCAGGTTAACTGTATCCCTTGGACCTTCTTATTGACGATGAAACACAGAAATGGCATCGGAAGTTATTACAAAAGGCACAATGCATACATAAGTAAAAGAGGACTGACACTCTAACTTTCTGTGATTTGAACCTCTCCTGTGAGTCCAGTTTTAGATTCTGATGCTTCACTTCAGGTTTACTGTATCCTTTGGACATTCTTATTGACGATGAAACACAGAAATTGCATCCGAATTTAATACAAAGGACACAATGCCGACTTAAGTAAAAGAGAACTGTCACTCTAACATTCTATGATTTGAACCCCTGCTGCGTGTCCAGTTTTAGATTCCGATGCTTCACTTAAGGATTACTGTATCCCTCGGACCTTCTTATTGAAGATGAAACACAGAAATTGCATCCGAATTTAATACAAAAGGCACAATACCAACTTAAGTACAAGAGGAGTGACACTCTAACTTTCTATGATTTGTACCTCTCCTGTGAGTCCAGTTTTAGATTGCGATGCTTCACTTCAGGTTTAATGTATACCTTGCACTTTCTTATTGACGATGAAACATAGAAATTGCATCGGAATTAAATTCAAAAGGCGCAATGCCGACTTAAGTTAAAGAGGACTGACACTCTAAATTTCTATGATTAGAACCTCTCCTGTGAGTCCAGTTTTAGATTCCGATGCTTCACTTCAGGTTTACTGTATCCCTTGGACCTTCTTATTGACGATGAAACACAGAAATTGCATCGGAAGTTATTACAAAAGGCACAATGCATACATAAGTAAAAGAGGACCGACACTCTAACTTTCTGTGATTTGAACCTCTCCTGTGAGTCCAGTTTTAGATTCTGATGCTTCACTTCAGGTTTACTGTATCCCTTGGACCTTCTTATTGACGATGAAACACAGAAATTGCTTCCGAATTTAATACAAAGGACACAATGCCGACTTATGTAAAAGAGAACTGTCACTCTAACATTCTATGATTTGAACCCCTGCTGCGAGTCCAGTTTTAGATTCCGATGCTTCACTTAAGGATTACTGTATCCCTCGGACCTTCTTATTGAAGATGAAACAAAGAAATTGCATCCGAATTTAATACAAAAGGCACAATACCAACTTAAGTACAAGAGGAGTGACACTCTAACTTTCTATGATTTGGATCTCTCCTGTGAGTCCAGTTTTAGATTCCGATGCTTCACTTCAGGTTTACTGTATCCCTTGGACCATCTTATTGACGATGAAACACAAAATTTGCAACCGAATTTAATTCAAAT